>NC_073346.2:11156428-11761071 GCF_027580225.2 Misgurnus anguillicaudatus
CTTTTCTTAAATACAATATTTCTCATCCAGTACTGATATTTATATATCAGACTGGGTCCCATCATTTTTAATAATTACTATTTTATTTGAAGTTGTTTTAATGACAATTGTTCCCATAGCTTAATTGCATTGTATTAACAGTGCAAAAGTCATGAATTCGATTCTTATGGAACACATATATGGATAACATAAATGCACTGTGGGTTGCTCTGGATGAAAGTGTCTACCAAACACATTAATGTACAATGTTAATGTCACATAAAGCTTATAATAATGAAATGTTCCATTGTGAACAGATTCCATGTCAACTTCCTGTTTTAAATGTTACAGTATTCCCTTCTATTGGTGGAAATCTAGCCCCAGGCTCTTATGTGATCCTTTAAATTCAACATTAGAGATTTTCTACTCATACTATTGTAAAAACATACTTTAACATCAGTTTCAGAGATTTGTGTACGTGACATAATTATTCATTTTTTCCTATGTTTCCCAGACGTGGCCTTAATTGTTGATGGACTGGCATGTATGATGGAATGTAGCAGAATCTTTCCGTGGTTCGATCCATAAACAGCCCTCGACGGCCAGAAACGCAGAAACGAATGGGAACTAGTGTTTCACAATTGTAAGTGGGGAATTTTCTTTCAATTAATTTTACCGCAATGACTTATCCTTCACAAAAATACTATTATAGCTCTTTAATTCGTCCTTCTCGAATCCTCATGCAGAACAAATGCAATATGAAAACTTATATTTGCAGGATTTACAATCACTCAAATCGAACATACAGAGCTCGTAGTTGCGCTCCAAATCATCCCTTAAAAAGAGATCAGAAAAAAACATATCAAACAGTTGGGTGGAACTCAAATATCCAGATGGTGGACTCCACCAAAACTCAAAGCAATTTTAAAGTCGTGTGTATTTTTAAAATCCTCTGACTCACATGTCTGTTGCCACTACTTACATCTGTTAATCCCACATTTGAACAATGGTGAGGAAAATGCCCAGCATAAAGGCATTTGATCCTGCAATTTAAATCTCTGTAGTTTATTTCCGAAAATGTATCTCCTGTCTGAGGACTTTAAGCACAATAAAGTGTCTGTGATCAGGATGACGCACTCACCTGCTGTGTTTGAGAAACCTCATGTGTTACTCTTTGATGTTGTACAGTATTGATGGTGTTGTCTGGTGCGCACGGTTGTCTGGATTAGTACTGGCTTTCCTGTACGACAGGGATTAACAAATCATGGGCAATTGGTTACAAACGGGATTGGTTTACTGCCGACATTCCATATGAAAGAAATATTACAAATGAGATCGCTTTAATGTCTAATTGCTGCATGGAGAGCAAATTAAGACTCTTTATGAAGTCTTCTGAATTGCACACCAAAACTGATGGGTGACAAACTGTTGCATAGCAAAGAATTTTTTATTTCATGTTTGTTTTAAATGATGTCTAGACATTCATAAGTTTTTAAGCATTTAAGCAAATAGGACACAAAATGTTAAAATCCCGTAGATGAGAAATGACATAAAAATGCGGGCAATCAAGGGTCAAAAAAATCATCGGGGTCATCAAATGAATTCCTGCAAGGTGATGATGCAAGCATTTATCGAAAAAAGATTATGTAGTTTTTTTAATGTATTTATGCATTTGTCAGATGCTTTTATCCAAAGAGACCTACAGTACATTCCTGTTATACATCATATTTATCAGTAGAGAATGCGTCGTGGTCTGGGAACCATATGCTTATTTTCTCGTATTTGAGGCGTGGTTTACAAATGCCCAGAGCCGTTTATTGGGCGCTACGGATGTCCATCAAATGCGTCTGTACGTAGCTCATAGCCAATCGTTTCAATTATACCAGATGACGTATGTAGAGCGACATAAATTCAAATGTAAACAGCTTTTACCGGTACGTGTGCATACAGCTGAAAGCTACGCAACTAAACCGGTAGCTGTATATTGACATTGAAAAGCAACACAATTTAGTGGCACTATGACAACCACAGTACAGGCTTAATGACAATATGATATTAATAAATACCACTTACCATTTATAAGTTAATTGTACTTCGTCAACGACAAAGCCTAGCAGGTTGGTCCAATAAAACTCTGTGGCTATCATGTCTTGCCATATCCAAACATCCTTCTTGCATATGAAATTGTTTTAAAAAAGTTGCTCTTTTTTAAATAAACGTGCGTTTTAAGCTACTTAGAACACTATCTAAGGCTGCGTTGAAAAGTAACTTCCCCATTCTGTGATTGGTTCCCTATTTCAGGAGCAAAAAAGGGCCATAGTTTCCATGCTAGACTTATAGCGTGAATAAATTTGGGCGCAAGGCAGCATGGGAAAACCCAGGCTAACTTATCAGTACACCCTACTGAAAAATCCAGCTAAAACCAGCATAAGCTGGTAGCTGGTTTTAGCTGGTTTTAGCTGGTTTAAGGTGGTTTATGCTGGTCCTCCCAGCCTGACAAAGCTGGTCATGCTGGTGGGCCAGCTGGTATTCCAGCATGACCAGCTTAAAATGTGACCAAAACACACCTAGACCAGCTTGCTACACCAGCAAAACCAGCTTCCTACACCAGCAAAACCAGCTAAAACCAAGCTGGGGACCAGCTAAAACCAGCTCACCAGCTTATGCTGGTCTTAGCTGGATTTTTCAGTACACTGTAAAAAAAAGTCCGTAAAAATTTCAATGTTATTGCAGCTGGGTTGCCGGTAATTTACCGTAGATTTACATTTATGTTATTTACTGGCAAGAGTTTGTTCAAAGTTAAATACATTTTAAATATTAACAAGTCTTTATCTTTACAGAATAAAACTATACAATAATAGCCTCATGCAAAGCATTCTGGGAACCAGAAATCATCATCAACCTTTTTCTGTTTTTTGCTTCAGATTTTGTTTCCCAGAATGTTTTGCTTGATGCTGTTTTTTAGTTTTACTCTGTAAAGACAAAGACTTGTAAATGTTAAATGTTCATTTAACTTTGAACAAAATGTTGCCAGTAAATAACATAAATTTAAATCTACGGTAAATTACCGGCAACTCAGCTGCAATTTCTACGGATTTTTTTTACAGTGTAGGGCAGGTATGATCCTTAGGAATTAAACCTACAACAATTTGCCCTGCTGATGTACTAACTCAGGGCTCCAGGCTAACTTTTTTCACTAGGAGCACAGTGGCCCCAACTGAAAATTTTAGGGGCGCAACCAGAAAAATTAGGGGCACATACCGTAAATCAACATGCTAACCAAATATTCACATTTCTACCAGTGGCGGCTCGTGACTGCTCATCCGAGGAGGCGCTAATTCAAAATAAGTGTTCGGATTGTCACGTGTGTGTTTCCCTTTTCCAAAATATGTGTCCTGCATGTTGAGAGATCCTGTGTGCATCATGCGCTCTGCCAAATCAGTGCCTGCTGCACACGCGTCAAAACCGTTATGACAAAAGAGACACTCACGTTCCCAAAATACACACTAGACACTTCCTTAACAGTAAACTCTGATTACACATGAGATTACGCGAGTATCTGGCAAACACAAGCGTCTCTTTTATCATAAACCCTTTAGACGTGTCTGCAGCAGGCACTTATTTTGGCATGACACTTGGTGCACACACGATCTCTCAAAGCGCAGAACACATATTTTGAAATTATGAACCACACACATGACAAGCTACATACATTTTGTGACGAACTTCGCATCGTGCGCCCTTAAAAAAATAAGTTACCAGCACAACAGCTTTCTACTAAGTTCCACTGTATTACTAATAAATACTTTGATGATAGATGCAGAAAGTACAATGTGCTGTTTCAAATTCAGTGCCACATCACAAAAAAAGGTCAAATTTACTGGTCGCATATGTGCGACTGGATGTAAAATTCAGGGGCACACTCTCAAATTTTGGTGGTAAAATGACACCATTTGGTGGCAGTCTGGAGCCCTGTAACTAAGCTAGTGAAACATCTCAATCTCATTCTGCTCTCTTGTTCAGTAGCCATGGCCCTGATCAGGGATTTAGCCATTTAAAGAGCAAATATTATAATATAATAATTTTTACAAGATGTAATGTAAGTCTCTAGCCTGGTTAAAACCAGACCATTCTCAGTAGTAAGTGAGTTATGGTCTGGCAAAGCTTCATAGACAAATCATTTCCAAAGGGGCGTCACCAATAGACATCTGCTTCACTGTCGCTGCGCTGTCGTCATCGTGTAAAGCTCGCCCCAATGTTTCTGATTGGTGCTGCGATTTCTCTGCATTAGAAATGGGCTTAAATGGCCTCTATGCCAGACTACTTGCAGAGCAAATCTAAATTTGCCGGAAGTTGTCTGGGTTTTCCCAGGCTAATAAGTCTCAGGTGTGCCTAGAATGTGTCTGTGAAGTAAAGGTCTTCACAGGTCCCCTTACAACCAAAAACCCGAAGTCCGACCCAAGACGCGAGCAGGTTTGGTCTAAAAGTGTTATGTGTGCCTCGGACATGGGTTGGGTTTAATATTAGCAGCCTCGGGTCATTCAATTTTTTCAATTGTTTTTGTCAAACGGACCTGTTAAGACCCTCACATCTCGTGTGTTCATTGAGTCCTTTCATCTGTTTGCCAAGAGCACTGGGGACATTCTGTGTGGCTGGCGGTAGGTTTACTTTTTTGACAAGTCCTGCAATTTTGAATGCACATTTTAGCAGTTACCTTGGTGTCATCAGATAACAAATGAAAACAAATGGAGCAGCGAGCCAAATTGCTTGCGAGGCCACCGGGGTTTCTTTCTTTTTGTCGTCAGTGCCGTTTACATTCGTGCTACGTCGGGTTCGGGTAAAAATTTATTAGGTTCATTTCGGGTTGGGTACATTTCTTTGGACCCAAGAAGACCTTTATTGTGAAGTTTCAGCTCAAAATACCCCACAGATTATTTGTTGTAGCATGTCCAAAATGCCTTTATTTTGGCGGAAGCAAAAAAGTACTGTTTTCATGCGTGTTACTTTAAATCCAAATGAACTGCAGCTCCTCACTCCCTCACCAAAACTAGATCTGATTCCTGTAAATGCAGTCTGGGAGAATAGTATCTTTAACCACATTAGTGCTACAATGTGCTAACAAACACATTTAGAAAAGGCTTTAGGTAAAATGAACCAGTCAGTCAGTGGTCGTGGGCGGGGCTTTGTTTGTGTTGTCACATTAACAAGAGAATCAAAACGGCATGTCTCATAAGACTCAAGCAAACATACTAAGCATAATATATTTGATATTAAAATGAAGACAGATTAAAGAGATAGGTGGAAGATTAGTACATTGTTAAAATTAGAACTCTATACAATCTGTAAACATAGATTTGTAGACTATCCTTTTGTAGCCTCTTAGTCAAAATGTTAAATGTTGCTCTTGCAAATCTTTTAGATAAAAGCGCCTGCTAAATGAATGAATCTAAATGTATTTAAGGATATGGGATGGGAATCCTCAGATTTCCATACGTTGATTACACAGGATTGCTCTCACAATACAATGTTGATAGGCACACAGGACCAAATTGCACTGTAATATTTGTGAGGTAATATCTGTGGTTTGACTTGGTGATCCAGTAAATTCTGTAGTGATTTGAGTATTGTAACCATCTCACTGTAAACAGACTCTTCTGCTATATTCATTGGGAAACCAGATAGCAGAGATTTCATAAAGCTTTAATATTTTATGTTCTCAGAAAGAGATTTTGTATGAAAGGGGATTAGAATAAAGTGCGCATTAGAAGTTGAAAAATGAGGATCAAAATTGATACTTTAGGGCCGCAGTGTTCACAGTCTATTTTTCAAAATAGCATTATTAGGATGGATATTAAAGTGGTTTTACTTTACTTACTTAAATAGAGTTTGGGGACACATTTGTTCCTCAAAGTAAGCTAAACTTAACAAACCTGAGCAAAATCTTTCTTTAGGGACGTTCCCATTTCTAATAATGCAATACATATTTTGTAAACAGATGTTTTTTATTTTCAAAATTCTCTTAGGGTTTGGGTTAGAGTGTGGGTTAAGGTTAGATTATAGTATTTATAAGTAGTGCTTTATAAAAACATCAGAAGTATATGCAGTGAGGACAAATGAGGAAATTTAGATAGATAAGTAAGCTGGTGCCTGTCTGGTTTTAGCTGGTTTAGATTGTATAGCAAGCTGGTTTTAGAGTTTTTTAGCTGGTCTTAGATGGTAAAGTTGGAAGGCTAGCTGACCAACCACCTAACCTAAGCTAGTTGGCTGGTCTTAGCTGGTTTAAGACGGAAGTAGCTAGTTTAAACTGGTCCAGACAGCCTGGCAAAGCTGGTTAAGTCACTACTGGCTAAAACAGCTAACCTAGGCTGGTTTAAGATGAAAGCTGCTAGTGTGTGAGAATTTGGGAGATTAATATTGCATTTAAATACTGTATTTGTATTTTACTAAGTGTTTTAACTGTAATGCATATCTTAAAGTTTAATATTAATGTGTCTTCCGTCACCTGAATAGAACAGTTTTGCTTTTAAGTTTTGGTTCATCAAAAGGACACTAAGTGCATTGCCCTTTTGAACTAAGTTCATTGCAAGTGCATTGTTAAGTTTCCAAGAAAAGTGCAGTTGCATTGAAACAAAAATAACTTGCTCTGTAGAAATAAAGCAAACCTAATTGCTGATTGGTGGAAACTAAAAGGTTAAAAAGAAAAAAACAGTCAATTGGTCAGCTCAAATTAGCAAATGTGACAGACGCAGAATTAGTAGCTGATGCTATGAAAACACTAAGTCTGGGTTTTAAGAGGTACGTGTTAAAAAACAGGAAATGTGTGCGTTGCAAGCTTGCATTGAACTATAAGAATAGGAATTGGGGGTTTGGAGAGTGAGTTCAGCTGTCATGTTTCTTTGATGATCATCAGGCTGAGCCAGTAGTGTGTTTATGCTATCTAAATACAATTCTTTAATAAAACAAATTAATTTACATATCTCTCTACTGCATCCATTATTCCATCTGGAAAATCCACGACACTTGTTTAAATGGGTCCACCCAGCCTGGCAAAGCTGGTTAAGCCTGTCTTCTAGACTGGTCAAGCTGGTCTTAGTTGGTCAGGTTGGAAGACTAGCTGACCTACTAGCTAAAAAGCTAACCTAAGCTAGTTGGTTGGTTTTAGCTGGTTTAAGATGGAGCTGCTAGTTTAAATGGGTCCACCCAGCCTGGCAAAGCTGGTTAAGCCTGTCTTCCAGACTTGTCAAGCTGGTTTTAGATGATCAGGTTGGAAGGCTAACTGACCTACTGGCTAAACAGCTAACCTAAGCTAGTTGGTTGGTCTTAGCTGGTTTAAGATGGAGCTGCTAGTTTAAATGGGTCCACCCAGCCTGGCAAAGCTGTTTAAGCCTGCCTTCCAGACTGGTCAAGCTGGTCTTAGTTAGTCAGGCTGGAAGACTAGCTGACATACTAGCTAAAAAAGCTAACCTAAGCTAGTTGGTTGGTCTTAGCTGGTTTAAGATGGAGCTGCTAGTTTAAATGGGTCCATCCAGCCTGGCAAAGCTGTTTAAGCCTGTCTTCCAGACTTGTCAAGCTGGTCTTAGTTGGTCAGGCTGGAAGACTAGCTGACCTTCTAGCTAAATAAGCTAACCTAAGCTGGTTGGTTGGTCTTAGCTGGTTTAAGATGGAGCTGCTAGTTTTAATGGGTTCATCCAGCCTGGCAAAGCTGGTTAAGCCTGTCTTCCAGACTTGTCAAGCTGGTCTTAGTTGGTCAGGCTGGAAGACTAGCTGACCTTCTAGCTAAAAAAAGCTAGCCTAAGCTGGTTGGTTGGTCTTAGCTGGTTTAAGATGGAGCTGCTAGTTTAAAGGGGTCCATCCAGCCTGGCAAAGCTGGTTAAGCCTGTCTTCCAGACTTGTCAAGCTGGTCTTAGTTGGTCAGGCTGGAAGACTAGCTGACCTTCTAGCTAAAAAAAGCTAGCCTAAGCTGGTTGGTTTGTCTTAGTTCTACACTTACGAGAATACTTTGATTAGTGGGGTGGAAGTAATTACACATGAATGAGCACATACTTTTGAAAGAAAACATGGGTTTTTGCTAAGAATTAACTCAAAAAAGTACACAGTGGAGCTTTAATAAAACAAATTAATTTACATATCTCTCTACTGCATCCATTATTCCATCAGGAAAATCCACGACACTTGTTTAAATGGGTCCATCCAGCCTGTCTTAGTTGGTCAGTTTGGAAGACTAGCTGACCTACTAGCTAAAAAGCTAACCTAAGCTAGTTGGTTGGTTTTAGCTGGTTTAAGATGGAGCTGCTAGTTTAAATGGGTCCACCCAGCCTGGCAAAGCTGGTTAAGCCTGTCTTCCAGACTTGTCAAGCTGGTTTTAGATGATCAGGTTGGAAGGCTAGCTGACCTACTGGCTAAACAGCTAACCTAAGCTAGTTGGTTGGTCTTAGCTGGTTTAAGATGGAGCTGCTAGTTTAAATGGGTCCACCCAGCCTGGCAAAGCTGGTTAAGCCTGTCTTCCAGACTGGTCAAGCTGGTCTTAGTTAGTCAGGCTGGAAGACTAGCTGACCTACTGGCTCAAACAGCTAACCTAAGCTGGTTGGTTGGTCTTAGCTGGTTTAAGATGGAGCTGCTAGTTTAAATGGGTCCATCCAGCCTGGCAAAGCTGGTTAAGCCTGTCTTCCAGACTTGTCAAGCTGGTCTTAGTTGGTCAGGCTGGAAGACTAGCTGACCTTCTAGCTAAAAAAAGCTAGCCTAAGCTGGTTGGTTGGTCTTAGCTGGTTTAAGATGGAGCTGCTAGTTTAAAGGGGTCCATCCAGCCTGGCAAAGCTGGTTAAGCCTGTCTTCCAGACTTGTCAAGCTGGTCTTAGTTGGTCAGGCTGGAAGACTAGCTGACCTTCTAGCTAAAAAAAGCTAGCCTAAGCTGGTTGGTTTGTCTTAGCTGGTTTAAGATGGAGCTGCTAGTTTAAAGGGGTCATCCAGCCTGGCAAAGCTGGTTAAGCCTGTCTTCCAGACTTCTCAAGCTGGTCTTAGTTGGTCAGGTTGGAAGACTAGCTAACCTACTAGCTAAAAAGCTAACCTAAGCTAGTTGGTTGGTCTTAGCTGGTTTAAGATGGAGCTGCTAGTTTAAATGGGTCCATCCAGCCTGGCAAAGCTGGTTAAGCCTGTCTTCCAGACTGGTCAAGCTGGTCTTAGTTAGTCAGGCTGGAAGACTAGCTGACCTACTGGCTCAAACAGCTAACCTAAGCTGGTTGGTTGGTCTTAGCTGGTTTAAGATGGAGCTGCTAGTTTAAATGGGTCCATCCAGCCCGGCAAAGCTGGTTAAGCCTGTCTTCCAGACTTGTCAAGCTGGTCTTAGTTGGTCAGGCTGGAAGACTAGCTGACCTTCTAGCTAAAAAAAGCTAGCCTAAGCTGGTTGGTTGGTCTTAGCTGGTTTAAGATGGAGCTGCTAGTTTAAAGGGGTCCATCCAGCCTGGCAAAGCTGGTTAAGCCTGTCTTCCAGACTTGTCAAGCTGGTCTTAGTTGGTCAGGCTGGTAGACTAGCTGACCTTCTAGCTAAAAAAAGCTAGCCTAAGCTGGTTGGTTTGTCTTAGCTGGTTTAAGATGGAGCTGCTAGTTTAAATGGGTCCATCCAGCCTGGCAAAGCTGGTTAAGCCTGTCTTCCAGACTGGTCAAGCTGGTCTTAGTTAGTCAGGCTGCAAGACTAGCTGACCTACTGGCTCAAACAGCTAACCTAAGCTGGTTGGTTGGTCTTAGCTGGTTTAAGATGGAGCTGCTAGTTTAAATGGGTCCATCCAGCCTGGCAAAGCTGGTTAAGCCTGTCTTCCAGACTTGTCAAGCTGGTCTTAGTTGGTCAGGCTGGAAGACTAGCTGACCTTCTAGCTAAAAAAAGCTAGCCTAAGCTGGTTGGTTGGTCTTAGCTGGTTTAAGATGGAGCTGCTAGTTTAAAGGGGTCCATCCAGCCTGGCAAAGCTGGTTAAGCCTGTCTTCCAGACTTGTCAAGCTGGTCTTAATTGGTCAGGCTGGAAGACTAGCTGACCTTCTAGCTAAAAAAAGCTAGCCTAAGCTGGTTGGTTTGTCTTAGCTGGTTTAAGATGGAGCTGCTAGTTTAAAGGGGTCATCCAGCCTGGCAAAGCTGGTTAAGCCTGTCTTCCAGACTTCTCAAGCTGGTCTTAGTTGGTCAGGTTGGAAGACTAGCTAACCTACTAGCTAAAAAGCTAACCTAAGCTAGTTGGTTGGTCTTAGCTGGTTTAAGATGGAGCTGCTAGTTTAAATGGGTCCATCCAGCCTGGCAAAGCTGGTTAAGCCTGTCTTCCAGACTGGTCAAGCTGTTCTTAGTTAGTCAGGCTGGAAGACTAGCTGACCTACTGGCTCAAACAGCTAACCTAAGCTGGTTGGTTGGTCTTAGCTGGTTTAAGATGGAGCTGCTAGTTTAAATGGGTCCATCCAGCCTGGCAAAGCTGGTTAAAGGGCCATTTCACCCATAGGAACATTAATCTTTATGGAAAGTGAGTCATATTTGTAGTCAAAATGTAACATAAATGTAGAATTTTGTGCCTATTTGACAGAGAAAAGACAAAATGTGACTTTAGAGCACATTTGTATGAAAAACTACAACTGCCACTATGCACCACAATGCACAGCTCTGCAAGCCACTCCCATTACTCGGAACACGGCTCAGACATGCTATTATGTACATAAATGCCACGTTAGTAAAACAAAGAAAATAGCCACCACCACTGTGTCTGACTGACACCAATCATGATTTACTTTTAAACGTGATGTTACATTGTGGTACACACAATAACACTCTGGCCTGGTGTGTAGCAAAGTCTTATTCAAACAGTAACGTGCGGTTTCAGATCCGCAGTACAAATGTCTTTACAAGTACTTAAAAAAAGGGTATGCATTTTAAATGTTTACTTAGTTTTACCAATTTTCTTTTTGTCTCTTGTTTACTGTAATTACATTTGTGTTATTATTGGCCTCACTGCTCTCACAATATAGACATATAAAACACCGCTCAGATATGCTATTGTGTACATAAATGCCACGTTAGTATAACAAAGAAAATATAAACACTCACTTTAGTCAGACGTCCGTTTATCCCTGCATCCTCCACACAAACGCGTCCCCTGCATAATATCTCCATAGACGCGCTGCCTCAGCTCTTGGAGCTTGTGCTCGTAAACCGAAACACGTCTTTGAAATAAGCACGCGACCAGAAACATTCACAAAACAAACGGTCATATCCTTATCTGATCCAGAAATGTTAAACCGAAAGCAAACGGCGCGAGTCCGTCCAAGCTTATATACTCCGCAGCGCGTCTGCTCGTAAACCGAAACATGTCCGTGAAATAAACGTTCCAAACGCGTGCAAACTTCCTCTCTTGCATAGAAACCTTCACCAAACAAACGTCCATATCCTTATCTGATGCAGAAATGTAATAAAGCAAGCACACAGCGAGAATACAGGCAGTAGTCTGTACAAGCTTCTCTCCGCAGCAGAGGCCGATGGTTGCTGTGTCTTCACCGGGCTCCTCTACCCAGCCGACGCCCAGGCTCCGGCTTCTCCTCGGGCTTCTGTTCCTACATCTGCCTCAGCTCTTAGCAGTATTGTGGCTCATAAAGGTGCAATGCACAGCGGATTAGAGCACCACGCTTGTAAAATCACCCTCTTCCATGTAATATTGATTAACTTCCACTGTTATTGTAACATGAATTCTGGCTCGCTCCACAACTTCTGTTTAGCTTAGCTTAGCATAAAGATGGCGGCTGGTCGTTTTTTTTCGGTCTGTGTTCGTATATTTTCGTAAGTCCCACCCACTTATCTGTAATTGGTCTGAAGCGTGAGTGGGTCCCACCCATAGCCCCCACCTTGGAAAAATGAGGAATGAGTGTCTGTAGTCTTTCACACTCAATAGAGATACAGGATTTCCTTCTTTCAATGACGCAAAATGACGATTTTTGCATCATTGAAAGAAGGAAGTGCCTCACTGAAATCAGTATTTCTCCCCTCTCAGGGGAAACTGAGGGAATGGTGCACGACCATTCAAAAACATGACTGGGGTTCTAACGGTACAAAGCTTAATGCAAATGGGTGAAGTTTCCCTTTAAGCCTGTCTTCCAGACTTGTCAAGCTGGTCTTAGTTGGTCAGGCTGGAAGACTAGCTGACCTTCTAGCTAAAAAAGCTAGCCTAAGCTGGTTGGTTGGTCTTAGCTGGTTTAAGATGGAGCTGCTAGTTTAAAGGGGTCCATCCAGCCTGGCAAAGCTGGTTAAGCCTGTCTTCCAGACTTGTCAAGCTGGTCTTAGTTGGTCAGGCTGGAAGACTAGCTGACCTTCTAGCTAAAAAAAGCTAGCCTAAGCTGGTTGGTTTGTCTTAGCTGGTTTAAGATGGAGCTGCTAGTTTAAAGGGGTCATACAGCCTGGCAAAGTTGGTTAAGCCTGTCTTCCAGACTTCTCAAGCTGGTCTTAGTTGGTCAGGTTGGAAGACTAGCTGACCTACTAGCTTAAAAGCTAACCTAAGCTAGTTGGTTGGTCTTAGCTGGTTTAAGATGGAGCTGCTAGTTTAAATGGGTCCACCCAGCCTGGCAAAGCTGGTTAAGCCTGTCTTCCAGACTTGTCAAGCTGGTTTTAGATGATCAGGTTGGAAGGCTAGCTGACCTACTGGCTAAACAGCTAACCTAAGCTAGTTGGTTGGTCTTAGCTGGTTTAAGATGGAGCTGCTAGTTTAAATGGGTCCACCCAGCCTGGCAAGCTGTTTAAGCCTGTCTTCCAGACTTGTCAAGCTGGTCTTAGTTGGTCAGGCTGGAAGACTAGCTGACCTTCTAGCTAAAAAAGCTAACCTAAGCTGGTTGGTTGGTCTTAGCTGGTTTAAGATGGAGCTTCTAGTTTAAATGGGTCCATCCAGCCTGGCAAAGCTGGTTAAGCCTGTCTTCCAGACTTGTCAAGCTGGTCTTAGTTGGTCAGGCTGGAAGACTAGCTGACCTTCTAGCTAAAAAAAGCTAGCCTAAGCTGGTTGGTTGGTCTTAGCTGGTTTAAGATGGAGCTGCTAGTTTAAAGGGGTCCATCCAGCCTGGCAAAGCTGGTTAAGCCTGTCTTCCAGACTTGTCAAGCTGGTCTTAGTTGGTCAGGCTGGAAGACTAGCTGACCTTCTAGCTAAAAAAAGCTAGCCTAAGCTGGTTGGTTGGTCTTAGCTGGTTTAAGATGGAGCTGCTAGTTTAAAGGGTTCCATCCAGCCTGGCAAAGCTGGTTAAGCATATCTTCTAGACTGGTCAAGCTGGTCTTAGTTGGTCAGGCTGGAAGACTAGCTGACCTACTGGCTCAAACAGCTAACCTAAGCTAGTTGGTTCGTCTTAGCTGGTTTAAGATGGAGCTGCTAGTTTAAAGGGGTCCACCCAGCCTGGCAAAGCGTGTTAAGCCTGTCTTCTAGACTGGTCAAGCCTGTGGGTCAGCTGGTCTTAGCTGGTGGGTAGGCTGGTCTTCCAGCTTGACCATCTAAAAAGTGGCTAAAACCCCTCTAAAACCAGCCTGCTACACCAGCTAAAACCAGGCTGGGAGACCACATAAATTGTGGGTGGAACTTAATTTTATTGAGCTGCTTTCGTCTATAAAGCTACTTTTTAAGGTAACATCCAAACGGAAGGACCCTCAGAAGTGACTCTGATATATAGGCCTATCTGTAGTTGACATTTCCCTCAACTCTGGTCATGTTTCTCTGAGGTTGTCACAGTGCATTCTGGGATTGCAATATTATTTTGCTGTATATTGTACTGTACTGTTTGTTTGGTTTTTGAATTACATACTGTATCTATGTCTATGATGTCCAATAGACATGTCATGAGAGAATGATGGCTCAGCTGTTAACAGTCAAATCTTTTTTTATTAACACACTTGTGTAACTTATCCCACATTTCATAATGGACAAAACATTTCTCAGTTCTCTGACCTTGGCGGTTAGTGTATCAATAGATTCAAAGATGCAAAATAGGTATAATATACCAAACTGAACAGAATAAACAATTGTGCAATAGGCAAAGCGTTAGTATACAACGGTTATGACCGGGGGCATCACTTCAAAGTCAGAAATCCCCCCCCCCATATTTATACAAAGATTATACAATTCACAGTTGACACTTCAACCCATTTGGTGTTTAAACCAAATCTACGCCCTTGGTTGTTGTGACTGTCTGGACGACATGACATCATATTCTTAATGCCATACAGAACTGCAGAGAGATGTTTCTAGATACGCCAAACATAATAAACAAAACCGTTTTATTCTTGTAACACCATGAACAGACAAAAAATATTCCAGTCTTTACAAATTCTCCTTCAGTTTATTACAACAAATACGGTGACATGAACAAAACCGCAGTTGCTTTACTAATTAACACTTCAATTTTACAGAAAACACTTGTATAGCAAATTAACAAACTGTATCCAAGTAACATTACACAACCAGACTATTCTCCAAAGAAACTTTCATTTCCACTGACAAATCACCTGTCAGATATTAAGCTTGTCTGCTTAGCACAGGCTTGTATCGGTTATCCTAACCTCAGTTCCCTTGACACCCACTGTTATGTTTCTGCTCACAGATTAAACCGATGAACAAACAAACAATGCCGTCAAGAGGAACTGCACTAAAGAACTGAGAAGAGGGGTTGTATTTAGTGGCATTAACATGCTTCACCTTTAAGGTTGTTTGTGTACTATGTAAATAATGAACTTCCCAGTTTTCCGGCTGTAATCCTGTGCTGTACAGCAGATCAAATGGTGTATTTGTGAGAGACATAACAGAGCGCAGATGTGAAAGCCGCTAAACACCACCTCCATCAAAAATGAGGTAATGCTATTGACCGAATTGTATTATATGTTCATCAAATAATTTGGCTTCAAATCTGCTTAATCTTGGCCTGAAGCTTATAAAAAATGTGTTAAACACCACAATGATTTTTTAGCAAAGTCCTCTAAGTGCACCGAAGAAGAATTGGAGGCTCGTACATCAAGGTGCAAGAGGTTTTAATTGGTTAAAGGAGGTTTATTGAATATATTAACTGGATTTTTGAGTCCTTTATGTGGACAGTGAACTGGAGACTATTTTTAGAAGTGGAGATTTTGCATAGATTTTGCAAAGAAAGATATTTAAAACAATGAAATGACTAAAGTGACATTTGTAAAAACTATGGCATTTCAATTACAGACTAATAACCTTTTCATTGCCATTAAAGTGAATTTACTGAATCTAAACACAAGAGCCTGATAAAAATGCTAATTTACAAGCAAAAATGTAGAAAAAAAACACTTAGAGGGTTTTGCATCTGTGCTCTTCCAATGAGGATGATGCAATCCAGACGCATGATGTCACACTTTCTCCTATCCCATTATAATATATGCAAGGCAGCTTTAAATGAAACATTTATAGGTTGATCTCTCTGAAGGATGTGGACACTGTGGTGCTATCAAAACATTGCTTTGTTTGTTTGAGCAGAAGAGATCAATCGTACACGTAGAGAGCATTCACATGAATGACATTAATTTGTGCATGCGGTCCCTATAGTACTGTGCTGCCCTCTTTGTTCATAAGTATTTGTTTCTGAAACTCTATTTTGAGCCATACAACAAAGCCATAGATGTCATGTGACTTATCAATCTGTAGGCAATGGAAAATGTGAAGTGCGTGTGTGGGCTGCAAATGTGTCAGTTTCACATTTTTAAGAGCACCTCAGGAAATACTAAAACATCTACTTTAATATATAATGACATTTTAGTCGTTTATATGTTCCTTACAAATAAAGTTAGATTGTGTTTTGTATTTTTAATAGTGTCTTTTTGACAGGTTAAGGGTGTAATGTGCAATCTCAGAAAAAAGTGTATAAAAGCTGTCACAGGGGTAGTACCCTTTCAAAAGGTACTATTAAATATCATTTAGGTACAAATACGTATATATTTGATACCAGCTTATATGCACTTTTTAGGAATGTACCAACCCAGTGACAGCTTAACATTTATTTCTGAGAGTGTGTATTAGCTGTGTTTCTAGTTAAAGCAACACTATGTAGTTTTTTTAACCTTTAAATAATGTCTCTAAAATTATTCCAGTGATAGAACAACTTTTAACTGGACAAATTGTACTGTTGCTGCAACCTGAGCAGCCTCCTAAATGCTACAAGCAGACTCTGAAAGTGGTGGTGGAGGGTAGAGCACACAGCCCCGCCCCTCCCCCTGCCTGCAGAAGAGTGTCTGATACCAGGCACTGTTGCGCTTTTCAACCACATGGGGGAGCTGTAAGTCATTTTTACATGGAAACTACATAGTGTTGCTTTAAGATGGTAGAGCATTGTATGCAAAGGTTTTGTGTTTGACTTCCAGAAAACATACAACTGATTAAATGTACAGTATGGGTCAATGACACAACATGTTCTATTATAAAAATATTGAAAAAAAATGGATATAATGAGTCAGGAACAATGTGTGTTCTGAAAGTTTTGTTTATTGAACAACATTTCAGTACATTTGAAAGATTTTTTTCACAAAATATTTTTATATCCCCGTTTAAAAAATGTCAGGTGGTGCAACCAATCATTGTATATTTGCCAGATACTTTTTTAATGCACTCACTGTGTCATGCTGATTTTTTGTTTATTTAATAGTAGCAGTGTGTAAATATATATATATAAATTATAGGCAAACATTAGCTTGCATTTATATCTTGGGATTGTTGAATGCTTTATTCTGATTGGTTGAGAAATGTTCCGTGGATATGCATTATTTTTCAATAAACGCACACCTAACCTGTCAAATTTCTTAAAAAACCCACCAAAGCCATTTCTTAGTAATGTTTGTGGTAATCGTGGTATGAGTGGAATAATTGACTTTGCTCCTTTAAAATTGCCATTTAGAGTGTGAATTATTTTAAAAATAATTCAACAGGCTGTCATTAATTATTCATTACTTATTAAAACTAAAATTATTATCTAAATCATTAGTTTATTAAAGTTTTTTAGCTGAATGTTTTTTTTTATTTCTCAGGAGCCTCATTTGCCTATGATATCAAATTCAATTAAGTAAAATTAAAATGTGTTTGATAAAATAACATTAAAGTGGTGGCAAGGTTTCAAACATGAATTTTTTATTAGTTAAACACCATTTCTAACCGTTATCTTAAACTAATTTGTACGGACATTTGCCCCACCTGCATTTTACAATTTTAAGATACTAAAACAAATGTTTTTTTATTATTATTAAAAGAATACTGAAAATGTATTTATATAACTAAATACACTGTTGATAAAAATGGTCAAAATATGTACCCCAACTGTCACTGGGCCTGTACCCTTTAAAAAGGTCCTGATATGTACCAATAGGTAAAGATATGTATACATTTGTAACCTTTTGTATCTAATATGTATCTTTGAGGTACCAATAAGCACTCTTTGTAACCAGTATGTACCTCTAAAATATTATTATGAACTCTTTAAGTGCAAACCTGTATTATGAAAGGGTACCACACCAGTGACAACTGGGCTACAAATTTTGAAAAAAAATTTCTGACAGTTTAGGATTTATAGAATAAAGTGACACACGGCATATATGTATCAAGTTACTTTTTTAGTAAATAATGCCCCAGACACAAAACACATTGACCCATAGCTTAAAGGGAATGTAAGTTGGATAAAAGCATCTGTCAAATGCCCAAATACACTGTAAGAAGTAAAGGTACAAAGGCTAGCTGTCACTGGGGCGGTGTACCTAAAGCTTGCATACAGTATTAGTAGCCTACGTCAAAGGTACACTCAATGCGGAAGTTCGTCACAACATGTATGTAGCCTGTCATGTGTGTTTCCTTTTTTCACAATATGTGTTCGGCGTGTGGAGTGATCCTACGTGCATCACGTGTCTTGTCAAAATAAGTGACTGGTGCAGACGCGTCTAAAAGGTTTATGATAAAAGAGACGCTCGCGTTTGCCAGATACTCACTTAATATCATGTGTAATCAGAGTTTACTGTTAAAGGAATATTCTATTTTCTTAAAAGAAAAATCCAGATAATTTACTCACCACCATGTCATCCAAAATGTTGATGTCTTTCTTTGTTCAGTCGAGAAGAAATTATGTTTTTTGAGGAAAACATTGCAGGATTTTTCTCATTTTAATGGACTTTAATAGAGCCCAACATTTAATACTTAACTCAACACATAACAGTTTTTTTCAACGGAGTTTCAAATGACTATAAACAATCCCAAACGAGGCATAAGGGTCTTATCTAGTGAAACGATTGTCATTTTTGACAAGAAAAATAAAAAATATGCTCTTTTAAACCATAACTATCGTCTAGGTCCGGTCCAGCATGACCTAACGTAAATGCGTAGTGACGTAGGGAGGTCACATGTTACATATATAAAACGCACATTTGCGAATCATTGTAAACAATAAACTGACACAAAGACATTAATTTGTATCAGTTGACATACAACAACGTCGGAACGGTCCTCTTTCTCCACACTTGTAAACACTGGGGCGGAGTTTGGCGTTCGTCCTCTGTGACCTCCTGACGTCATGACGTATTGCGTGAGGTCACGCTGACGCTTTCAGGACCGGATCTAGACGAGAAATTGTGGTTTAAAAGTGGATATTTGTTATTTTTCTTATCAAAAATGACAATCGTTTCGCTAGATAAGACCCTTATGCCTCGTTCGGGATTGTTATAGTCATTTGAAACTCTGTTGAAAAAAACTGTTAAGTGTTGAGTTAAGTATTAAATGTTGGGCTCTATTAAAGTAAAAAATGAGAAAAATCCTGCAATGTTTTCCTCAAAAAACATAATTTCTTCTCGACTGAACAAAGAAAGACATCAACATTTTGGATGACATGGTGGTGAGTAAATTATCTGGATTTTTCTTATAAGAAAATGGAATATTCCTTTAAGGGAGTGTATTTTGTGAACGTGAGCGTCTCTTTTATCATAAACAGTTTTGACGCGTGTGCAGCAGGCACTTATTTTGACGAAACACGTGATGCACATGGTTCACATGACACTCCGAACACTTATTTTGAATTTGCGCCCCTCGGATGAGCAGTCACAAGCCGCCACTGGTGGTTTACAAGTCTATATCTTCCTCACAATTTACATCATTAGATGTCAACAGAAATTTAGCTGTGACCAATGTAATATTTCACATCCAGAATAAATCAGTTAACAGTCAGTTGTTGAAATATAGTCTCCTCTCTGTGTGTCAACAGACTGGAAAGAAAACTTGCCCAGGAAGCTGCTTTTTGATTGTTATTTCATTCTTGTGTGTGTGTGTCTGTTTGTGTTATTAGTCAAACCGTGGAACCGTATGACATGTCGAAAGTTTATTTGATTCTCTTGTTTATTTCTTGTTCGGCTGTGATGTTGGCATAACGGTTATTTTGCTTGCATTTCTGGATAACTAAATTTATGGTTTGACTTTGTTTATTGTGTGATGTTACATTCCGATGCGTTCAAATAAAAAATAGACAAGCGGGTAACAAGTGGGTTTCGACTGTACTTTCCCACAATAAAAAGCGAAGCGTCTCCGGTAACTAGTCTCCTTAGTCACAACGCAGACAAAACAGGAGGACAAGAGAATTTCACAGATGAGGAAATCATAAATCGTAAGTGCAAATCTGATTAGCCTAACAGG
This sequence comes from Misgurnus anguillicaudatus, assembly GCF_027580225.2. NCBI lineage: Eukaryota > Metazoa > Chordata > Actinopteri > Cypriniformes > Cobitidae > Misgurnus > Misgurnus anguillicaudatus. The sequence goes on from NC_073346.2 coordinate 11,176,063, forward strand.
CCACCTACGGTAACGTTCAGCCAATTTCTGTTTTATTTTACGGCCTTTGTCTGTTTTGCAAGTAATTATGGCATGACATAACTGTCGTCCCCTAAACCCATTCGCTTTTGCGGTGTGAATCACAATGCACTTCACCAGTTAAATGAGAGGGTTACCATTAAACCACATGTAAACGATTAGTCTCTACAATAATAGCCGAGTAAGGAGTCAGACTTAAACCAGTACACAAGGCTGGCCGCAGGCAAAATCACTGCTGTTAACCCTTGCAAGCAAAGCATTGTGTGTGTGTGTGTGTATTTAATTTAGATTATAGACCCTGACTCCTTCAAGATTAGCATCCTTGACCCAACCACAGTTTCCATTGATGAAGAACAAATAGGAAGGAGGGAATCACAATTTATGAGGAAAATCAAGATATTTTCCTGCAAGTTTTCCTCACGGGGAATCTTAAGGCTTGAAAACAACCCTAACTCGTTGATTTTTTATCGGATGAGGTCCAATTATATTAGAGATTCCCTAGAAATTCCCCAGAGAGACAAACAATCGCATCCAAGTTGCCACACCTTAGTTGTACATTCATCATGATCGTGACAACCTCCGAGAAAGGCATGTCTGACTGGATCTTATTTTTCAGCAAATTATATAATATAAAGGCCACAATCTTTGACATTTCAAAGTGTAGGAAGAATTCCCTTCAGGTTTAGATCCCAGGCCCTCATGCAAGCCCTGACATTTTCTTTTTGTCGTAATCCTGCTTGCTTATCAGCTTATCAGTCCTTATCTATAGAACACCATCTGTGATTTTCAACTGTACTCTGAGAATATCACCTGTATGTCAGGACAACAGTACAACTGTCTGCTTCAACAGAAGAAACTCTTCATTTAAGTCAGACTGAAATGATGTTGTATCCTAAATGAACTTTCACATTCATGGTGCACCCGATTATAATCAAACACTCCGTCTAATGTGATGAATTGCTAACCACTAATGTGCTGATAAGCAATAGTGTGTCATTAAATCGCGGTGCGCTTAAGTAACAGTAAAGTAAAGTATCATTATTAATATGCAAAGGCAGCTGTGACTGATTTAGATAACCAGCAAGTATTTGGATAAGGAGAGTTGGGGGCAATTCTTCAAAATAAACAGAAAACCAAACTTCTAAACATATTTGCGTGGATGTTGGAGAATGATCTCATCGGTTCATAGACGCGGCTTTTGGGAGGAGGGCCAAGCATCTGTGGAGAATTAGTGAAAGTTTAAAGGATATTCAACCAATAAATACTTTGCTAATTACAGTTTGTAAAATAGAGGAACAATAAACTTCTGTTCTGGCTGTTAATTAAACCTTTTAACAGCCAATAAACAAGTCTTATTTATTTTACAATCTATAAAGGTGCATGTGTATCTATACAGTTTACTGTATCTATGTCTAATCATTTTTGGGTTAAAAAAGTTATAAGTTAGGTGGTTGCCTTAAAATGTTTAGTAAATTCAACTTAAAAACAACAGAAAGACCCTGCACACAATAAATCTTAAAACAATCCCTTTTTGCAAGATTCATAGTGTGCAGGATCTTGCTGTTGTTGTTAAGCCCTTTTCACCCAGACATTCCAGAAAATACACGGAAAACGCACCTGGGATTTTTCCGGGATCGTTGAATTTTTTTTGTTCATCCACACTGCCAATGATTTGCCGGCATCTGCAAGGTCCCGGAAAGACATGTGACCTGTTTAAAGTCCTGCACTATCTTCTACCCAGCATCTGAAGTTTGCATATTATTTATTATTTCTCTCTCCAGAAACAATTTGTGTGCATTTTTGTTTATGATAAGATTATAAAGGAGCGTGTGACGTGCCATTCTATGCTGGTGAATGATCTCAGCTTTAGAGTGGATATTTGACGAGCTCCCTGATCTCTGATTTAATACAGTTTCAGACATTTATCATCGTGAATGTTTATATGGATTTAAAACCCATCATGTTCACACAGAGCAGTGGCGGCTGGTGACTTCTTTTTTGAAGCGCACAATCCGAAGTTCGTCACAATATGTATGTAGACCGTCATGTGTGTGGTTCGTAATTTCAAAATATGTGTTCTGCGCTTTGAGAGATCGTGTGTGCATCACGTGTCATGCCAAAATAAGTGCCTGCTGCAGACGCGTGGAAAGGGTTTTAAAAAGCAAAACAGTTTTGACGTGTGCAGTAGGCACTTATTTTGACAAAACACGTGATGCACACAGGATCTCTCGAAACGCAGGACACATATTTTCGAAAAGGGAACCACACACGTGACAATCCGAACCCTTATTTTGAATTAGCGCATCCTCGGATGAGCAGTCACGAGCCGCCACTGACACAGAGGGTTTTCTGGGTATCTTACTAGGTCCTCATTCCGGCAACGATCCCAGAAGATTTACGGGACGTGTTTGCGTTCACACAGAACCTTGTCTGGCAATTTTACGGGTATTTTCTGGGACCAAAGGTCTGTTTTGAATATTGACCATGTTTGATTTTGGTTCTGAAGCACCTTTTACCTACAGGTGTGTGAGGGTGATTGCTGAGTTAATTTAACTTAAAAATTTTAGTTGACATAACAATTTTTACTAGGGATGCACCGATAGGATTGTTTTGGGCCGATACCGATTCCGATTTAAACAGACAGCTTCTGGCCGATACCGATGCCGATAACGATATTAAACACTCGTATACAATACTATACAGTTGGTCTATTAGCTAGTTTATTTCTGCATCAAATTATTTTTCCTGAACATGGATTGGATCTAATTAACATTCAACTGACCAACATAATAAGAGAGGCACAAATTAATCTAAAACAAATATAATAAGACAGCATGACAACCTTCAAAGGTGGTTTTTGCTATTCAGCATTTATTTTATTAACAACATCAACTAATTTTTTACATATAATGGATTTCTTTATGCAGTTAATTAATAAACAATCGTATCGGCCTTTCTCGTGCTATTGCCGATATTCCGATGGTTTCAAATTCATCAAAAATCGGCCGATAAATATCGGTGGCCGATACATCGGTGCATCACTAATTTTTACTCAACTTTTATGAGTTAACTAATCTCTTTAAGATAAATTAACTCAACATTTTTCTAAAAAACTTACTTTTTTAAGTTGAACAAACATATCTTATTTTACAGTTTATGTATTGTATATATCTATACACAATCAGTACTATGCAAAAGTTTTAGGCCACCACCAGCTTTGTTGTATTAAAATTACTATTAATAACCATCTATATTAACCTTTAGCAAGAGGCAAAAGAAAATATAAATGTTGATTTTGATCTAAATTTAGGTTTTCATAAAAATAAGTACATTAAGCCCTTGTCATTAAACATCTAAAATGATCAGTATTTGTACATTTTGTGGCAGGTGTACCGTCCTAAATGCTCAGTCTAATATAAAGATGCGTGCATCCATATGCATGTGAAATTTTGGTTTCGGTTTAAAAACATGCAGGAATTAGAAAATAAAGTGCAGGACTTGCTTGATGGTAAAATAGTTATTAGGTGTGACAAGACTTGAAAACGATCTTCCTTGCACTGACTGACAGATCCAAAGCATGCACACATACAGACGCGTGGCCGCACAACCCAGATATGTACACACAAATAACATTATTTTAGATCTTGCATTACAGTACATCTTAAAGTTGTCTGTCTCAATTTCAATCAAACAATAAAAAAAGAAAAAAGTTGAACATACATTTTTCCTATAGATATTGTTTTTGACTTTGTGTGTGCCAAATCTATTAGTTTAACCAGTGTTTTAAGGTATGGATTTTGTTTTTAAACCTTCAAAAATCTTTAACTTGATTATTCTCAAAACTGACTTTGCTGAGCCAACTTCAAACACGTGTAGCTCTGTCATTTTTTCTCAGATTTCAACAAAGCATACATCGTTTTAAATTACTGTAATGTTAAAATATAATTAACTCATTTTTGCAAACTTGCTCATTCTGACTTAATTTGCCAGCACAAGACACATTTAGTTTTCAGGTCTCTTTGTTAAGATACAAACAGAAAATCTTGGAAATATGTACACTGTAAAAAATTCTGTAGAAATTACAATGTTATTGCAGCTGGGTTGCCGGTAATTTACGGTAGATTTAGATGTGTGTTATTTACTGGCAAGGGTTTGTTCAAGGTTGAATGGATGTTAAATATTAACAAGTCTATCTTTACAGAATAAAACTATACAATAACAGCCTAAAAGCATTCTGGGATCCAGAAATCATCATCAAACTTTTTCTGTTTTTGCTTCAGATTTTGTTTCCCAGAATGTTTTGCTTGATGCTGTTTTTTTAGTTTTACTCTGTAAAGACAAAGACTTGTAAATGTTTAATGTTCATTTAACTTTGAACCAAATGTTGCCAGTAAATAACAAAAATTTAAATCTACGGTAAGTTACCGGCAACCCAGCTGCAATTTCTATGGATTTTTTTTTACAGTGTACCCAAAATGTAAAAAAATGTCTTCAAGTGAGCCTTTATTGTGAACTCTTTGACACTAAGCACATCTTGAACTCTTTTGAGAAGACTGAAGTCTAAGAGATCCTAAAGGTTACTAATGGATCGCTCAATGGTAAAATGTATTTTCTGGTTGTATTCTAATATAGAGACTGAGAAATAATAAATAAAATATACGGTCACTAAACAACAATCAAAACAACAAATCTAAAATATCTATCTATAAAGCGTAACTCACTTAATTCCAAAATAATCCTTACATAGCAACTCTCTTAAGTGAATTCCTAACATTTAGCATAAGGAGATAGCGTGCGATCTGGACAGTGTTGTTTGAAAGCTAAACACAGATATGATAAGGTCTGGCAGACATTGGTAAAACTCCCTTCTCATTCTGTCCTTTTGAGAACAGAGCAAAGTTTCCACTGCAAGCCATGGATGGAGAAAATTTCAGCAGGAAACTATTTCTATTTTTATTTCTTTGTCACGTCAACCAAGTTTGTACGACAACAGAGGTGTGTTCAAACAGTATTCTCCCTGGACCTAAAGGTATTTATATGCTTTTATGATATTAAGAGAGATTGTATGAAAGTTGAAATATCATCATTCCTGCTCAAATCACTTTAAATCTCCTGCTATTTCCACGTTATAATTCTTAAAAACGTCATTCATGAGTTCATGCTTACAGGAACCACCTATATAATTTGCACCCTGCTTTGGCTCCCTGCCGTCAGACTGGATAAATATCAGTAAAACCAGACATTTAAAGACCTACAGTAGCTGCTCTTATTACAAAGAACCCTGCTGGTAAAACCCAACAATGTGCATGTGTTCAATTTTGTTCTGTCATTTATAGGCTCAGCTAAAGAAATGGTGTGAAACATTAACTGTAATGCGCTTGTGGTCAGCTGTTATTCCATTACGTAAAACATCACAATCCATAGTGAATTTGCATGGTGGCAGAAACTTCTATTCAGCCTATTTCTGGGAATCAGTGTGTGTGTCACCATATATAGTATACGCACACACACTTACATATATATTAAGGCTGTTAAGAGGAAATGTCTCTGCCACTGTCTCATGGTTTTAGCAATGCCAATAAACTTGACACTCTAGAGATTGAATAACTGTCTGTATTTAAACAGCTGCGATGTAACAGAGAAGTGTGTTTGGGTAAGACCCATCCCAAACAGTTATGTCTGTACACTTTCTTCATTCAACAGGAGATCCAGGTGAGGTGGGCGCAGAAGGCGAGGAGGGAAGAATGGGGAAAACCGGCCCACCTGGCCTCCAAGGTTTGAAAAACGTTGTTGTTTAACGGATCAGTGAAAGATTAAAGGGAAGTTGGTTAAAGCGCGACTGTTTACTATCCATAGAGAGAGAAAAAACTAGTTAACTCAAATCAACAGTTTTAATATGAGCAATTGTGCTTTAAAGTGAAGTGGCGTGAAGTAAAACAGCAACAGAGGTTCAAAGTTCACGGGGTTGATTTCTTAACGGGATATTTCACCCAAAAATGAAAACTCTCATGTTGTTACAAACCTATATAAATGTATTTGTATTAATGACCACAAAGGAAGATATCCATAGTATTAATTTTACTACTACGGAAGCCTCTGGTTTGGTTACAAACATTCCTCAAAATATCTTCCTTGGGAATTTATGCAGGTTTGTAACAACATGAAAGCGAGTAAATGACAGAATTTTCATTTTTGGGTGAACTATCTCTTTAAAGTGATACTCCAGCCAAATATCAAAATTAACCCATGATTTACTCACCCTCAAGCAATGCGAGATACACATTTCCATCATCTTTCAGACTAACACATTTGGAGTTGTTGTAGTAAACGTCTTTGCTTTTCCAAGCGTATAATGGTAGAAAACAGCGATCAGTCAACTTCTGACTTTAAACCCCAAAAAAGTGCACTCATCCTTCAATCGGTTAGCTACCCCAGTCTCACATAATTATGTACCTATAGTAACGTAATTTTTTATTCTTTTTTGTGATACTGTCACAAATTTCCAAGTTTTTTTTTTTGTGATCGTAATCATGAATTTCTGTTTATGTGTCATTGTCACGTATTGGTTACTCAACTGCTTTTTCCTATTTTCAAACCATTGTCGCTTCGGTTTAGGGTTAAATTTGGTGTTTGCGTTAGGATGTCACTTTAAGTATTGGTTTATACTATTTTTTCTGATTTTTAAAAATATTTTTAAACCATTGTTGCCTGGCGTTAGGGTTACAGTTGGGTTTGAGTAAGAATGTCATATTATGTAAATCTAACCCTAGTGACAATGGTAAGAAAATAGGACCAAACAGTTGAGTAACCAATACCTGACAATGACACGTAAACAGAAATTTGTGATACGATAAAAAAAAAAAACACAGAAATTCTTGACAGTATCACGAAAAAGAATAAAAAAAATACGTGACTATAGACGGTTTCAGCAGTAACAACATAAACAAGTGCCGTCCGTGGTCAACACGTAACTTCCGGTAAACTCCGCTAAGAATAAATAAAACAAAGTACTTTAAACGTAGTTTATTTATATAACAAGCAAAAAAACAACACATAGATTATCTAGGAAACCAAAACATATGGTATTTGTTCAGTTTAGCAAATAATCAGACCTTTAAAAACTGAAACCGCTGTAAAGTTTGGACCAGACGCGTATCGCGTCACCGCACGTGCGTCCGATGAAACGCTTAATTTCGTGAGACTGGGCTCTCTATCCACATGGCTCCGGGGGGTTGGTGAAGGTCTTCTGTGGGTGGTCCGTGTGATTTTGTAAGAAAAATATTTATAGCTAATATCTAACTTTATAAACTGTAATAACTAGCTTCCGGTAGCGGCGGCATCTTGGACCAAGATGGCGCCATTACCAAAAGCTAGTTATTGTAGTTTATAAAGTAGGGATGCACCGATAGGATTTTTTTGGGCCGATACCGATTTAAACAGACAGCTTCTGGCCGATACCGATGCAGATACCGATTGTATACAATACTATACAGTTGGTCTATTAGCTAGTTTATTTGTGCATCAAATAACTTTTACTGAACATGGATTTGATCTAATTAACATTTAACTGACCAACATAATAAGAGAGGCACAAATTAAGCTAAAACAAATATAATAAGACAGCATGACAACCTTCAAAGGTGGTTTTTGCTATTCAGCATTTATTTTATTAACAACATTAACCTTTTTTTTTTTTTACATATAATGGATTTCTTTATGTAGTTAATTAATAAACAATTGGTATCGGCCTTTCTCGTGCTATTGCCGATATGCCGATGGTTTCAAATTCATCAAAAATCGGCCGATAAATATTGGCGGCCGATACATCGGTGCATCACTATTATAAAGTTTAAAATCTTAGTTACAATATCACATTGATTACCACAAAATACCTTTATTAACCCCTTGGAGTCGTGTGGATTACTTCTGCGATTTGTAATAAATTGTAATAAACCACTAGCATGCCAAACTGACCTGAAAACGTTTTGAATGCACTGATTGAACCGTAGGAATTTCGGGGATTTTAAACTTCCCAAATGTAACACAGAAGCCTTTTCTGTAGGAGCGCTGGTACAGCGTGCGAACCCAAATTTGACCTGAACTCAGATGTTTGATGTGTGTCTGCCCTCACGGGCATTAGAGCGGAGCTGGAAGACAGTCGGTTCCCGCCAGACCACATCTTCCCTTGAGGAAAGTCACGTCAGAGACCGGCAGACGTGTTAATTGCGGCCAGTGGCCGCAGTGTCGCCGTGTGTTCAAAGATGGAAGTGTCTGTAGTGCCCGGCTGCACATGGGCCTCTTCCAGGCAAACTGTTTATCGTACCAGTACAAGCGTGAGCACAGAAAGACATGCCCGCTCTTCTGTAATGAAAAGCCGAAAGTAAGAGAAATGCCAGGAAGGATCTTAGTCTGTGACCACAGCGGCATCAAGGTCCAGAATGACGGCTTACAGCGAACCTTTATTTTTAGCGATGCACCTAAACATAAAATGCCAAGAAGATTGCTATACAGGAAATTATATTTAAACTGCATATACTACATTTATACTGTTAAGTTATGAAGTGTGAACTTACGGAGGGTATCGACTAACTTGACAGATAATTATAGGTGACGTTACATGTCAAGAAATTTCCCATCAGCATTCACGATACGTCCACACTCTCAAATCCTGGAAAGGCAGGCGAACGTTTGTCTGGAAAGAAGCAGTCCCACAGCTAGTGGGTTTAACTGGCAATAGCATGGCAGACTCGTGTTAATCCGTTTTAAGCAAGTACAGGAAATGATCACCCCATACTTCATCAACATCACGCCCTTTAAGCCAAAATAAAACCATTCACGAGAATAGAAACAGAATAAGGTTAACAGTGAGGTATTCCCGGATGTCATTATATAGACGGTTCCCTTTTCCGCATCATTTTTTAGACGTTCAGATGGTCCGTCTACTCCACAAATCGTTTCACAAATGTCTGAGGTTTTTCATTGAGGTTTGCCTTGTAATTGAAATATCTGAACAAATGGAGCAATCAGTTTGATGGCAAACAGCAATAGACATGCTTACTTCTGTAAAATAGATGAACAATAAACTTGGGAATAAAATGGAAATGACATATCCACTTAATCAAAGTGAGTTATCGCAGATATAACGCCGGAGCCCTGTTATTGCTTGGCAAGGCCCAGAAATGCCTAAAACCCCATTTCCAGATGGATATTTGCTTGCAGTCCGAAGCTGTCATGAGCGGTTTCAAAAACAGCTGCCTCGAACCTTAAAATGAGCTGGAAAATACAATCGAATCAGATTTATATTGAAGACAACTGACATGAAATAATTTCGAAACGTGATTGAGGTTCACATGCACCGTGACTTATTTTGCTTTGACAGTACGCTTGCTTGCTTTGGAAAAGCGTGGTGAGATATTTGTCTTGAATTCTGGCAGGGTCATGAGACGATAACCTTGTTTTCTCTCTCAATAGGTCTAAACGGTGAGTATGGAGAGAAAGGAGACGTGGGCCGAATGGGAAAAATTGGCCCTATTGGGGACAGAGGTGAATAAACTTTAACCAGATAGTAGCATTGAGATATCACATGCAATATTCAACCGCTACTATGTCAGTAAAAATCATTTGCCTTTCCCACCCAAGATGTTTACTGTACAGTCTCACTAAAATATATAGATGCCCGTCCCAAATTATCTGCCGTTTTTCTGAAAAAATACAGTGTACCGATGTTCATTACAGGAGTGCAACTAACCAGAACCATTTACAATTAGGTTTTGTCTAACTAAAAATGAAAATTTGCTGTTAATTTACTCACTTTCAGGCCATCCAAGATTGCATTGAGTTATAACAGAAAGTATATGCACTGGTGTGTGCTACCATAGACATTTATAGGACCAAAGCAATTTAAAAATGTAATTTGATCTGGGCGTTTTTAAATTTGGTTACAATCTTGGATTTTAACAAATGCTTATCATCATCATCAGTCAGAGTAATTTGAAAGTCTGTTCCCTGTAGACCCGTCACTAACACACGAGTCATAAATCCTTCAGTTAAAATAATAAATCCTTACAATCAAAGTGACATCATATATCCCTGTTTTCACCAGGCTGGAAAGGATGTTTCTCTTTAAAATAACAAACAGTACATTCTTGAGGACTGAACACCTGTGTCATCTGTATAAATATTTAAAAAACTAATCTGTTTTAGAAATGATTCAGCACTTATGTCTGTAAACCATTAAACAATAACTCCTACGAAAACAATGATGTACTTCTCAAAGTCTTATTTTAACTCCATGACCGAACACTCATCACCACTGCTTCAAAATTAAACACATAGTGGTCGTTTTTGACATCATCTGCCCAAATGCTATTATGAAATGAGAGTTTAATGTGTACTCTGCTGCCATCTACTGGCTATTAGATGTCAATTATGCTACAGTATATGAAGCTAAGCCATTACAGTTATATAGTACTGTATACTACAAAACAACATGTGAAACTAATTTATACTGTACTGTAAATGTTACTGTGAACAGGTGACAAAGGACAACATGGAATGCCCGGTCCTCCAGGAATGAAAGGAAAACCTGGTAAATATATCAAATTGCTTGTGCTTTAATTTCTGATCTCATTTTCCTATCGTGTGTGTTTTTGTGTGTGCTTTATATAGAATTATACGTTTTCATATTCTTGTGTCTGACTCACATCTGAATAACAATGAGCCAGCATTTAATCTTTATTTTAAATTTCTAAATGTTGTCATTTTGTTATTTTTGTTTATTCCAATCCAATGTTTTCTTTATAATATGGCCTTATTATTGATCTAACACAGCATAATAACTCCTCATTACTTGTAACAGGATCTACATGTGACTGTGGGAGGTACAGAAAGGTTGTCGGACAAATGGACATCAATATAAGCAAGCTAAAAAATGCTATCAAGTTTTTGAAGAATGGTGAGACCTGGGTCTTAAATTAATCATTACCAGAAATGTGATCTAGACTAAAATAAACAGAACAGAATAGAATAGAAAAGAACAGAACAGAATAAACTAGACTAGACTAGACTAGAACAGTACAGTACAGTACAGAACAGAATAAACTAGACTAGACTAAACTAACAAAACTGAAGGCTAGGCTTGAATTGACTAAAATAGACTAGAACAGAACAGAGTAAACTTGGCTAGGCTATGCTAGACTAGAAAAGAACAGAATAAACTAGACTAGACTAGACTAACAAAACTGAAGGCTATGCTTGAATTGACTAGACTAGACTAACAAAACTGAAGGCTATGCTTGAATTGACTAGACTAGACTAGAACAAAATAAACTAGACTAGACTAGACCAGAACAGAATAACCTTGACTAGGCTAGGCTAGGCTAGACTAGAACAGAATAAACTAGACTAGACCAGAACAGAATAAACTTGACTAGGCTAGGCTAGGCTAGAACAGAACAGAACAGAATAGACTAGACTAGAATAGACTAACAAAACAGAAGGCTAGGCTTGAATTGACTAGAGTAGACTAGAACAGAATAAACTAGACTAAACTAGACCAGAACAGAATAAACTTGACTAGACTAGACTAACAGAACTGAACAAAACAGTACAGAACAAAATAAACTTGACTTGTCTTGACTAGACTAGACTAGACCAAAACAGAACAAACTTGACAAGGCTAGGCTATGCTAGGCTTGAATTTACAAGACTAGAATAGAATAGAATAGAATAGAATAGAATAGAATAGAATAAAATAGAATAACCTTGACTAGGCTAGGCTATGCTAGGCTTGAATTGACTTGACTAGATTAGACTAGAACAGGACAGAACAGAATAAACTAGACTAGACTAGACCAGAACAGAATAAACTTGACTAGACTAGACTAACAGAACTGAACAAAATAGTACAGAACAAAATAAACTTGACTTGACTAAACTAGAGTAGACCAAAACAGAACAAACTTGACAAGGCTAGGCTATGCTAGGCTTGAATTTACAAGACTAGATTAGACTAGACTAGACTAGACTAGACTAGAATAGAATAACCTTGACTAGGCTAGGCTATGCTAGGCTTGAATTGACTTGACTAGACTAGACTAGAACAGTACAGAACAGAATAAACTACACTAGACTAGACCAGAACAGAATAAACTTGACTAGACTAGACTAGACTAATAAAACTGAACCGAACAGTACAGAACAGAATTAACTTGGCTAGGCTATGCTATGCTAGGCTTAAATTGACTAGACTGGACTGGACTGGACTGGAATAGAGTAGAATAGATTAGACCAGAACAAAATAAACTTGACTAGATTAGGACTAGAACAGAACAAACTTGACTAGACTATGCTATGCTAGACTTGATTTGACTAGACTAGAGTAGAATAGACTAAAATAAACTAAAACAGAACAAACTTGGCTAGGCTAGGCTAGGCTATGCTTGAATTTAATAGACTAGACTAGACTAGACTAGACTAGACTAGACTATACTAGACTATACTAGAATAGAATAGAATAGAATAGAATAGAATAGAATAGAATAGAATAAACTTGATTAGGCTAGGCTATGCTAGGCTTGAATTGACTAGACTAGACTTGACTAGAACAGGACAGAACAGAACAGAATAAACTAGGCTAGACCAGAACAGAATAAACTTGACTAGACTAGGCTATACTATGCTAAAATTAACTGGACTGGACTGGACTGGAATGGGATGGGAATATAATAGAATAACATAATAAACTAGACTAGACCAGAACAGAATAAACTTGACTAGATTAAGACTAGAACAGAACAGACTTGATTTGACTTGACTTGACTTGACTTGACTATGCTAGGCTTGATTTGACTGGACTAGACTAGACTAGACTAGAACAGTCTAGACTAGACTAGCAGAACTGAACTGAACTGAACTGAACTGAACTAGAAATATATTACACAACACACTTGTGAGAAACAATAGACAAAACCTTCTGTTAATCCACATAAATTGTGCAGAAGAATCATAAATATTATACAGGGATAACCTGCACTTCTATTAAAGGACCAAAAAAGACCTCAAAAGTGATTGAATAATGATTTTAGTAGATCAAAGTCAGTTCACACGTTTCTAAAAGAGTAACTTCCTGAAATGCTGGTTGTTGTTTAACAAATTAGTAATAGATTAAAGTAAAGGCTACAGTAATCACTATGCAAAGCCAATGCGCAACCTAAACAAGTAAGATTAGTGGGTGGGCTATTCTATAATATATTCTCTATAACTGAAACACTTACAAATATCTAAAAAACTCATTTTAATGTTGTTTTTCTCACATATTTCTACTGAAAACAGACACATGTTTACAGACCATAACTAGTGCTGTGGTTCTGGTTACAGTGATTCTAGGTATCAGGGAGACAGAGGACAAGTTTTACCTGCTGGTGAAGGAGCCGAGGAAATACGGAGAGGCCAATCTGAACTGCAAGTTACGTGGAGGATCTCTTGCCATGCCCAGATCCACAGAATCCAACACTTTACTGGCCAACTATATCAGTGAAGCTGATCTTACACTTGTCTTTATAGGGCTACAGGTAGGGGAGTCGGAGGTGGGGTACGTGTATGTTAATGGTGAGCCCCTCCTTAACACCACAGCGTGGGGTCTGCAGGAGCCACACAAAGGTAACTGTGTACAGATGAGTAACACCGGATACTGGAGCCAGGTGGATTGTGGAGCCGCACAATACTACATATGTGAATTTGACAAAAACAGAAAAACTCCAGAAAATGTCATGTGACTGTGTAATGGATGCAGGGCGAGGAAGGTTTTTATTATTTTGTAATCATTTTTACACAACAAACTATAAGTCTTTAATAATGTTATTGATGTCCCGTTACAACATGAAGCCCATTACTAAGATTACATTGTAAAAAAAATTATATCAAAACAATGAAGAGTTTGGTTCCAAAATGCAATAAACGTAAATTCTTCATTTTAGGCAAAATCTGATATCTGCTGTGTTATTCTGTCTTTTTTCCAAACCACGACAAACACCAGTCCTCCTTTTCTGCAGAATGCAATAAATCCGCTCAATAAATCACAGGGCACCATTCCACGCATTATAAACAATAAGGGCGGCGCTTTAAATGCACACAAAACCCTAGTTATCCTCATTTACTTTGTACTTCGTGATCAACAAACAAACAAAAACAAAATAGTAAGTTTGATGGCACTGATAAACCTGTGGTGGTTTTTCTGTGGCAGGAAAGAAACGTAAGCCATCAAAATCTAATAATTTAAAGGAGAGGCATTCTGGAGAAGGAAAAATGTCGGCTGTTGCTTGTTCTCCCGACAGCATGAAGCTTCTGTCATGCTAACACATTGACCCCAGGGGATCTTATGAAAAACTTTCCATTATTTTACTCAAAGTCAACGAAAATCGAGCAGGACCAAAACATTTTGAGTTCAGCAATGACGTGCCAAGGATGACACCAGCAATGACATGTTCTTAATATGACAAAGTAAGTGTTTGATTAATGCCATTTATTTTTATTTTTTTAACCAGTGTGTACAACTAGGCAACTAAATGAATATAACATGGCAAAGATGAATGCACATTTATATATTGATTCAATAGATTTATAGCATTTTGAAAAACTTGTCATGGATTTATTGCATTTTGCAGAAAAAAATAATAATTAATATAATCAATAATGTATAATTAATCTTTGACAATCAAGTTATGGAATTGAATTTTTAATGTTTTTATAACCTAAAGATGCTATGTGAAAGTTTGTAACAGAAAATAGTGGTTTTCATCTTGTCACTTTCTTGGTATAGAAAACACGGTTTACCGAAATTAGTCAAAATGGATTTATTGCGTTTTGGAACCAAACTCTTCATATATATGTATTTTTACTTTAACTTAACAAATAAGGTTATACAATTTCAACTTGTTTTTATAAGTCAATACTTAAAATAGTTGTGAATTGACTTGCATAACCAAGTTGGCGTAACTTCGTGCAAAAAAAAATTTCAGTGTACCTGACAACAAATCATACTTTTTATGTATTATTTTTATTTTTTATGTATTCAAAAATGTTATATTTTCTTTTTGTACTATTTCTTATATTTACTCTGTCTGTGAAATCCAGGATGAAGAAGCATCAAATTAGTCATATCCATAAAAAAATGATAAAATACGTAATGTGTTTTTTTTTCTAAAAGATTTTTACTCAAATTTTCATTTAAAATTATGATTTCAAATACTGAAATGAACGCTCTATTATTACCAAAACCTACATTTAGAGCAACATCAGGGTATCTCAACAGTGCACAGGACTGGCAGCTGATAGCGGATGTGGGCAGTCAACTCAAGTTCCTGCAACATGTTGTTGAAACCACTCTCAGGCCTGACATTGTATTGGTGTCAGAGGCAACAAAGAGTCTCGACATGCTGGAGCTCAAAGTGCCGTGGAAAGAGCGTATGGAGGAGGCCTTTGAGCGGAAGAAGGAGAAGAACAGCAGTTTAGTCAGCGACTGCCACAGGAAACGCTGGAAGGCAAGGTGCTTGCCAGTCGAAGTTGGATGTAGAGGCTTTGCAGGAAGATCTCTCTGCAGAGCTTTTACTGCACTCTGCATCACTGGAGAGCGAAGGAGAAGAGGCATCTGTAATAACACAGAGATGGCAGAAAAAGCCTCTAGGTGGCTCTCGTTAAAGAGGGCAGATCTGTGGTCGAATGCTGCTAGGGCACAAGCTGAGGTCTGATCAACCTCAGCTGGGTTGCCTGTACGAGGGTGTCTGATGTTTGAAAGACTCGAAACACCTGATGACTACAGATAACATCACTGATGATGTGCCCTAGCTCTGCATCAGAAGATGTATTGTACAAAGGCTTAGTGGTGCTTGGATTTATGGAAAGCATCACTATTACTATTCCTCAAATTCTGGACACCTTCTGCGGCATGTAACTCGTCCCACACGCTTTGTCATACACCCATGAAAGTGGGCTCAAATCGACCAACTTATTGAGGAGAGGTGTGCTATGACTTTTATAAACGATCGGGTGCAAGATTTCTGAAAGGGGGGGGGGGGGATCCCATTGACTTAACATTGCGCCCAACTTTGACGGGTCATAGATCCGATCAAGGATTTTGTAGAAACATGTGGGTTACAACTTTTGAAGAGGGTGGTAGGCTCTGTAAGAACATACATCACATTGAGGTGTACATTGTACCCCTGGGGTGTAAGAGGCCTCCCAAAATTCCTCATTGACTTATAATAGGGCAGGGAACCCGCCCATATAAGGGAATACAAAGTTCCAGATAGGATATCTTTGCTTACATTGTCGTAGAGACAAGTGGGTGGGCTCATTTTACTGAGGCATCCACTCAATCTCTCAGGATCGTCCCAGAGCTATTAAGCCACGCCCCTAGCAACCATTTTGAGCACCCTGGCAACATAAAATTCAAACAGTTATATCTTCAAATCTGAATGTCATGTGTCATGGTGACATTGGGATTGGTTTATATCATTCATGCTGTCAAGTAGCCTATGGAGCATCATCATTGGCCACTCCCAAGCCACGGCCTAGCAACCAAAGACAGTACCCTAGCAACAGATCCCATAGACCGCCATTATAAAATGCCCAGATGGATATCTCTGCATTACAGTGTCATAGTGACATGGGGGTGGGCTCATTTTACTCAGGCATCCAATCAGTCTCTCAGGATACTTATATAGTTACTAAGCCATGCCCCTAGCAACCAAATAAAGTACAGTACCCTAGCAACGGAATAAACAAAGCCTTTTATCTCCACATCAGAACATCATAGAGACACAGGGGTTGGACTGTTTGACTCTTGACTCGGAGTGTAATCACTATTGGATACATATTTTCTCCCTAGGAACCAAATACTGTACCCTAGCAACCGAATAAACAAAGCCTTATATTTCCGCATCAGAACATCGTAGAGACACGGGAGTTGGACCGTTTACTTGTGACTCGGAGTGTAATCACTAGTGGATGCAAATTTTCTCCCTAGCAACCAAATACAGTAACCTAGCAACGGAATAAACCATGCCTTATATCTCCGCATCAGAACATCATAGAGACACGGGGATTGGACCGTTTGACTCGTGACTCGGAGTGTAATCACTATTGGAAGCAAATTTTCTCCCTAGCAACCAAATGCAGTACCCTAGCAACAAAATAAACAAAGCCTTATATCTTTGATTCGTGACTCGGAGTGTTTGATTCGTGACTCGGAGTGTAATCACTAGTGGATGCCAATTTTTCCACTACCAACCAAATACAGTACCCTAGCAACCGAATAAACAAAGCCTTATATTTCCGCATCAGAACATCGTAGAGACACGGGAGTTGGACCGTTTACTTGTGACTCGGAGTGTAATCACTAGTGGATGCAAATTTTCTCCCTAGCAACCAAATGAAGAGTTTGGTTCCAAAACGCAATAAATCCATTTTGACAAATTTTGGTAAAAACGTGTTTTCTATACCAAGAAAGTGACAAGATGAAAACAACTATTTTCTGTTACAAACTTTCACACAGCATCTTTAGGTTATAAAAACATAAAAAATTCAAATCCATACGTTGATTTTCAAAGATTTATTATAAAAACGGATTATTTTTTCCACAAAATGCAATAAATCCATGACAAGTTTTTATTCAAAATGCTATAAATCTATTGAATCAATAGCCTATATAAATGTGCATTCATCTTTGCCATGTTATATTCATTTAGTTGACTAGTTGTACACACTAATTAAAAATATAAACATTAATGTTATTAATCAAAACACTTACTTTGTCATATTAAGAACCCTGTCATTGCGGTTACTTGACGTCTTTGCTTAACGTCTTTCACAGCGATCGACTGTAAAATGTTTTTGGTCCTGCTCGATTTTCGTTGACTTTGAGTAAAATTATGTACAGTTTTTCATAAGATCCTCTGGGGTCAATGTGTTAGCATGAGAAGCTTGATGCTGTCGGGAGAACAAGCACCCGTCTCCCAAGTGCCTCTCAGGGAAATTGTTAGATGCTGATGGCTTACGTTTCTTTCCCATCACAGAAAACCATCACAGGTTTAGCGATGCAATTAAAGTATTATTTTGTTTTGTTTGTTGATCACGTAGTACAAAGTAGATGAGGAAAACCAGGACTCCGTGTACTACGCGCGTCCGCCATTGCTTGTTTACATTGCGTGAACGGTGGGCTGTAATATCAGAAATGGAGTTATTGCGTTCTGTAAAAAAGTGGGAGTGGCGTTTGTCGCATTTTGGGAAAAAAGGGAGAAAAGATGACAGAATAACACGGCGGATATTGGATTTTGCGTAAAATTAAGAATTTACTTTTAACTACTGACCTGATATAATACTGATTTTGGCAGTAACTCATTTTTTTCAAAAATGGCGTTTGTTGCGTTTTGGAACCAAACTCTTCAAATACAGTAACCTAGCAACGGAATAAACCATGCCTTATATCTCCGCATCAGAACATCATAGAGACATGGGGATTGGACCGTTTGACTTGTGACTCGGGGTGTAATCACTATTGGATGCAAATTTTCTCCCTAGCAACCAAATGCAGTACCCTAGCAACAAAATAAACAAAGCCTTATATCTTTGATTCGTGACTCGGAGTGTTTGATTCGTGACTCGGAGTGTAATCACTAGTGGATGCCAATTTTTTTCCCTAGCAACCAAATACAGTACCTTAGCAACCAAATAAACAAAGCCTTATATCTCCACACCAGAACATCGTAGAGACATGGGGGTTGGACCATTTGACTCGTGACTCACAGTGTAATCACTATTGAATGCAAATTTTCTCCCTAGCAACCAATTGCAGTAACCTAGCAACAAAATAAACAAAGCCTTATATCTCCGCATCAGAACATCATAGAGACATGTGGGTTGGACTGTTTGATTTGTGACTCAGAGTGTAATCACTAGTGGGTGCGAATTTTTCCCTAGCAACCAAATAGAGTACCCTAGCAACAGAATAAACAAAGCCTTATATCTCTGCATCAGAACATTGTAGAGACATGGCGGTTGGATCGTTTTACTTGTGGCTTGGGGTATCATATATTGTCCCCAGAATTTTGCCATGACAAGCACCACTTCACATTTTCTTCAAAAAGATCTAGTTATTATTATTATTATTATTATTATTATGTTATTATTATTAATGCACTAAAATCAAAACATTTTGGGATAGGATAGATTTTATTTCTTTATTTTATTAAACACATATTTTAGCTGTGTTTTTATTGACTGGGTCCCTTTTTTAATTGTCAACCACTCATTTATATCATTAAATAAATTCAAATATATCTAGTAGCTTGCACATTGTACTATATAAGGCTGTTGGAGAGACTACAGTACACCGAAGATGTGAGTCAGTACAAGGAAGTATACAAGTATGATTTGTTATCTTAAAAGATTAAAAGCATTGTTTAGTTCATAAGTACACACCACCACCATCTACAGTACATCATGGCATAAGCAGCAAACACTCTAAATACAAAATGCTGGGTTCTTTTTAACACACCGTTGGGATATGCTAGGTTATTAAATATAAAGCATTTTATTTTATGAAAGAAGAGTGTTCTGACATCACAGATTTGTCATATCCTCTTAATTCCATATATGGAAGGCAGGATAACATGAGGGCAATAAATACCTGATAAAATAATAATGGTTTTACTATGTTCTTCAAGCTGTGAAATGTTTGCAGGATGTGAACAAGTATGCAGCTATGCCTGTAAAAATACTTTATATTTTATTATTAAATGGCTTCATCCAATCAAATGCATCAGCATTCCACAAAGAGTCACTATTACTATAGGTAATAATTTATGAAAAATTATGTTTTTATAAAGTCTCTGCCCCACTTACTGTACATTACAGATGTTGTAGTGTTGTTCATTAGGATTCAAACACAAAGTCCATTTACAGACGCACAAATAGTTAGATTAGGATTATCTTCACTATAACTCATGTGGGCCGTTTAATGCTTTAATTGCCACCATAACAACATGCAGTAAAATACAGGTATGATTTCAAACCATACTTCTTTGCCTCCTTAAAATTCATTCCTTAACATAATATTTACACAAGTCTGTTGAACCCTAATCCACTACTAATGATTAACCAAAGTCCTGAATCTCTCCTGTTATATTATGTGCACAGCCAAATAAAAGAAAAGGCAGAGTGGTGGACAGGTGTAAAACAGAGGGGCACGATTTAAAAATCGTAGTCTTGTTAAAAAAATACTATTAGGTTTAATGGAAATTATGGGAATTGTAATGGTTTTAATGTGGATCTATACTTATATTGGTTCCTATTGGTGCGATGTTCTGGCCCAACTGACCCAAACTACATAAAATAAAATGTAATGATTTGAATAGTAAACGGCTAATATTTATAACTGGAAACCGTTAGAATTGGTATGCTGTTTTACTAGCAGTGAGACGGGGTCGGTGACATTCACGCTACATTAGTGTTTGGTTGTTGGGAGAGGGACTGAGGTGAAGGGAGTGGCCGTGCACCTGTCAGACCTGTTCCCGACACATGACTCCAGCGGGATTGTCCTGTACCACAGTCTTTTGTTCAGCTTGTGTTTGTGAATTTGAGAGAGGAGGATGGCGGAAGCAGCAGCAAACCCAGCCGCAGCCGCGACCTCCTTCCCAGCGCCAACCATCTCACTGCCGCGCGGTCTGGGAATATTGAGGACTTACTCCGGAGCTTTGATTTGTTTGGAGATTGTAAGTGTTTGTTTATAGTTGTTTGCTTTCGGTTACACATTCTTATCGTGGTTTGTCCTTCACAAGGGATCCTTTGTTTTCTGTGAGCAGTTAGACGCAAATAAGATGTAATAATATTGCAGGAAATTGAACTGCGTAATAGTGTGACGCATCGTATTTAATAGGCCTACGTTACTGTAATGCTACACAACTTGTATTTGTAACCAAATAGCAGAGATGTTCACAAGTCTCTGAGCTCGAGTCCGAGTCAAGTCTGAAGTCTTTGAGCTCGAGTCCAAGTCAAGTCTGAAGTCTTTAAGCTTGAGTCCAAGTCAAGTCTGAAGTCTCTGGGCTCGAGTCCAAGTCAAGTCTCAAGTCTCGTTGTAACAAATAAAACTCTAATAACAAATAAAGAAATTATAAACATTTATAAAAAAGAACAAAGTTGCACATTAAGTAAGGTCTAAAATTAGCATTAGGTACAGAAATTAAATTAAATGGATAATAACACTGTCTTTATTGTACAAATTAAATATTATTATTATATTTTTGAGCAATAGACGTGATTTTCTGTTTGTCTTGGGTTGTTTGATTAACATAAATGACACAGACTTAAGTAGGTTAATTGAGGTTACTGTCTCTTTTATTAAGAACAAATAAGCCCAGATTGGTTTCTGACTGGTTTCTTAAGACATAAACAAAAATGTTTTTATTAGAAAAAGAATACTGTGAGATCATTTTGTGTGTATGTGCCTTGTCAAGAAAAGAAAGATTTTATGTTGGCTTAACTTTTGAAACACTTCTCTCTGTATGTGCACTACTGAGGGCACTGAAACGCGTGTTCAAACACAGGCTTCACATAAAAACGTTACATTGTTTTTCATTGCTCTATTCAGCAAATGTATGTTAATGGACTACAGTATGACACAAAGTAGCGCAACTCTGGACCTGACTGGAGCTGGACACACTTAACCGCATGTGCGTACAGAAATCTGCTCAATTGAGCGCCTTTTTGCGGTTAAATTGTTTAACCATTTAAACAATTGCAAGCCTTAGAAACAAGTTAATGATAAACTTACCCTATTTAAATTGCATATTAATCCGTGAATCGCATGCGAGGCGAACCGCGGATCCGTCACAGCACTACCCAAAGCTTCAGATGAGTGGGACAGCAGCAGCCGGTGCATTCGATTCGCGGCCGCGCACGCGGAGCACATACGTCACGTGTCACGTCGTGGGCAGGTTGTAGGTAACGGAAGGAGGGGTATGACAGCGAGCTCATCAGACGTTTCCTAAAAATAAACATTGTTCACGAGTCGCGCGGCTCGAGTCTGAGTCGAGTCTGAAGTCTTTGAGGGTCGAGTCTCAAGTCGAGTCTGAAGTCACTGTTTGTGCGACTTAAGTCGCACTCGAGTCCGAGTCTCAAACTCGAGTCCCCATCTCTGCCAAATAGATATGAAAATACACTAACCAGTTGTTGTGTCAAGTAAAATATTTGAATTCAGTAATCCACCTGTTGCATGCACCAGCTGAAAAATACAATATGAATCATCATAGATGGACACTTTTAATGGATTAATGATTATAATGAGAATTGTAGGCTATTGGTTTTCATATAAACCACTTTATAGACATCTCTACTTGTAATATGGGTTTTATTGGTGGGATGGGAACCATAAAAACCATTAAATCCTACTGAAATAACACACTACACTAATTAATTTTGTAATGGTGTTGATGGTAAATGGTGTTATAATATTAGGCCTGAAAACTATTTGTGACCCAATCTGTGAAATCTTACTTTTTTGTGATTCACTGTTTACTACATCATCCTACATAATGTACAGAACATTCTGTGAAGATATAACCTCTACATCTTTAATATTGACTCAGTAAGGTCATGTAAAATATTGAAATTAATGTAAAATCAATGATTGAAATTAAACTTTGATGCTCTAAATCTCATCATTAGATTATGAAACTTTAACCTGGATTTCACAGACAGATTCACATATTGTTATTTTTTCATTTCCATTCATTTTATAAAATATTAGGATGTTTCTTTTCATATGGACAAGCCTAATCACTCAGTTAAATTAACCTAGAAAATGTCTACAACCAGCATTTTTTCAGTGTGTAGTTTGTTCTCCTGATTTTGAAGGTCATCTTGAACAAAGTCTTCCTGTATTAAACTAATAACCTGAATGAATTACAAATACCTTTCTTTCTGTAGGTGTTTGGAGGGTTGGTATGGATATTAATAGCGTCGACGAACGTCTCCGTGCCACTGCTGCAGGGATGGCCGATGTTTGTGTCTGTAACCATGTTCATCTGTTCGTCCGTATACCTCGCCCTCTTTATACTGGGCCTGGCTGACAAAATTAACACTGACTGGAATTTTATGGTAAGTACATGTTACCATACCGATCCATACTTCTCAGACATGCCTTAAATACACATTTCTTATTTTATATAGTTTTGTAGAAGTCTAGTATTTAGACACTTCTAAAGGAAAACACCACTGTTTTTCAATATATGATTATGTTCTTACCCCAACTTAGACTAATTAATACATGCCTATATTTTTTCAATGCGTGCAGTAAATCTTTGTACAGCGCGTCGTGAATGTGTTAGCATTTAGCCTAGCCCCATTCATTCCTTAGGATCCAAACAGGGATGAATTTAGAAGCCACCAAACACTTCCATGTTTTCCGTATTTAAAGACTGTTACATGAGTAGTTACACGAGAAAGAATTGTGACACAAAATAAACGTGGCAGATAAAAAATGAAAACTATATTTTATGGCAGAAGAGCACTTAGTTTGCAGGTGGTTTGTGGTCGGGGCGTGACAATCAAAGGGGCGGGCTGTACGTGTCATGATGAAAATTAAAATGTTTTTATTTAAAACACTCAAATAAAAATTAATTTTGAGGAAACTATGACAGAAAATGAACACATACTAGATTATTAATGAATTAAATGTTTTTACCTCTAATGGGAATAGCTGCGTGATGAAGTGAAACTAAAGGGTTAATAAACACAAACCGAAGCAGATGTTGTAGAACGTCTGGCGAACGATGGTAGATAGCGTGAAGATTGTAAAAATTATTATTTCCCACTATTAATTACATTATCTTAAAGGAGTGTAACTGCTGTAGCATATAAATATAATGCACATAAATAAAGTGAGCAAGAGCGCTCAACAATTATGTTGAATCAACAGGCACGTGCAACCTAGCTAGCAGGTTGCTCAAACAACAAAATCACCAGCTAACTTACTTTAAATTTGCAAGAACTATAGACTAATACAATAACCCAAATAAACCCAAAACATAAGTCCACTTACAGTTCTCACGGACATGCGTTTTATCAACTGGCTGTCCTCCAGATAGTTGATGGACCATTTTGTCAGTGTGGCGCGCGTGCACGCTCGTGGTGTGAAGCGCGTCCGTGCTATTCTCCGAGATGTTTTATCAGCTGGTTACTAGTTATCCTCCAGACAGTGACGGACCACGTCTTTCTCTCATTTGTCTGCGTGGTGCGCGTGCCCGCTCGCGGTGTGAAGCACGCCCGCGCTATTCTCCAAGATGCACTTGACGGCCTTTTGTGCAGTGAATTTTTTTTTTTTTTGGAAGACCTAGTTAAGGCGGTAGGGTTTTCCAGCTTAGGGGGGCCGCCCGAACTGCAAAGTGCTGCGGGAAACCTTGGCTCTTCCGCCATACAATATAGTTCTCACTTTTTGTTTTGTGCCACCATATTTACTTGTGTAACTAGTGGTAAGAACATAATAAAATATAGAAAAACGGTGGAGTTTTCCTTTAATCTTGTTCATGGTTGCATGGCATCTTGTCATACTGTTGTGGTGATGACATCATTAAAGCAGTAAGGCTTTTGGTTCAATCAGGCAATTTGTATTTTTGGGTGAGCCATATTTAAAAAGGTAAACAAAATACAAAGATCAACAGCAAACCTAAGGCTGAAATGATTTACAAAACAAAGTAATTCTGCTTAGTAAGTAATCTGTGCTGAGAAAACAGAAGATGGGCGAAAGAAAGAGGAATTTCAAGACCGGGCTGTTTTATAGACCCTGCGGTTCAGCCTCAGGCTTCAGTTTTACACAGCACACATTACATTAGCGAGATTTAAGCTAGGTACACACCGAGACAGCCGCAAGACTGGTTTCAAGTGTCACCTGGGTGTTTTTGTGTCTGTTCCTCACCGTTGGCTAAAGTGTCAGCGTCCTTTATTTGGCCAAATTAGCATGTCAAATTGGTAGCATGTCAAAATTTTTTTGTCAACAAGCGCTATACGTAGGGGTGAACACTGCCCCGCGTGAAGTCAACACACCTCACAACTCACTCAAAACTGCGAGAAGGCACGGGGTCAATAAGACATTGCAGAAATGAGAGATAGAGATAGCGCAAGAACTTCTAACATTATAGATGAGAATAAAGGTCTTAGACATCAAGTGCCCGGGTCAGAAAAACTGAAAAGAATACAAGAAAGTATGTATAGCCATAACTGATTGTATATATAGTTAAATAAAATAAATATACACTGTCAAAAATAAAGGTACAAAGCTGTTACCGGGGCAGTACCTTTTAAAAAGGTACAAATATGTATCTGTGAACTGCCAATATGTACCTATGTACTAATATGCACTCTTTGGGTACAAAGGTGTACTTTTTTGAAAGGGTACTGTCCCAGTGACAACTTTTGTACCTTTATTTTTGAGAGTGTATAGGTAATAAAATGCATGTTACCAGCAACAAATCAATTACCACCTAACTATAGTAATTGTATTTACTAGCTGCTGACCTAAGATTAGCATTGGGGAATATCTGTAGCTAATTTAAAAACATGTATATTTTGCAGATATGTTATGTATACCTTTTGTTGTAAATTGAGTCTTTTTGGGTATCTTATGCCTGGAATTAGTCAAGGAGGTTGTATTTTTGATTGATAACTTTTTTTTTTTGAAAGTTTGATCAATTGTGCATAATGAAATGTGCAATAAATGCATAGGGAATTAAAGGCGGAGTCCATGATGTTTGAAAGCCAATGTTGATATCTGAAATCACCTAAACAAACACGCCCCTACCCCAATAGAATCTGGACCTTCTGTTAATTTACCCGCCCCACACATACGCAACCCGGCATTTGATTTGATTTGATTGGCTATAAGTGTGTTTTGGCCCGTCTTCTTTTCCAAAGCGTTTTTCAAACATCGTGGACTCCGCCTTTAAGTATATTTATTATTAAAGTATTTTTCAGTAATGCAGATATTTAAAAATGAATTTTCAGTCAGAGGCTACAGTGCTCATAGTAACAAAGGTTTCTTCAAATGCGGTCACCCTAGGGCACTACATTGTGTTCATCCGGGCCTAGTCAGGGCAACTTCGGACCCAGACACAGCCAAAATGTGGGCAATGTGAGCCGACCTCACAGTTTGCACTACTTCTTTGGCGGGGGTTTGGTGTCCCTGCCCTTACAGTAGGTGTCAGTTCTCACTACTGTACTGCTGAGTCTACTGTATAACCATGATTAATGTTCATGGTTTACCACATGTACATATATACATAAACAATTTGTCAGCCTTGTTTAGTAAGGCTGTAGCTAATACTCAGTGCAGTGGTGTAAAAATAAATGTTTCTCCAGATCTCCAGGTTGATGAATGCCTTAGGAGGCGAAATGATGGGTTTGCACTCTTTAAAGGTGCTTCACGATGCCATAAAGAACCTTTAACATCAGAAAAACGCTTTCTGTTTCACAGCTATGAAAAACCTTTTTAGCACTTTTATTTTTAAGAGAGTGTGTAAGAAAAATATATTTATAGTTTAAACATTTAAACTTAACACTAAAGGCTTTTGGCACGTTGAATTTACATGTTTATAGTTCAAAACGTTAAAAAAATACACAAATCCATGACTTCACTTTAAAAGGCATCTATTAGCCCGCTGGGGTTCCATGGATTTTATTTATTTATTTATTTTTTATTTGGGTGTGCTTTTGGCAGCTTCACAAGATAATCTGGCATATTTTTAATAATATGTGTTAATTTGTGTTAAGCTGTAGAAATAAAGTCATATGTGACCCTGGACCACAACCTCCTTTAATATGTTTGCTACATTCTACTGGGTTTTAAACTTTTATGAATTTTTTTGCATTTTTGCACAGTTTTATTTGTTTGTAAAATCTATATTTTATTAATATAAAATCTTTAAATACACTGTTTAATTTGTTTTCCTTCACATTTTGTTTCATTGCAGGATATGTTCTACCATTTCATCGCTGTGCTGTGTTATTTTAGTGCCTTTTTGTTGGAGGCTACAGTCTCATCTGCGGGTGCATATGTAAACAGCACCTGTGTACGCAGACCCCGTGGAAATATAATCACATTTCTGGATTATCGACAATACAGTATTAATGTCGCTGCTGCGGTGAGTGGCTGATGCTCTCTTTCTTTTTTAATGTTGTTTATTACAGCCTACAAATCTATCAAATCATGTTTTTGTCTTGCAAATGCATTGATGTAATTTATCACTATGAAAAATTCAGCCAAAAAAAAGAAAAAAGTTTAAACAACTTAATCATACAAGTCAATTCAACCTACTAAGTTTAGAATTATGATAAATTGACATAAATTAACATAAAAATATATATTGATATGATATAATTTTTACAGTGAACATTAACATTAGCACATATGGTGTTTCCTCAACTGAATATTTTGTTGGAAAATCTGGGCATAATTTATCATAAAGATCATTTAATTGGTGTTAACTGAAAAATCATTTCTGGTTTAAAATGTATTTAGGATTTTACCATCATTTTTGCAAGTTGTTTCAAGCAGCTCTCATTAAAATAAGTCCATGCAGTCTTTATATGAATCATTATTTTATTCAGACAGGTGCATGTGAGAAGCTGTTTCTAGGAAAATGTTATTTCATATTTGCTTTTATGCCACAGTATTTTTTTATTGAATAAATGCACCTAGTGAATGAAAAAACATGAATAGAAATGCATGCTCCGTTTTCTTTGCATTCCTGTGGGGTGTCATTTATGTTTAAACAAACAGTGTCATGTTTTTTTTTGCTCTGTAAGCATATAGTAAATAACTGAATACAAAAGAGCCTTTGTAGTATTTAGTCGATGGCAAACTTCCGATGTTGGGTTAAGTTTGCAGATTGTCTATGATATTATTTCGCGTAACGGCATTTAGTGTTATGAATAACAGAAGGCGTGGTCCCTGCAAGCTATTGTGTGTATGGGAAAACCCACACACCCTACAATATAAAGCATTAATATAATGACTCTTATCAGGACAGTTTGGCCTCTTTTTGTCTTTTTTTTGTCTAACGTGCTGCAACAAGGCTATTGTAGATTGTTTGTAAATCACTGAACCAACAGGTTATAGACGATTTCAGATCACTCATTTATGTCTTTAGATGTGACTCTTGTTTTGTCAATGGGTGAAACACTCCTATTTAATTCCACTTTTTCAAGTTAGTGAAGATTAATGGGGCGGTTTCCCGGATAGGGCTTATCCTAGTCCCAGACTAAAATGCTTGTTTGAGCTGCCTTAATTTAAAAACATTTCACACTGACGTATTTTAACATATATCAGTGTCATTGTTTTGTCTCAGGATGCACACACATTTTGTTTTTTGTAAGGTATGTTTGTAAAAACTACTTAAATGTCCTAATATAACTATAAGGCCTAGTCCTGGATTAACCTAAACCCTGTCTGGGAAACCGCCCCATTGTGTCACACCACAAATAAGTCACCACTATTTATGTAAGCATTTATCTGGGATCTAAAGCAGAATAACCTTAGACTTTAGTTTACAGGATAATCATAATGCTTTAAGCAAATATCAGTTATTGTCAAAACAGTAAGCAGTGGGGTTTTTCTTGTAAAATCAAGTAAGGTTTGTAATATCATTGTCTGAGTTTTTGTTTTCTACACATGTATAGATGGTGATTTCTATTAACAAGCTCAAATAAGAATAGAAAACAAAATAATAATATAATTTTAAAAAAAAATTTGCCTTATGATTGTGTTGTGTGAGAAACAAACCAACATTTAAGTCTTAGCCTGCTTCACAATTCACCTACTTTGCTCTATGCCCTAAATTAAAAAGTATGTAAAAAAAATGTATCAGTAGTGTAACAGAGATGGGACATACTAAATCTAGTTTTGACTACTATTTAGGGATGGGAAAATTTCATATCAGGATTATAGTGACCAAAGTTATCACGGTTATCAATATTATCATGGTTTTGTTAAAATGAGATGGAAATGTTCAAAAAGAACTGATACACACAATGAAAACATTTTTTCAAAGTTTTATTTTTGAAAATCACAATTTAATATTTCATGTCCCTAAAATAATTTCTGTGGTAAAAAATAAATAAATCTGTCTAAGTTTACTGTGAATGAATACTTAAATTCTTGTGCAAAAAAACTATGTTGCATGTGCGCACGCAGTGCACCTGTGTCAAAGTGATTCTGGCTGGACAGGATTTACCATAGATATGTATAAAGGCTAGATGTCTCGCCCACGCTGCTGGCCAACTGAGTGGAACGTCCGCATTTGGCAGCCATCTTACCACAGGGCGCTCGCTCACTCGTAGCATTGAAATTTTAATGGTGCAGGTACTTTTAAATGACCATAACTTGCTTAATTTTCTACCGATTTTCAAACGGGTTGGTTTGTAATAAACGTCACAGATGTACATATGACACTGTATACTTAATGAATCATTTTCATGAATCATGAAACGGGTGCAGGGGCGTAGTGGGGGGATACGCACAACCGGCGCAACGTCATAGAATGTCTCTGAACAGGTTCACGCCCACTTTTGGGGGAAATCAGACTAGACCTTCCATTTACTTCCATTCAAAATAGCGGAACAAAGCAACCTGCGTACACAGCCGGCAGGTGTAAATAACTTATGAAATCACTCAGATTAAACATGTTGAGTAATTATCCATCCACCCTGCCTGCCATAGAGTGCGAAAGATACATTAACACATTTAATTTGGTCAATATAAAAACATGTCTCTTTCATTCTCCCAGCATCAAATTTGTGTAACAACGCTCCCTATTGGCCAGAGGTGTCTTACCCGGACATTTACTCGTACCTCATCGAGTCAACAGGGAAGCAAGTGAATGATTTTACTTCGTATTTGAAAGTTACTTCGTATTTATATATTATGTCTTTATATTTAGAGTACTGAGTGCACTTCTCCGTCGAGCCATACAACTAACTGGCTTAGCGATATTTCCAGCAGTCACTGGATGGCGTTGTTGCACAGATTTGACGCTGTGAGAATGAAAGGGACATGTTTTTATATTGACCAAATTAAATGTGTTAATGTATCTTTCGCGCTCTATGGCAGGCAGGGTGGACGGATAGATGCTCGACATGTTTGATCTGGGTGATTTCTTGAGTTATTTACGCCTGCCGGCTGTGTAAAAACGTTGCTTTGTTCCGCTATTTTGAATGGAAGTCAATGGAAGGGCTGCTTTTCTATCCCCCAAAAAGGGGCGGTGACGAAATTTACAGTCTAGTTCCCGGATGTGCCGGTAGTCCGTATGGGGGAGGTATCCCCCAATGATCAAATACGTCAGTTACAACACAGTAGATCAAATGAAAAATATGTAGAATTTGTTTATTTTGTAACAATCATTTTGTTCCTAATCAAATATGAGTTTGTCAAAATAAAGCATACACAAAAATACTCCCTCTCCTGGTGACGCACAACAAATGTGTCACATATTTACCAGAACAACGAGTGTGGTACTTGAATGGAAGAGTACGGGTAGCGTCAGCACCAAAAATAAAGAGAAGCGCTGC
Source organism: Misgurnus anguillicaudatus (assembly GCF_027580225.2). Classification (NCBI taxonomy): domain Eukaryota; kingdom Metazoa; phylum Chordata; class Actinopteri; order Cypriniformes; family Cobitidae; genus Misgurnus; species Misgurnus anguillicaudatus. The sequence continues at coordinate 11,206,693 of NC_073346.2, forward strand.
AGACTATAACTGCTGGTCAAAGAGGGATGTTAAAAAAAAGTTGAGAAGGAAGTATGAGAATATTGTGTAATAGCTAAGTACACTCCACATACTTTAGCTATCTTAGTAAACGTCATCCATTGCAATTTAGATATATCCAAAACAGCCGTCTGTGCTAGTTCATTTTTCAATAAAAATTATTTACATCTTTGTTTACAGTTGTTCAAGAGCTGATGTGTTTCCCTTTCAAAGAGATTAAAATAGATTAAGGTGGAATGTAAAAATCTTATTTAATAAATGTTCTCTTTCATACTTGTATATGTTGAATTTGTAATAAGTTAAAGCATGTTCATTTCGACGCATTTTAATCAAACAATATATTGATTAAAAAAATAACAGGCAGCATACCAATGTATCACCCCCCCAATGTTCAAACCAAATCTACGCCCTTGGCCAGATGACATCAAAGTACTTCATCAGCGATTCAAGAACTCACACGGTCTGATTGCTCTCGCGGTACTGTGATGTCATCCGCCTGTTGATACCTCGCTCGCCGCAAAAAGCGACAGGCGAATGCCGTCAAAGTACCGCGAGAGTGATTGGAAGAATCATATGGATAAGTCTAATATTACGCTTGTTTCAGATTAGCAAATTCTGCGCAGAATCGGTCACCGGCGATCGCCGCAAGGTGCATGCCGGTTAGAAACGTGTCCGAGGGCGGTCCGACTTGCTCTGATGTCACACTGACGTGTGCCAAAAAACTCTCGCGAAAGAGAGGCGGCCGCTCGTCGGATTCTGCAGTCGGGCGCAGTTGCTCTCCACCGACTGTGTTGACGAAAAGCATGATGGGATAAGACTCGCTGACTACACAGCTTAATGCTCATTGGCCCGGGAATGTCAGCTGATGACTTTTTAATTCTAAAAACTCCACTTCCTGTAGTAGTTTTAATATTTTTTTCAACTTGTTCTTGACTTATGACATTTATATTTTTTATGAATTCCTTTAAAAATCAACTACTTTGATGGGTCTTTTTTGTTAGAATTTGTTTATAAAAAAATAGAAATTAAGTCTCTTATGCATGTTGTTTAAATTTGTATTTTGTGTTTCCTGGAAGAAAAAAATATGTTTTGAATATTACATAAATTACAAAAATAACACTGTTGTTTTTCCTCCACAGATATTTGCATTTGTAGTGACTATTTGTTATGGCTGTAGCATGTTCATGGGCTTCAGGAGGTGGAGGAAGTGATCGGTGGATGTGTGAACTCTCATGGATGTTATCGTTCATCAGATGTACTGTTATAGACATTACTTAAAGTGATGTCAGTTCTCTGGTTTACCACAATGTCTCCAGGATCTTTATTCACATTAAAGTCAAGAGTCATTTAAAAACAAAACAGTACATTTTTTTGGGTTTTGGTTATTTGGAAAGAATTACATAATGAAAGTTTAAATTATTTCATATGTTTTATAAAGTTATGTGTAATCTTTCCTGGTGTTCAGGGAAGCTAAATAGTTCACTAAAAATTTTATTGTTCTGTTTTAGTACCTTTTCGTAATAGTTTTAATGCTCCAGGAGCCATTTATAGTATAAAAAAGAAAAATATAAATCTTTTACAATCTAATAACACCCAGACAAAAGCAATGTTTTGAAAATTTTAGGTAGATGCAACTGTGTATGGCATATATGCTATATTTAATAATATGTTTTTTCTTCATTTGTTTTATTGTTATATCTAACCATTTGCTGTCTAGTGTTTATACAGAGTTGGTATTATATAGCATATAAATAATGTATAGCTTAATAAACCATACATTTTTTTCCTAAAAGTCTGTGTGACGTCATTGAAATCTTGTTTTCTTAGGGAAATAATGTGTATTAACCACAAGAGGGCACACTTTGCATGAATTGCTAATGTAATGCAAGTAACTCCTTTCTAATGGTAATGTTGGCTGCTTTTGTCTATGAAGCATGGTAAGTTTACAGTGTAGGTCAGTCCAAAATGCCAAGTCAGTTATGTCAATCTTAAGTGTATTGCACTAAAAGAAAAAAGTGCTTAAAATGGTTCCTAGCTGTCACTGGGGTGGTACCCCTTAAAAAAAATTATAAATAATTATAACTAATTAATACTTTTTGAGGCTTTTTCTAGTGTTAGTGTAGCGATAATCATTTATTTAGATCTTGAGTTTAAATGACTTTATTAATTGTGTGTTTAAAGTGTTTGTGTCTTTTCCCACATGTGTCAAACCTCTGACCCTAACAGTGTGCTGTCAGATCTGACACATCGCGGCTCCTTCAACCTCTTTGTGTCCCTTTTCCCTCAGAACTGGAATCTTTGACAGAAATAGTGCAATTTCAGACAACAAAGGATTATTTTACATGATGGTTTTAATTGTGAGGTGCCAACAGGGGTTGAATTTCGTTGAAGTGATAATTTTACTACAGTGAGAATCTGTTTTTGAAGGGAAATTGTCTAATGCATATACATTCAGCAGACACTTTTATCCAAAACATTACAAGATATATATTTTTATATCAGTGCAGGTATATATGTTCCTTGCACTGTCTGAAAAAATGTACTTAAGCTGTCACTGGGACAGAACCTTTCAAAATGTACAATTTTGGTACAAAATTTTACCTTAGTTTCAGGTATCAGTATACCTCTGAAGCAGGGGTTTTCAAACCTGTCCTGGAGGACCACTAGTACTGCACAATTTGCATGTGTCCCTCATTAGACACACCTGGTTTAAATCTTCAGCTCATTAGTAGAGACTGCAAAACCTGAACTGGGTGTGTCACAAAAGGGAAACGTGCAAAATGTTTGAAAACCCCTGCTCTAAAGTACCAATACATTATGTACCTATGTGGTACCAATGCATCTTATAGGTACAAAACTGTACTTTTTGAAAAGGTAACACCCTCGTGAAAACTTTTGTACCTCTCTTGTACCTTTTTTCTGAGAGTGTGGGTTTATGACATTTTATTCTGCTAATGCAATGCTGTACCACTGAGTTATACAGGAGCACAAATATAAAATTGTCATTTCTTATTTTGTGTAGCCTTTGCTTTTTAATAAATGCAGGAAATATCCCGTTAAAATGTATTGACTTCCCCAAATCATTTCTAAAATTAAGTTCTTCCAAAGATTATAATTCAATTTACTTATGCTGTTGACATGTTACATCCAAAAAGTTTTTACATTAACAGATCTTTCCTCACCTTTCATCAATTTTAAGGATATATTTTCTTAAAATTGGAATGCCTTAATGTTCATACACTGTAAACTCAAATGCTGTCTTTACATGACCAATCAGGTAAATATTACTTAAAGTTAATAAATCCTAGTTCGCTAAACTTTTTGACTACAAAATGCACACTAAAATAAACAACTTGTAAAATTTACTTTAAGAAATCTAACAATTTGCACAAACTTTAAATAAAATTTACTGCTTTTTTAAGTACAACTTACCTACCAAAATCAAATAAAATCTACTTAATAATACATGAAACATTTGTTAAATAATTAAGTAAATGTCACTTAATTATTTTAATTTTAGAAGCTGGATTTATTTTAATCGTTTAGTGAAAGTCTATTACTTTTTTTTGAATATTGAAGCATTGCTGTCCTAAAAATATTAAATAAATGTTATTTCCTGTTGTAGTGTAGATTGTATTAACTGTTTATTATTTTCTTTAACATATTTGTATGGACTTAGTTACTCTTAGTGTTGTAAATGGCATTATAACACAATTAAATAAACTTGATTCTCCACATAAAACACACATAAACCAGCGTTTTTGACATGAATGGTCAGTTCTGTGGAGAAAAATACAATAAAATGTTATGAACAGGGTTCATGTAAGTAAACAATGATGACTTCACAAAATTATAATTTACAACAAAACAACATTAACTACTTAAATATTTGTTAACAAAATGTCATGAAGGTTTAAGTTCTTATATTATTAAAGTTCTTATCAGTTCTTATTCTGTGAAAAAGCTTAAATAATCAAAATATTCACATTAACATGTGCTGATCATTTCACTTAAATCTATTAGTTTAATGGATTTTATACGCTTAAGTCAAATGAACTCAGATTTTATTATTTTAGGACTATGTGCAGTGACTAAAACAGTATAATAATACAAGAAAATACATAATACGACTTATTCCCACACAGTTCATTTTGTACATGAATTATGTGTAACCTATTTATTATCATTTTACTTAGGAAAATCTAGTTCTCAATACATGTTAATAATACTATGTAGAAATTGGGTTAATCTAATATATTAACTACATCAAAAAGTTTTTTTTCTGTGCATAAGCTTAAAAAATACAAGTGTAATAAATTTAAAATTATAAGTACAAAGTACTGTGATGAATACCCATAATGCCTTGCACCTGAATATTTGGATAATTAATGGTTGGTCAAAGAATAAGAACTAATGGGGCACTTAAATTGTTCTAAACAAGATGTTGTGGAGGTTTACTCTCTTAATATTGTTGATGTTTTTCGTAGTTTTCTGTGAAGTCACCATTTAGGTGATCATTATTTGCTTTGGTATACATGGACGCAGTTCAACACATCTTCCCGACAACAATGTGCATGTCATCAGTGCATTAGCGCTTGATAATCATACATTTTCATGTGCATTTTCGTGGGAATGTTTATTCAATGATAAAGTCAATAGAGTTTAATGAAATGATATCCAATAGTAGGCTATGCTATAAGTACCAACTTAAGTGAACTGACAAATCTTAAGTACAGTCTACATGACCAATGAATAAATCAAATTTAAGTATTCAAGTTTTTAGGATACCCTATTACACAATGAAGTTAAACATCGTTCAATTTAGCAAACTGAGTTATCATAACTTAAGATTATTTTGCAAATACACAACTACAAAGTAAAAAGATTAATAAAGTAATAAAATAATGTTTTGTTAGGACTGTTGGTCATTTCTTAATGATGTTTTTGGCAGCATAGTAGACATTTCTCAGCGTCCACCATCCGGGACTGAACAGCTGAGAGTTTTGGTAATTCTGGCATCTGGCAAACTCTTCATTCTTAGTCACCAAAAGTATGAATATTCAAACATCAGATGTGTGCTGATATTACGATTGAGATTATCCATCTTAACGATTATGTTGTTGTAACAGATTTCCGTTCCATAAAACAATCGTAGTTTTAGCTTTAAGCATTCCATTCCCACAGGGAGTCACCTCCAAAAACAAAGGCTGGATCCTTGTGTTGTTTGCTTTCGCAAGCCATGTAAAATCGCCAAGAACATCTGTGGCTATTCTGGCCTTCAGCAGTCACAATAAATCTAAAATCTCTTCTTGAAAAACTCATCCTGTCTTTCCAAAATGGAAAATTGGTAAAGAGGTTGTATTTAAATTGTACTATGAACTGTGATCCTCAAAAACCACGGTGTGGGGAATGTTTCCTCAGTGAGGTCAATCTTCCAGGTTTGGTTCCATAGAGTAAAATGCATTCAAACATTTGTGGCTATTTTCATTGTTCTGGTGTGACATTCTATAAGCGTCTCTGTGCTTGATCTTCAGTCGGCAGAAACAGCTCCTGACCTTTAACTACCATCATCCAAGACCAACATACGAATTGGGTGCGTCACAGCACATGTTTGGCCTACTCAAACACAAAGAGATGCCTTTACAAGGTCAAGAAGCTACGTCTACAAAGAGACAAAAAAAAATAGATTCACACAAAAGTGGATCTTCAGAAATGTCAAAGGACTATGATGACGTCCTGAGAGTTACTTCAAAGACGAATACTCACTAAATCAAATGTGTCATTGAAAAATCCTACAGTATATAAGATGGGACTATTTCAATCCAACTCAACAATGAAAATGTTGATATGGTATCTAAACCCTGTTCACCAGTAATTGTATGATGTTAAGATTCATCTTTTACATTAAGGACAATAAAGAGACTTTTACGCAATTATTACAATAGATACAAACATTTAGTGATGCTTAAAAAGTCAGGTGTATGTTAACTGGTGTAAATTGGCATTGTTTAATATAAATTTGTTATTTTTTCATTTAGTAATGTCCTTCAGAAGCTTTAAAAATACATACATGTTTCCTTAAAGACAAAATAACAAATTACACCAATTATCTGTAATGATACAATACTGAAACGGAAGCAGTTGCAGGATAACTCAGAGATTTATTTAAACACAGATGATATAGCACACAGAATATGACACAATGACTCAGTCATACTCAGTTGGTGGCAATGGTGACGAGGAACTACGGTGGTGAGGTGGTGTAAGATGTAGCTGGTGGCATTGGTGGAGTGAAGATCAGGGTAAATCCAAACTGATGATGGGAACATCCACAAGAAGACGAACACACAACAACAATAATCCAACTTGGAGACACTGTAATCCAATACACACGAGAGACCAACAAAGAGTGAGGATCTGGCGAGGAACAGAGCGTGAGTTGAGTATATATATGGAGTGGATTTAATGAAGATCAGCTGGAGCGAGACAATCAACACACAGGTGGCATAGATCAGTCTGATGAGCACATGGCTGGAAGATGAGTAAACACACATACACTCAAACACATGACACGGAGGAAACAATGGATCTTCTACTGTGACAGTACCCCCTCCCCTAGGATGTCACTTGACGTTCCCAGCCTGCATTACCTGCTGATTGTGATCATCAATGAGGCTGTGATCCATTATGTCCCGAGCAGGAACCCAACTTCTCTCCTCCGGACCGTAACCTTCCCAATCCACCAAGTACTGAAATTTGCGTCCCCTCCGTCTAGAGTCCAGAATACGGTTAACCGAATAAGTAGGTTCCCCATCTATGAGACGAGGCGGGGGGGATCGGCTTTAGCCTTGGTGCGCGACCTTGCCTGGAATAGAGCTTCTCGAGCTCTGGTCCAGGTTCAGTGACACCTCTGGACTAATGCATGCGTGGAGGGGACCGAGACCTTGGATTCCAGACTGGGAAAATTAGGGGGTTGGTAACCTAAACTACACTTAAATGGTGATAGGCCGTAGATGACACTGGCAATGAATTGTGTGCGTACTCCACCATAGAGAGATGTTGGCTCCAGGACAAGGGACACCCTTTCCACATCTTAGTTGGCTCACTCGGTTTGACCATTGCTCTGGGGGTGGAACCCAGACGAAAGACTGACAGTCGCCCCTAGCAACTTGCAAAATTCTCGCCAAAATTTGGATACGAATTGTCGGGAGGCCATGTATTCGGAAGACGTGGTCTATGACAGTTACCGCTGTCTCCTTGGCTGAAGGCAATTTGGGCAAGGGAATAAAATGGGTCACCTTCGAGAACCGGTCCTCTACGGTTAAAATCACCGTATTACCCTGGGAGGGTGGTAATAAAATCTAGTGCGATGTGGGACCAGGGTCTCGAAGGGATTGGCAGTGGTAGAAGTAACCCGTCCGGAGGACGATTGGAAGTCTTACCAGTGGCACAAACCGAGAAAGCCAAGACAAAATCGTGGATGTCGCAAGCCATTCCTGGCCACCAGAATCGTTGCTTGACTAAAAATTTAGTGCGGCTGACCCCTGGATGACAAGCCACACTGGAGCAATGACCCCACTGATGGACGTTGGACCGCAACTCTTCCGGCACAAATAAACGGTTCAGTGGGCAACGGGCCAGGGGCGTTACACCTTCTAAGGCTGTCAAAACCTTTGACTTGACCGGAAGGTCTGAGCGTGGAGACAATTATGGTCTCTGGCAAAATACGCTCGGGAGTAGATGTGCGATCGGGACGCTCAAAAAGTTGAGACAAACCATCGGGTTTGGTGTTTTTAGAACCTGGACGGTAGGAGAGTGTAAAATCGAAACGGCCGAAAAAAGACCCCAACGAGCCTGCCTGGAATTGAGTCTTTTGGCAGTTCTAATGTCTTCGAGATTCTTGTGGTCGGTCCAAACTATAAAAGGTACACCCGAACCTTCTAGCCAGTGACGCCATTCCTCCAATGCAAGTTTGACCGCCAATAACTCTCTATTGCCAATGTCATAATTCGTTTCCGCAGGAGATAGTCGGTGAGAAAAGAACGCGCAAGGATGAACCTTTCTGTTTGAGGATGTGCGCTGGGAAAGAACTGCTCCTACCCCCACCTCTGATGCATCGACCTCCACAATGGACTGACGTGAACGATCAGGGGTAACGAGAATGGGAGCTGAAACGAAGCAGCTGTTGAGTTTGGCAAACGCAGCCTCGGCTGCCTCTGACCACCAAAACGTAGTACTAGGGGAGGTCAAGGCGGTCAGAGGCACGGCTAGTTGGCTGAAATTGCGAATGAAACGCCATTCTGGGGATGGCCAATCTACCACAGCCTTAACCTTGTCAGGATTCATGCGGACACCCTTAGGCCAAATGATGTGTCCTAGAAAAGAAACAGACTGTGCATGAAAAACAAATTTTTCCACCTTGACAAAAAGCCCATTCTCTAGCAACCACAGAAACACTCGTCGTACGTGTTGCAAATGTTCCTGGAGAGACGAAGAAAAAATCAATATGTCATCCAGGTAGACATTTATGAACTGATCTACCATGTCTCGCAACACGTCATTAACGTGGGCGAGTTCGTTAGCCCAAAGGGCATGACGCAGTACTCAAAATGGCCTCTAGGGGTGTTAAATGCAGTTTTCCATTCGTCCCCCTCCCTGATGCGGACCAAATGATAAGCATTACGTATGTCCAATTTAGTGAAGACGGACGCTCCCTGCCACCTCTCGAAGGTTGAAGACATTAACGGTAAAGGATAGGTATTCTTTATCGTTATGTTGTTCAACCCTCGGTAGTCAATACAAGGCCGCAAGGATCCGTCCTTCTTCCCCACAAAAAGAACCCCACCCCCACTGGAGAACAGGAAGGACGGATGAACCCCGTTGCTAGAGAATCAGAAATGTATTTCTCCATGGCCTCCATCTCCGGAACAGACAGAGAGTATAATTTGCCCTTAGGCGGAACCGTACCTGGTAATAAATCTATAGCACAGTCATAGGGACTGTGAGGAGGGAGAGTATCAACCCGAGACTTACTGAACACCTCCTCCAGGTCGTGGTACTCCGCGGGCACGTTAGATAAATCCACTGCTTCCCCCTGAAACACAGACTCAGAAATAGTTAAACAGGCAGAGAAAAGACAAGACTTATGACCCTCCTCGCTCCAGCTGGTAATGGAACCAAGACCCCAGTCCACTTTAGGGTTGTGCATATGTAGCCATGTGTGTCCGAGGACTATGGGAGAAAGTGGAGAGTCTGTGATGTAAAAAGAAATCAGTTTGTTGTGATTACCAGACGTGAGTAGGGAAACGGGTTCAGTAATGTGAGTGATGGTAGGAAGTTTATGTCCATTAAGAGCAAGCGGAGCAATCTGGTGAGTGAGAGGAGTGAATGGAATCTGGAGCTTACTAGCGAAAGTGCGGTCCATGAAGTTCCCCTCGGCTCTGGACTCCAGAAGGGTGTGATGGGAGTGAGTAGACCACCGTAGTTTCACCGGGAGGAGTGTCGAGGTGGATGAGGTCTTCACGGCAGAGATCCCGCCCGATAGTAGCCTCAGTTTTACTATCAGGCTGGGTCTTTTACCGGACACCGACAACCGGACAACGCCGTCCCCCAGAGGGCAGCCTTGCCCGTCAGCAAGGAAAGAACGAAGGCCACCTTTGTTTCTTCGTGGTTGAATGTTCTCGGCTGTTGGACGAAATGGAGAGAACAGCGTGACAGAAACGCACAACAGAAACTGGGCTCACCAACATAATTGTCCAGAATGGGCAGACGAGGCTCTGACTGGAAATTGCCCCCTGGAGGTGAAGATGGTGGGTGGCGCAGTGGGTGGCGGTAGATGTTGCGCTCGTTGGGCGAGCTCAGACACCTTTGTCACCATTGCTTGGACGCCCTTCCTCATCTCCTCGATGACCTTGTCTTGCCGATCCATTCTTTGCATGGTTGTAGAAAATCCTCGAGAGAAGATGAGGGTTGGTCTCCTGCTGCTTCCATGTTTGGCCAGATCCTTCTGTAATGATACAATACTGAAACGGAAGCAGTTGCAGGATAACTCAGAGATTTATTTAAACACAGATGACATAGCGCACAAAATATGACACAATGACTCAGTCCAGTTGGTGGCAATGGTGACGAGGAACTACGGTGGTGAGTTGGTGTAAGATGTAGCTGGTGGCGTTGGTGGAGTAAAGATCAGAGGGGTAAATCCAAACTGATGACGGGAACATCCACACGAAGACGAACAAACAACAACAACAACAACAACAACTAGTGATGTTACATTTGAAGCGAGGCTTCGGAGCTTGTGTCGAGCAAAAGTGGGCGTGCCAGATGAAGCTTTGATTTTAAGCTTGTGTTGGTAACGTTATAATCACGTGATCAATGACAAACGAAGCTTAACTTTCTGCTCAGTCACGTGCGTGCTTCGCTTTGCGTGTAAGAAGGTTCGAACCCTAGAGGTTTTTGATGAGTTATTTGCCTTATTCACATCTTGGTCCCACATAATACTGTATATATAGTATTGTATTTACTTATACTTGTGTGCGCGTCTGTTATTATGTGTGTGTGAACATTATTCTGTACAATACAGTATTGAATCATATGAATATTAACTCATACTGGAATTTATTGCCACACTTTAATGAGTAAATACATTTATTATATTGACCATTCACACACATGTTGTCTAAGCTTTATTTGTACACATAATATTAATATTCACCTGAATTTCATCAGCTTGTTGCTTCATTGACAGAGCTTTTTCCAGAAGCAACTGCTATATGTTTTATTAACCAAAAGATGGCGCTGTTTTCGACACCCTTGTTGAGGCTTCGAATCATGGTTCGAAACAGTAAGAGAAGTATCGGTGCTTCATTCGAAGCTTCATTTCCCCATCACTAACAACGACAACAACAACAACTCAGAGACACGGTAATCTATTACACACAAGAGAGCAACAAAGAGCGAGGATCTGGCGAGGAACAGAGAGTAAGGTGAGTATATGGAGTGGATGTAATGATGATCAGCTGGAGCGAGTCAATCAACACACAGGTGCCATAGATCAGTCTGATGAGCACATGGCCGGAGGGTGAGTAATCTCATTAGATTAATTTTAAGGTAAACTGTTTCAGATATATCAGTTTGCAACTGTTTGCAAAAAAATAATCAAGGAACCCCACATGGCAAAAAAATTAATTTCTTTGGCCAAAAGTATGTTTTAAATATATGCTAAATACATTTTGTAGAAAGTAAAGCTTAATTAAATATATATTTTTTAAATTTGAAAATAGGTTTTAACCTTCATATTAACATATATTTCAAAATGTATTTCAGGGGCAACATAATTTTTTTAATTTTATAACCCATTCAACAAAAAATATATTTTCCTTGCCAAAATATAAAAGTTTGTATAAAATGTATAAAGGATAAGTATTAAATGTATAAGTATGTATAAAATATGCAATAATAAATTTGTGCAATTGAAAATATATTTAATTTTAATATTTTCAAACCTGTTTACAGGTTTGTAATATACAAAGTTTTTCTTTGAATGCAACATAAATATAAATGCTTTAAAATATATTTATTTTGAAAATATATTTCAAAAATATATACTGGTGAAGAAATACATTTTTTAAACATATTTCAAAATATATTTCAATACATATATTTTTGGGCCATTTTTGTATATTTTAAATATACAAAATATACATATTTTAAATAATATTTTACTACTGGACTACTGCACTCATATGATTGGGCCTGCAGAAAGAAGACATGATTGTAACACACATGTGCTAAATACCAAGTCTGATTTACAAAGTACATGGAAAATTCATGGATGGATCTAATCTTTCTCCATCACACAAAATCAACATCTGTCACTAGTGACAGAAAGTAAATCTGCGAGTAAAACGTTCAGTAAAGATGTGTAAAGAAAATCTGGAATTTAGATGGAATCTGCTGTTGTCATTCATTTCATCTAGGGCTCTTTACCAAACCTGGCTGGAGATAAATGTACTGTAGTGTAAATACTACTACACTACAGTCTCTGTAAAGTTGCAGGGCTCTGCACTTTCTAACGTGTCTTTATGTTGCACACAACATCGCTCCACGCTCTGGTGATCCAGTTATCTTAATCGGCTAAACTGTCAGAAAAAAATGGTCACTAGCTGACACGGGGGCAGTACCCTTTAATTTAGCTATGTACCTCTGAGGTAATAATATGAACTTTATAGGTGCAAAGTTGTACTTTTTGAAAAGTACCGCCCCAACTATAGGGACCATTTTTTGACAGTGTATGCAGAAACTGCTCAAATACATCAAATTTATGGATATATGCTGGCGAAATAACATTGATCTTTATGTATACTTTAATTATCAAAAGAAATTGTACATAAACTTTTGTTTACTGCTTGCTTTCACTGATTTTTGTGATTAGGCTGCAATCTAAGGCAGTTTACATAAAAATAAGGTATAGGCTACAGTAAAGGTTTACCATGCACTAGCACAAACCTAGCATCTCCTGATCTACACAGCATCTAAAAATTCTTGCAATCTTTAAATTCTTGCAGTTGTCTTTCCAGCAAGGATCCAAACAGACTTGATGTAAACAAATGTTGCCTTTCAAGACTTTTTTATAAGCATCTAAATAAAGTATTTTATCAAGATTTTTCAACATCAGGAGGTCTTGGTATAGTATATACTACAGATTTATGTGAATACAAATGTGCAGAAAATGTAGAAGGATAAAGGCATGGTATGAAAAACAGAGGTTACTCTTGTTTTACATCTGAGAGATCTCAGAGCTTGTTTTTTTAAACAAGATTAAAACTGATGTACCTTAGGCTGGAAACAAAGGCTGGAAGAATAGAAACAAAGCAAGAACTTTATGAGCCAAACCTTTAATATGGAGCAGTTCCTGAAATAACCTTTTAAACCAAATACATACTGCATGCATTCAATCAAAAAGGTCTATAAAATCTATCTGGAAAACCAGTAACTGTAATCCAAATTTCTGACGTAATGGAAATCATGTGTCACAGTAATTAAATCAATTCAGTAAGTTATTTCATTCAAAGAGGAATCTTGTACCATACTTTCATTTATTTAACTAACTCCTAAAAATAAGTTTTATTACAAAAAAAACCAAGTCAAGAACACTATCTCTAAAAAATGCTGGGTTATTTTTAACCCAGCGTTGGGTCACAAAGGGACAAACCCAAGCCGTTGGGTTGTAATTTGGTTGTTTTAAACCAAAATGCTTGGTTGTACCTTTTGTTGGGTCATATATAAAGATTTTCTGGGTTCAATTAACCCAACACAAGGTTTGTCCCTTTTTGACCCAACGCTGGGTTGAAAATAACCCAAAATTTGGAGTCTATAGAACATGAAGTGGATAAAAAGAGTTCATTGCTCAAGGTGCTGCAGAGAGCAAATGAATGATCTTCAGGTTTTTAAGAATTGGAAATAAACTTGGTAATAAAATGCAGAAAATCATACCTAACCTAACTCCCAAAGCTTTGTTGGTCAAAGTGACCTGACATGGATTTTAATATGGCTCAATCAGTGCATAAAATTCATATTCTGGAGCATTAAAAAACTTTTTTTGTCTTGAGGTTAAGCATCTGGGAGGATAATTTTACAAGGACTGGCATAGAGAACACAGAATCAATCTTGGAGAACGAGTGATGTGTGGGGATAGGTTTTTATTTTTACATGGAATGTGTAACCCAACAGCATTTATATTATTAGCTCTGAAGAGATTAATTGGCCTATAGAGATTAGTTTTTATGTGAAAATGTTTATCCGGCAGAGAAAGACTTAAAAACAGGAAAATCATTCACATGCATGATTCGATCAGTTTTAACTCAAAAATCACAGAGCACAAACCAACATTAAAGGTGCTGTGTGTAGATGTTAGACATCTAGTGGTGAGATTGTGAATTGCAACCAACAGCTCAGTCCACCGCTTACCCAACATGATCTTAACAGAAAGTCGTGTTATAGTTATGCAAAAATTTAATTAATTTATTTGTGTCCATAGCACAAAATTCAGCTTTTTTGTACCTTGAGCACGAATGTTTTTTTTTGTGACACTCGCACGAATTTCTATAAATAGTTTCTTGTGTCCGTGGCACGACTTTATTTTTTCTGTCATTTTATGTATTGTTTTCCTATTTTTAAATCATTGTCGCTTAGGGTTGGGGTTAGATTTGGGGTTTGAGTTAGGATGTAATTTTATGTATTGACTGACGAATTGGGAACTCGCTTAGAGAGACCAATCTGCTTCGTTTACTACTAAAACGCCAATGAACTTGGCATTGAGGTATTTGCATAATGCCGGCGCTGCCCCACCAGGTGCGTATATAAGCCGCAGGTGCAAATAGGGAAATTAGCTTCATTTCGCTGAGAAAGCCAGAAAGTGTGACCGGCCGTAAACAGCAGGGAGGAGCCCTGTGGCGACGGGACGTGACGTCTCCGTTCCCTTCCTTCAGGGAACGTGGGTTACATACGTAACCGAGACATACGAATTGGGAATCCCTACCAAAATGCCACTGGGGCTGACCTCTTCCAGTGTCTGCATAAAGCCCTCGGGTTCCACTTAAGGAGATGGAGAATAGGATTTAAGGCAGCATACCGGGCACTAGATGTTCCTTTAACCCCACAGTAGTGCCAGCGACTGGAAAGTTCCCTATCTGAGCGAAATAGGAACACTGCGGAAGCCACCGCCCCGTTAAGGGCTGATGGTGGGCGAAAGTCAACAGTAGTTGAGGGAATAGACAGCCGTGGCTGTGTAAGCAAAGCAGTGCTCTGCTGAGGGAAACGTGGGCTACTAGGATTAACCCCACGGAAAAATACTCACAAAGGAACCCGGTGGGACGCAATGTGGATGCCCAAGCCAAACACAAAGGTTCACAAGGATGCAGCTAGTGAGAGGCTGACAGCGGATGCTCCGCAACATCGGCTGCCAGGGCAGCGGAGGAGAGTCAATCAAACCATTACGCATTTTGACTGGATGGCCTTCCATACTGACAGTTATTGTGTAGCGTCAGTAGGAGGCTGCTCAGTGATCTCCCAGATGAGGAAAGAACACGAGAGGAGACAGGCTCGATACAAACACTGTAAAACCTAATGAACGTGTTAGGTGTCGCCCAACCAGCAGCTCTGCAGATGTCTGTTAGCGAGGAACCACAAGCAAGTGCCCAAGATGAGGCAACACTTCTAGTAGAGTGAGCTCTCAATTTAAATGGACAAGGTATGCCCTGCAGATTATAAGCAAGGGCGATAGTATCAACTATCCAATGAGACATCCTCTGCTTGGTGACAGCTTTCCCTCTCTGCTGACCACCGTAACAGACAAAGAGCTGGTCTGAGGTCCTGAGGCTTTGTGTGCGATCCACGTAGAGGCGCAGCGTGCGTACGGGACATAATAAAGCCATGGTTGGGTCTGCCTCCTCCAGGGGCAGCGCTTGCAAGCTCACCACCTGATCTCTGAAGGGAGTGCTGGGAACTTTGGGCACGTAGCCTGGTCTGGGTCTGAGTGTTACACTCGAGACAGCAGGACCAAACTGAAGGCACGAATCGTTGATGGAGAATGCATAAAGGTCACCTACCCTCTTAACGGAAGCCAATGCGAGTAGGGTCAGAGTTTTCATTGACAAAAACTTCAGACTCACAGACTGCAGAGGCTCGAACGGGGGTCCCTGCAGGGCTGTCAGCACCATGGACAGGTCCCAAAGGAGGAGATGACGGGCGAGATGCGACAGGTGACGAGAGCGCAAACCACCTTGACAGTTGATATACGCAACAGTCACAGTGTTGTCGGTGCGAACTAATACATCCTTCTCTCGCAGCTCCGTAGCGAAGTGCCAGTGCAGCTGGGGTGCTGCAAGCCCGTCGTACGTGGCTCCCCACCCCGTGAAGGATGCATCTGTGTGTACAACAGCATGCCAAGTGACCTGTTTCATGGGAACACCTGCTCTCAGAAACGCGGGGTCTGACCACGGGGTGAATGTTAGACGACACGCAGGTGTAATGGTTACACGATGAATGCCAGCACGCTATGCTCTCCTCAGGACTCGATCGTGAAGCCAACGCTGAAGCGGTCTCATATGGAGCACCCAAAGCGGTGTCACAGCCGCGGCTGCTGCCATATGTCCCAGGAGCTTCTGAAATTGGACGCGCACTTCTGTTAAACGCGCTGATAAATCGATCGAGTCCAGTACGATGGCGAGAAAAAGATCCTCTGCAGTGGACAAAGTTTGCTCTTTTCCCAGTTGACCCGAAGACCCAAACGGGCGAGATGCCGAAGCGTTAAGTCTCAGTGTTCGCAAAGCGTCCGCCGAGAATGCGCTATTATAAGCCAAAAGCGGTGAACTGCTGGGCGAAGGACTCCACCGACTCTCCGAAGAGGCCGGTACTGGTTGTCCAACCAACTTCAGCAATCGTTTCCCCAAAGAGCAGAAAGTAGCTTCTCAGTACCAGATACTGCCGGCTTTCGAACTGAATAAGCTAATTTCCCTATTTGCACCTGTGGCTTATATACGCACCTGGCAGGGCGGGGCCGGCATTATGCAAATACCTCAATGCCAAGTTGATTGGCGTTTTAGTAGTAAATGAAGCAGATTGGTCTCTCTAAGCGAGTTCCCAATTTGTCGGTCACGACGTGACGTCGTAGTGACCGACTGAAAGGGAAAGACATTCGTGCTCAAGGCATGAAAAAAGCTGCATTTCGTGCCACGGACACAAAAAAAATTAATAAAATTTTTTGTGACTATAACATGACTTTCCGTGAGATCAGTCTAGCTCAGTGCTTCTCAATTATTTTCTGTCACGCCCCCCCCCTAGGAAGAGGTAAACATTTCGCGCCCCCCCACCTCTCCGCCGCGACTGTAAATAGTATAATTTGCCTATAAAATTACACATCTGCAAAACATTGTATCCTTATTAACATTGAGAAAACACAAAAGAAAACACAAAAAAAGAAATATCGATCAACTTACAACAAAGAATAACTTTATTAACATTGTTTTTTAGTCTGTAACAGAAGAGACTTAAAATGCATCAATTTGCCTGAAATAAAAAAATCAATCCTTATTTAAAGTATAATATTTTTTGACCATTTGATACTGAAAAATTAAATATAATCAATAAATAACACAAGCGGTTTACAGCGTAATTGGGTTGTAATGTCTTTAAAAATCACTTCCTGAAAAAGTATTTTCCCTGGGGTCTCGCGCGCCCCCCCTGGTGTCGCTTCGAGCCCCCCCTGGGGGTCCCGCCCCACTATTTGAGAAGCACTGGACTAGCTTATCCCTCCCTTTTGAAACATATAGAGAAGCTACAGGACAAGATAGCTGCCACAGGACAAACATGTTGTCGTCTGAGACAACGAAGTGATAAAACGCGCTTTTTAGAGTAGTTTGTCCGTTTAGGACAGTAAAAAATCTAGCGGAGCAAAATGGCAACTTCCATGTAAAAAGACCCACTATGTAGATAAAAACAGATCTTTCTAAGGTAATAAAAACAATACAGTTCATTAAGTAAGGTCTTTATACAGCACTTATAATATAGTTATGTATGCTATATTGCATTTCTGTCAAGAGATCCTTCTAAGATTTACACATTGCACCTTTAAATCATGATTAATAGATCATGCATCTGTTCAATTAATTGGGCAAAGCACTTTCAATTATATACATGGAGGTCCTGACAGTAGTCAGAAAATAATAATTGGCTACACTGTCAGAAAATAATGGTCTATTATGATACCTAGCCGTCACTGGGGTGGTACCCTTTCAAAAATACACCTTTGCACCTAAACAGTGCATATTAGTACCTCATTGGTATATGTTGGTACTAAATGTACACACATGGGTTATGTCCCAGTAACAGCTGGGAAAATTTTTTGATCATTTCTTTCTTACAGTGTATTTAAATTAGATAGCATTTCAAGATTTTACAACCCATATTTTCATCTATAAATCTCTATATTGCCAGGATACATACACCCTGTCTGTTATTGGCAGTGCATTAGACAAGGACAAATGCTTTTTGAAGCCAATCCAAAGCTGACATCTCACAGATGGATGCCCAGCGTTACAGTACCTGTGCCAGGGCGATCAGATTCAATAATACCACAAATATTTCACAGGTCACATAAATGTGCGTAAGTAGACTTCCTGCCCGACTTCAATGTATTTCACATGATATATGTGAAATACAAACATTTCAAGAATCAAGACTGATACTTCAATGGAAACAGTGGACTCGGTTGCCATCTTTGAAGATGGCTGGGCAGCATGAACATTTAGGAAACCTTCAAAAGACTTTCATATCTCTAGCATTATTTTATACAATATATTATTTACTTATATATATTATATAGGCCTACACTGTCAGAATAAATGGGCAAAAATAGCTGTCACTGGGCCAATAACTTTTCAAAAAATACACCTTTGCATCTAAAGGGGTTATATATACATAATGACATAATATTATGACATGTACCCATGTGACAGCTTGGGAGCATTTTGTTACCATTTTTTCTGACAATGTGTTTGTACATTATACTGTTATATTTAGTGTTTTTCTTGTAAATATGTGTGAAATTGACTTAAATTATATAATGCACCAATATATACAGTCAGACACGCATGCAATTGTATTACCTGCAGCAATGCATGTTGCTAGAAACACCAATTTTAGGGGTTTGTCCACAGATAACACATGCACATGCTAATAAAATGTATACCTGATGCATAATTTGTCTACCATAAATGCACAGCGTGGGTTAAAACTCTTTAGATAAAAACTCTCAAGTGTAAATGTAAACTTTTTTGAATATGGTGGAGTTGTGCTTCTCTGCAGCTTTTTTCACACTTTATCTTTATGAAACTATAATGCTACTTCTCGAAATGTCAAACAGATTTTTTTACCCATACGATCTTTTCTAGAATCATGCTCTCTGAAATATGAAGCCCTACACAGTTTGAATAGTGTACTGTTTAATTTTTTAGTACTGCAGGTGCATCAATTATCAATTAAACTAAACCAGGAAATTAGTAGTGTCCCAGGCAAGCACTAATATGACATACTTCTAAAAATAAAGGTGATGTTCTACATAGTGATGCCATAAAGGAACCATTTTTGGCTCCCCTAAAGAACCAGTCAGTCACTAGGCTTTATGCCCAGCTGCACTACTTCCTGAACTTCAGCCAGCTCCTTGTTTCCTGTCTGCCATTATTGGACAAACGGATTAATCCAGGTGTGTCTGATTATTGTTGTTGTGACTACTGAGGTCAGGCACACCTGGATTAATCAGTTTGTCCAATAATGGCAGACGGGAAACAAGGAGCTTGTTGTAGTTCAGGAAGTAGTGCAGCTGGGCATAAAGCCTATTTTTTTTTTACATTTGTATAAAACATTCTTTCTACTACATAGAGCTTTTGTAAAACAGAAAGGTTCCTCAGATGTTAAAGGTTCTTTATGGAACCATTCAGCTAAAAAATGAATCTTATGGCATTGTTTTCAGCAGCTTTATTTTAAGAGTCTACTGTCCACCTGCTGTCAGTCTGAAGAGGAACATCAGATCCAGTCTGTAAACAATGAACTGCAGCTTCTCACATTATTCAACTTCCAGTGTAAAACTATTTGAGCAACAATAAATCATGTCTTGTTCAGAAAGCCCATTCACACACAACTAATTTATAGGGCATTCAACACATTCTCTGCTCCACTGGCAGCTAAAGAAGTTTAGATTGGATACGCAGATTTCAGAAGGTCAGTGTTTTATTACTTAATGGGAAAAACTGAGGGAGGAATGAATGGAATGAAAGTTTGCAGAGAGAGAGAAATTTGCGATGTTTTTGTGATTAACAATTTAATCCGTGTTTAGTGTTTTATTGAACATGACCAACAGTTTGTCTGCACATTGGGAAGGACAGTAAAGCTAAACATCAGTCAATATACTCAAAAACGTCAAAATATTAGTAGTTCACATACAGCCTTGATCTTAATAGAGGGCATTCAGCATATTACTGCATTTACAGAATTAATCGTTGTAAATATTGCTGTATTTTGTGAATTCTGTTTTTGTTTAAAAATTATTTTATTTCAAATCAATTATGAATATATTGTACATATAAGTAAACATCAAACAAATGGACTTTCTGTTACATTTACCATTAAAATAAATAAAAACGTAAAGTTATATGGGAAGAAATGATTCTCAGTAACGACACTGTGTCCTGCAGCTCGAGATGTTTGGGCTTTGGCAGTAAAATGTGACGGTAAAGTTCACTGTCCAATCAGAAGCCTGAGATTCGAGACAGCACAGGAATTGTTTGCATGTATTTTCCTCCCCTTTTACGCCAGACAAGACCTGCATAAATACCACCAGATTATTATTCAACATCAGAAAGAAAGCAGTACGTCGTGTTTAAACAGGAAAATCATAAGATGCCAAACATCATGTTGAAAAAAGCCTTTGCAGTCTACATTTACGCACAGGTATGCAACATTATTGTTTATGGCATAAGCTATGTAGTGTTTGTAAAAAGGATATGTAATATATTGTGTGTGCGCGTGCGCTTCTCAGGTTGCCCTGTGCGCACTGGTGAGCGCGCAGTGTCCGTCGCGCTGCAGCTGTCCGGAGCCTCCGCCGTGCGCCCGCGGTGTGCGCCTCGTTCTGGATGACTGCGCGTGTTGTCTGGTGTGCGCGCGGCAGCGCGGTGAGCTCTGCTCGGACAGAAACCCCTGCGACACACGCAAAGCTCTCCGGTGCGATTACGCCGGCAGTGTGCACAAGAGGACAGGTGTCTGTGTAGGTTAGTGTTTCTCTGTTGACTTCCTAAAGTATGTGCTTATTTGTCATGATCGCAATACAAAACTACTTGTAAAAAGATATTTCTATGGAGTACTGCCATGCAAGAACAAAAAATATGGTGGTAACAAGAAAATATTTATATTCATGCACTTGGCAGAAGTGCATTTAAGGTATACATTTTGTACTTTATGTTTCTCTGGGAATCAAATCCTTGACCTTTTCAATGACAACACAATGCTCATAAACAGATACGCAACAGCAGGAAATGGGTTAAATGGGTTGCATGATTAAATAGTGCAGCTCTTGCATTTTCCCCTCAAACAGCTAACAAGGAAAATGTTTGTCGACTGGATGGTGCCGTCTATCAAAATGGAGAGACATTCTTCCCAAACTGCAAGTATCAGTGCTTCTGTAAGGATGGTCAGATTGGGTGCGTGCCACGCTGTAACCTAGACGTGATGCTGCCGGGACCCGACTGCCCGTTTCCACGGAAGATCCAGGTTCCAGGAGAGTGCTGTGAGAAATGGGTGTGTAATGCTCAGGATGAGATCAGTGCACTCGGCGGCTTTGCGATGGCAGGTGAGTAATGCAATCTCACACACATGGTCACACTGTATGCACATATACACAGAACACACACACACTTCAAAGTTTGCAAATATGCACTTTTATCTGTCATTTTTGCCCCAGCGTACAGGCAGGAAGAGACGGTGGGCTTTGACCAGTGGGACTCCAGTGTGAACTGTATCGAGCAGACCACTGAGTGGAGCGCCTGCTCCAAAACCTGTGGCATGGGAATGTCCACTCGAGTGACCAATAAGAACCAACGCTGTGAGATGACCAAGCAGAGCAGACTTTGTATGATCAGACCCTGTGAAAACCTGGACAACCAGAGAACCACAATAGTACGTCTGCAATTACATTTATCTATAATGTTGAGGAAGTCAAAACATAAAAATAGAAGAAGAATATGATGTTTTATGAGATGCACATATTCAGTGTTTCATTTGCTTTTGTTATTTTCTCTTTAGGGGAAAGGCCGGTGTCTAAAAACAAAGAGAGCCACTAAAGCCTCTCGCTTCACTTTTAAGAACTGCACCAGCGTCCAGGCCTACAAACCCCAGTTTTGTGGGCTGTGCAGTGACGGCCGGTGCTGCACCCCTCACAGCACTAAAACAGCTCAGGTGGAGTTCCAGTGTCCTGAAGGCAAAACCATCCGGAGACCTATGATGTTCATTAACACCTGTGTTTGCCATCACCACTGCCCAAAAGACAACACCATCTACCAGCCGCCTGCCAGCAATGTTCACAGCAGCCTCCGACTTTGAGAACTAGGCATATCAGTGGAGGAAAGAATAAAATTTGAATTCATCCATGAAGTTCATATACATGCACTTACGCTTTTTGAGAATGAAAGTGTACGGTTTGGAAAGAAATGTAAAAAGTGACATCTTGGAGAGGGTCTACTGCGTATAAAGTTGCCCCAACAAGAGGACTTCAAAGACTTGCACACTAAGCCGCACTTACAGTATTAAGTGTATGGATGTCACTGCTTTAACAAAATATAAACAGTAAAGAAATTAAGACAAAAAGTATTTGTACACTTTTGATAAAATAATATAAAGTAGATTAGTGATTAACTACACTTGTGGTTACTCTACTAGGACACACATGTTAACCTGTGGGATACTGCAAGTTTGTTACAACTAATTGCAAAAATTGAAAGTGATGGTCTGGCATGATTCGTTTGTAGATGAAATGAAATCCATATATCTTAAGAGTGGCTCAGTCCAAATACTTCTTTGGGGAACTGTGTAAAAGTAAAGTCATGATGTTGATTAATTTAACTTATTTGCACATTGATCTTAACAAAATCACCTTCAATCTGTGCTGTCTGGCTTTGTAAGCTGGTCTTAGTTCAGCACTTCAGAAAACTTTTCACCAATGTTACATGAATTTATTTGGTGAAAGGTTTGTGTAAAGGTGACCTCTCCCATGCCCTCGTGTGCTGAAGAGAGCACCGTGTCTTGTGTGTTAGGTCAGTCACATACTTGAGGAAAAATTCTTTAAGTTTTTTTCCTGTGATAAACACTATTCTATGAGGATCTTTCTTCAGAAGCTGATTTTAATATTTGTTTTGTATAAATTTTTTTGTGTAGTTTATAAAATGTTTTCTACACTATATGTGGCCTTACTTTGACTGTGAAATAAAAATGCACATTTAAATAAACAATAACACTTTTTTACACTTAGTGTTTCACACAACCTTTCTAGTACCACAGCCCATATGTATTTCCTAATAAAGTTGTATTTTTTTTATAAAAAGTCTTAAGTTATTGGATATACCTGCAAGACTTCATGATCCCAAATACAGTAGAAAATGCGACATCTTGTGGTTAAAGTACAATTGAAATCTTTATAATGTGTTGGACGTATGTTGTTGGTTTGTTTGGTTTATTTGAAAAAAAAGAGCTACTGCCAGTCAAAGCAGAGTTTGAAAGATTACTATTGCTTTTTATTTATAATGTGTAAATAGTAACGCATGACAACAGGTACAGAATGACTGTATGACTCACTGACCTAACACATACCTATTTGTCTATTACTCGATGTACAACACAAGAAAGGGTACAACCGCCAGTTTCAATATATAAAATAACAAAATAAATAAATTGCTTGAAATTTAAAAAGAGGCTTATTAGCAATGTTTTTTTTCAAAATGATTTTAGTTTGGTAAAATACACTAAACAAGAAAAATAAAAAATAAATGTAGAGAAACAACGTCCTTTCTATCTTGTTTCTTAAAATAAAGCTTTCAAATCAAACGCACACAGAAATGGTTGGTTTAGTTTGTGGTATTTACATGTAATTTTTTATTACCTGTCAACCAAACGCAGATTCGGCAGGAATGCCACAACCTTTGGAAAGGTTCTGTCTAGAGAGGATACTAGCTACGGCAAAATCTCGCGAGATGTTAGGTTTAGGATTAAAATAAAAAGCAGCGGTTCTGGCTTCATAGGATACAACTACTACGACTTAAATCCCGTGAAATGTTGGGTTTAGGGTGAAGTTTGGGGGTAGAATTAGAATGAAAACTGCGCTCATTAGGCGAGATTTCACGCCGTTGCTGTATCCCTTCTATAGTGCCACGTGACATTGCTGTTTTGCTTCGTTCGGGATGTCAACACAGCGTCGAGTTTCAAGAGACGTGAGTTTCGTACCAGTCAGTCATCCCTAGAATAGATCGACTCCGACTTTGCTTGTGGGCGACAAAACAATTCGCCTGCTTGCCATGATGAAAACAAAACCTCCTAAAAATGTTTATTAAGATATTTTTAACAGTATTATTTTGTACTGTATGGAGCGGTAAGTCTGTCTTTATTTGGTATATTACACATAAATGAAAGTGAAAGTATTTAAAGAGCTCTGTATTAGAATCATATTTTTATTCAGTGTAAAGTTATTTAACCAAAATGACAGGATCAAAACGTGTGCATATGTCCAGTTGATAATGGAAGATTTTTTATTATTATTATTGGCGAAACTAATGGGTTTCCATGGTTTATCCTTGTTTTTTGTGGCAAAGCAAAACCATGGTTTACCCGAATACCTGTCATTCATTACCTTATGTTATTTGTTACATAGGGAATTTGTGCTTTAAAAAATTTAGGAAAAACAACATTTATTTATAAATGTATTGTTGTTTTATCGAGCGACATAAAGTGACATATCCGATATCTTATAAATCGTATAGGTTAAGCAAAATTACTTATCATTTATATTTGATCATTTATAGTAACGTACGTTTAAACAAATTAATGTCTTTCATAAAAAATCGGTCTAAAACAGCGTTGTTAACTTCAACTTCCTGCATGAAGTGAGATTTTATTTCCTGGGGGGGGGGGGGGGGTAGACTTCAGATCAGAAAAAAAATCTTATGTGTAAGACTTATGGCATATGACTGACTTTCAAAGTTGAAACATGGTAATAAAATAATGTCAGTTTTTGTTTCAATGTTGATTCAATTTGCAAAATCAAAGGTAATTCAATGTGAAGCACATAGGTGTTGGACAAATACAGTCATCTCAGTCTTATCAGTACTAACCTTAAGAAATATGTTGTGAATAACCAGATTTTTATATCAGCAATACACAATCTTGTTCTTACCCTTCGACCCATTATCAATTGGGCAGGACATGCTCTCTGTGTCCTCTATGTGCTCCTTAGATCATTAAGCAATGAAATATATGTATCCCTTATCTAGGTTATGCATTTTGTCCTCAGCTGAAATCATCCTCAGTCCTGAATGGGAGGTTTTAAGCCACATTTATTGCAAACATTGGATTCATCTTCGCACTGTTTTATTTCTTGACCCCAAGGCAGGAGTTGCGAGAGGCCATGCACATACTAGACTTTTCTATTAAACCCTAAAAGATAAAAAAAATAATTTACATATGTCACTTACATGTATGTTTCAAATCTCAGTAGATTGATGTTTATTCTTTTATATTGCAGAAAAATACTCCCTATACTACACATACACAGGGCTCTCCAGACCTGTCAATGTAGAGGGAGTATATGAATTCACTGCTGTGGGCTTTCTCAATGACAGACCGATTGACTACTACAACAGCAAAGATCAAGTCAAGATTCCTAAACAGACCTGGATGAAAAAAAAGATGCCACCGGATTACTGGGAAACAGGCACTCTGTCACGAAAGAAAAAACAGCAGTGGTTCGATATAAATATACAAACTTTGATTGACCGTACGAGACAGAGCAATACAGGTGATGACACATTTACATTTTAACATTGATATATGCTTTTGGAAAATAAAGGTGCTTCACAATGCAGTAAAATACATCTGCAGAATTCATTCATTGTAAAATGGTACAAATGATTTTTTTGTCTGACATTGTTGGGTCTAACCTTTCATAGCACCTATGAAAGCGTATAAATTAAGCGTATTTTAAGCGTATAAATGCACATATCATGTGAATACTTTGCACTTTCTCCATTTCAGATGTTCATGTTCTTCAGTGGAGATGTGGTTGTGAAATTGAACAAAATGGTGCTTCTGAAGAGCACTTTGTCAAAGGCATTTGGGAGTTTGGCTATGATGGAGAAGACTTCATTTCTTTTAATAATAAGGAATCTATGTGGGTTTCTTCAGTTAATGCTGCTCTTTCTACACTGATGCAGTGGAATAACATCTCAAATCTAAACCTTAAAGTCGTGCAGTACCTGGAGGGGGACTGTGTGGAGTCACTGAACAAATTCAGAAACTACGAGAAAGAGGAGTTCAGGAAGTTATGTAAGTATCAGTGTTTATAGTGATTAACTGTTCACTGAAGAATATAATGAAGTTAATAACTGCATTAACTGTGTTTTAGACATAGAAAATATGGAGGTAGTTTCCATGACGTCACTAATAGGTTTGTGAAACCAGTAGTAAGCGGCATAGATATGTATTAAGGCTAAATGTCTCACCCGCGCTGCTGGCCATTTGAGTGGAATGTCCGCATTTGGCGGCCATCTTACCACAGGGCGCTCGCTCACTCGTAGCATTGTGTTTTAAATGGCCATAACTTGCTTCATTTTCTACCGATTTTCAAACGGTTTGGTTTGTTATAAACGTCAAAGATGTACCTATGACACTGCATACTTAAACTAAAAAACATTTTCATGATACATGTTAAAGCATCCAGAATTATAGCCATGTTAATAACGTTTGTAAGAAACCAAACCGTTATTAACGTAAAGAAACAGTTTGAAAATTGGTAGAACATTTTGGCCAACGTACAAAAAAATGAAGAAGGAGGAGTTACTACCGCGGGAGGAGCGAGTACGAATACAACACTGTTTAACTTATGATTCTGGGGGAAGTGCCCATAAAAATAAGTGATGCATATAGAAACCCCTGAAACATCAGCTGGCCCGTAATCAAAAAAAAAAAAACTTTCCGAAAATTGTACGAACCCTGGCGAAGTGCATTCGACACAAAAATACATGTCCAACTGCTTTTTTGACACTTTGCCTACGTTTAGCATGAGGAAACAACTCTATAACTGTGTCAGAATGCATGAAATACCATTGAACCACCCCTTTAAAGTATACAAAACTGAAATGTTTAAAACATAGTTTACGAATTACACATGTTAAAGGGATAGTTCGGCCAAAAACGATATTAAACCCATGATTTACTCACCCCCAAGCTGTCCGAGTTGCATATGTCCATAGTTTTTCAGACAAACACATTTTCGGATATTTTAGAAAATATTTTAGATCTTTCTGTTGATTAAATGTAATGTTACGGGGTCCAGCAATAGTCCACGACCTTCAAGTCCAAAAAAAGTGCGTCCATCCTTCACAAATTAAATCCAAACGGCTCCAGGATGATAAACAAAGGTCTTCTGAGGGTAATCCGTGCGGTGTTGTTGTAGAAATATCCATATTTAAAATGTTATTAACTTTATTAACTACCTTCCGGTAGCGCCGCCATTTTAGAGCCATCCGCATTCAGGATGAGCGTACAGCGGTTTCTCTGCTGCTGCTCTGTCTCCCGCCCTCCGAATTTGTCATACGTCACTAAGAAAAGTGCGTACACTACGCTAATACTCTCTCCTGAGTCTAAGATGGCGGCGCTACCGGAAGGTAGTTAATAACGTTAATAACATTTTAAATATGGATATTTCTACAACAACACCGCACGGATTACCCTCAGAAGACCTTTGTTTATCATCCTGGAGCTGTTTGGATTTGATTTGTGGGGGATGGACGCACTTTTTTTTGGACTTGGAGGTCGTGGACTGTTGCTGGGCCCCGTAACATTACATTTAATCAACAGAAAGATCTAAAATATCCGAGAATGTGTTTGTCTGAAAGGCGATGGACATGTGCACTTGGACGGCTTGGGGGTGAGTAAATAGTGGGTTTGGTGTCGTTTTTGGCCGAACTATCCCTTTAATGCATAATCTTTGACAGCCCTTATAAACGTATGCATTTATTGACACATATTATGACTGCAATAATAAATTTGTCGTCTCTTTACAGTTACTCCAAAAATTCATGTGTTTGCTAAGAAGTCTATAAGTGGTCAATTGAATATGACGTGTCTGGCCACTGGCTTCTACCCCAAAGATGTGACGCTCTCCATTAGAAAAAATAACAAGTTCCTACCTGAACATGAACTGGAGTCCACAGGAGTCAGACCAAATCATGATGGATCATATCAGCTGAGGAAGACTGCATCGATCAGAGAGGAAGATGTGGCGGATTATGATTGTTACATGACTCACAGGACACTTGAAGACCCTAAAATTTCAAAATGTAATAGCGGTTTTAGTTAAAGATACAAAAAATTCTTTACACTAAACAATGTATTTGAACTAAGTTTAAACTCTCATTTCAGTGTCTGAAGGACCAGAATATTGTGGACCTGTGAGAAAACTAACGGGACTAATAAACGATCATGCACTGGTTGTTGGAGTGGGGGTATTTCTTGGTATAGGTTTTATAATCGCAGCTCTCCTAATCTTCTTAAAGAAATACAGAACTAGTAAGTACTGACAGATTACAAATGACCCACATTCCTTCTTTGTCACCAAAATCTAAAGATGCCTTTTCATTAAAAAGTATAAATGTCGTACACATTAGATGCATCATAGTAATATGCAGCGGTGAATTAGGTATATAAATCCTGTACCTGAAATAGAGATATGTGATAAGAGTCATAAGTATATTTTCTTTAAAAGGAAGTTTCAAATAGAAACTTTTTCATGCAACTATGTTTTATTAGTAGTGGTAATCACTTCATGATTTTAAATTTTGGGGGGGTCACTGTTTTAACCTCATAAGACCCAAACTTTGGTTTGGTTTGCATTTCAGAGTTCTTGCAGGTATTTGGGATTAGGAAGAACCAATAAATATTATAACCAAATATTTTTCTTTGAACATGAAGCAGTGTAATTGTCTATGTTTGTGTGGGTTACACAGAATAAAGTATTATGGTGCAAACAACAAAAAAATGTAATGTCCATGTATGTGAACACACCAAGTCTTAGAAGGTTAATGCGTAAAGAACAAAAATGTCTGAAATCTTTAAAATTCTTGTTTAATTTAATGGTGTACCTGTACTTGCATTAAGTGAACTTTATGGGATGGGGCAATAAATGTACTTTATTTTTCATCCCCTTGTAGTTTGTACACGAGGTCAAGCAACAACCGAACTACAGAATGTTCAAACGGATCAGATGAAAGGTACCAACACTGTTTCATTTAAAAATGTATTGATTAAATTTTTATTAACAGTATTTTATTGCAGTACTTTTCAAATGGCCAGATTAGAGCTTATTTGATCCTGCAGGATGTCCACCAAAGTTTGATATGTCTTTATATTTTTTATAAGATTGTTCTCTGTAAGACTTTTGTTGGAGACTAGCATAAACATTTAAATGCTTGTACTTATTTTACTTGTAAAGTCTGTATGTTTCCAGGGGTGTGTCATCTGTTGAATATGTTTACCTGTCAATTCCTATGCAAATATGAGCATAATGTACAATTTAATTATTTGGTTTTATGTATCCTGCAACTCCCAGGGACCGGTTGTAAAGAGGAAACAGCTTTACTTGGAACTAAAGATAAGGTGAGTTATGTGACTTATTTTTTATGTCTAACAGGTTTAACAGTTCTTTATGAACCAGTTTTGTGATTTTTATTTTTTTGTAGATCGCAGCAGAAGAACCAGCAGCTGAAAGTGATTCAGATTTAGAGGAAAACCAACCGGATTTACCTAAATCGACCGTTCAAAGTAATTAGCTTTACTCTTTTACACTCCATGTGTACATCACAACTTGTTTTCGTTCACAATCGGTTTCTGTATGTTGTATGTTTTTGACCTCATGGTTTACCTCAATATTCTATTGTCAGCCCTGTGGTTAGTTTCTGCTATACACTCTAAAAACAAACGGTGCTATATAGCACCAAAAGTGGTTCTTTGCTCGTAATTATAGAAGAACCGTTTTTAGTGCCATATAGCACCGGTGAAGCACCTGTGTAGAACCATATAGGGGCCATATAGCACCACATATGGTTCTACATAGCACTATTTGGTTCTACACAGGTGCTTTACTGGTGCTATAAGGCACTAAAAATGGTTCTTCTATGATTACGAGTAAAGAACCACTTTTGATGCTATATAGCACCGTTTGTTTTTAGACTATGCATTTGGTCAAAATTGAATTAAGGGTTGAAATGGGCTTTGTGAGATCTGTTGTGTCTTGTAACAAAGTCTCCTGGTTCAATTTTGTCCCATTTCAGAGAAACGTGTGTGCCAAAATTGCAGTAACATGTTTGACTGGCTGGTGTAAAAAACTTGAAGGGCATTTTTCTCCGTTTCAGTGTTTGCGCACTTAGCCTTTGTATGGCAGTATAGTTTAAAGTGACTTACATATGAGGTCATACAGTAAGTAGTCCAAGTAAATCTAATGCTAAAGTAGTGTTGAATTTTTAAAGCATTGCTGTAAGTATTTAAAGAGAAGAGACCTTTAATTGCATCAGTATTTACAGCTCTTTATAACTTTTACAATTTTTGTGTTTCATATTTAGGTGAAACATGGAGTGATGGACAAACAGACTCTGGTAAACATTGCATACATTTAAATATGTCATCCATACTTTCAATGTAAATGTAAAGTGCCAATGCACAGTTGAAATACTTTTGCATCTTTTCCCAACAGGACTGGAAGGCAGTGAACAATGCATTAACAGCAGCTGTCCAAGCTCTATAGAGTGTGCAGACACATGACCTGGTAACTACATTTTATGTGTCATTCATTTTGAGACAAAACAGCTGCCAGCACTATGAAAGTTAACCAGAAGTTTAAAAAGTGAACTTTTTTAAATTTCACTTCTGTTTTGCTAGAAGACAGAGGTTTGATTGATGCAACTTCTTATGAATCTGTACGATTTTAATTACATATGACTCAGTATGTTAATATTGTGGCACATGGATAAGGTACACAAGTGGTTCCCACGGGAGGCTTGCGATCCAATATGCTTTGAGCTCAAATAAAGGTGCATAAAATGTTTCACTAATAATTTTATAAAAAATATACATTTTTATGTTAAAAAACATATGTTTACAATGACAAGATAGTTAAAATATTCTTTTGTGTAAAAGACCTATACAAATTAAAAATGTCCTCTCTCCATTTCAACGTGCTTGTCAACGTTATGAAAAATTAAACAGGAAAACAGACGTAGAGGGTTGGGGGGGTTCAGATTGCCTTATATGTATTTGGGAAGGGGGGTTCCAAGGAAAAAGGTTGGGAACCATTCTGGTACAGGATGATGTAATGTAAATTCAGGTAAATTTACAAATGTGAAAAATCACCCTATATACATTTAATCATTTAGCCGATGCTTTTATTGAAAGCGACTTAATAATGAGAACAATAAAAGCAATTGAATAAGCTAAAGGGCAAGTAATGCATAACTGCTGTGACCCAAGTAGTCTAGCATTGTGTACATATGACTTTTTTAATAGTATAAATAGGAGTCTGTACTTGCTAGTATTAGTGGGTCAAGTCAAGTGTTAATTAAAAGATGTTTTTTTGAAAATCTTTCTAAATTCAACCTAAAAATTCCATACAAAACCTTTAATAGAAGGAACGTGAAAGTGAATTGCATAGATTATCACATTTGTATGCATGTCTGTGTTTCAGGGTGGATGACTGATCTAAAAGCTTGATCCAGCCAGATGCATAAGAGCAACAAATCAACACATAAGTGCATTTGTGATAATGGGCTGCTGCACTGTTATCATCACATGTGCCCCATTGAACCCACAAATCTCAATGCCCATGAAGGTGCTAAATACGAAACAAAACCACTGAATTATACCATACTCGGTAATCTGTGTGTGTGTTATTGTATATATTGTAAAATAGAATAACTTTATGAAGTAATGTTTAATTAGTTTTTGAATAGTACCTCAACAGAACAATGTTGTTGTCAATATTTTTACCAACAGCTATTAGATTATATAAATAACGTTAAATGAATAAAGTATAATCTGATTGTGTTGGGATAAATATGGACTTGATGCTTGAAACGGGTGTTGTATGAAATGTGGTTTACTTTGGTTTTACTGTAGTTTTATTTATTACTTTTATCACGTTTATTGTTGTGTGGTGGGCTTTGCTGTGAATTTTCCGTTAGCATTAATAAAATTTTGTGAAGACAGAACCCAGTTGAAGACAACAAAATCTCTTCACAATCAACATAAAACAGGCCTAAATGTTGCCAATAAGTAGAAATGACACATGAGAGGGTAAAACAGAATAAAATACCAAGAAACAAAAACAAGGACTTTGAATTGATAGCAGATAAGAGTAAAAAACACAGTGAAGACAACAAACATAATGACAAACAATAAAATAATAAATGTAGGATTTAGGAAAAAACAAGGGGGTCAAGACTCCAACACCTGTAAACTGCCATATAACCACTAGCTGGCGCTGTTGTCTTTAAAATGAGCAAACACAACTATGTACAAAATGTTTATTGGCATAATACAAAAAAATAGACACTTCACAAACTATTATGTAAAAACAACAGAACAGGTTTAATAACTGTTTACAGAAACCTGTCATACAGGTATTAGGATACATTCAGCACATTGTACATCACATTAAACAAATCACAATGACAAAACAAAACATTTTTACAATATTATTACAACATTCATTAAAGAACTTGATAAAGTCCATTCATGCATACTGTATGATTCACTGAAATAAAGGGGAATTATATAAAAAAAGTTCAAGATTAAGAATAAATGAACAATAAATATGATAGCTTGTATAAAAATATACACCTAACTATGTCAGGATGCAGAAGTAATGATACAGTGGTTTAGATCTCGCTCTCGTATGTGTGTAAGTAGGTCTTTAGAGAGAGGATCTCCTCGTAGGTTCTGCTGGTACGACGATAAAAGTCCAGTCCTGTAAGTAACTCGATGTCTCGTACACGTGCCGTGTGCATCTTCATCAGATCCTCCACCCATTTTGACTCTTCCTCTGAACTCTGAATGGGGACAAATATATTACAAGTGTGATACCATAACATTGAACGTTTAGTGTTATTCATTCTTTACACTTTAGAATAGCAGTGAACTCATAAAAAATATGAATAACACAGATGTAACTTTGGGAAAATGTCTAAATTCCACGATAAATCTAAATTATATCATCTTGAATGTACTACCTTTGCCTAAAATGAGCAAAATTGTACTCTTAACATTTTATGTCATTATGACATTTTATCGGCTAAACGAGCATTAAATATTAATATGACGTTGATTTTATTGTTTTTATTAATTTATATAACAAAACTTATCAACAAAACATCGATTAAAATTACGAGAAAAATTATATGAAATGAAATTCATTTTAAAGTAGCAAACAAAACTTAAATTAAACTCAGAAATAATGTCTGGCCCATTACCGTTCTCCCTTCATATTGGCCTTTACAACGCGTTTAAAATTACAGTCTATCTTTCGTTATAAGCTAACTAAATTTAGACAAAACATAAACAACATTACAACAATTTTCAAACCCAACAATACTCAAACATAAATATAAAACAGACATTATCTATAAGGATACATGTGAAAACAATCTGATATAGCGTTTATAATAGCTGGTTGGTAGATGTTTACTATTTTTGGCGAAACCTCCGTTGCAAACCTCCATTTACCTGAATAAAAATAATTTTTACTTTGAAAATGATGCGCTGTCACGTTAACATCAGCTGTTTGTTTACATAAGACTCCGTCTACGTTCATTTACACTCAGAGCAACGTCTGAGTTTCTCAAACTAAAACAGGGTCTGCAGCGTTTGCGAACGAATCCGTTTATGAGGCGTAAACGTAGCAAAAGTTGCGCGTTTTAAAAGATAAACGCATTAATGTAAACATAGCCTTAGTTGTTTTCGCGGGACTCAACCTGGGATGCTTTTTAAACTATATTGAAGGAGTTTTATCTATTGTGGGCTCTTAATATTGGCTGCTTTTTGTTATTCAGTTCAATTAATCCATTTGAAAAAATCTAGGGCTGTCAAGATTTATTGCGATTAATCGCATACAAAATAAAAGTTGTATATACAGTACTGTCTTGCCAGAATTAGATTAGTTGTTTTTGCAATGTTATAGTGATCATATATAATTATTTCTCAGAATACATCCAGAAAATAGATGAAATGTGTATATAGTATTAAAAACTGTATACATTTTTTTTTAGGGTAAACTCCCCTTCCACTTGAGCAATAGCAGGAAACTGCAGGATCTCTTAAACCTAGATACAATTAAATCCTAATTTCTAATTTTAAAGTCTTTTTACTTGATGTGTTTAGTACCAAGAAAGGTCACACTAAACACTGACGATGCCTAAATAAGACATTTAGTCATGAAAATGTCATTTGTAATTTTTTTGTACATATTTCCTGTATTTTCTGTTTGTATCTTACTAAAATAGATTGAAAAATAAATATGGATGGACATTTAAACTTCTAAAACAACAAGTCTGGTGGTGGTGGCGGCTTTTGCACAGTACTGTATATTTATATTTATTTATATGTATTTTATATTATATATAAATTAAATTAAATATACATAAATAATGCATGAATAACATGTATGTGTGTATTTATATATACATAATGATTACACAATACACACACAAACATATTACACAAACACAAACTTTTACTTTTGAATGCGATTATTTGTGATTAATCTGACAGCCCTTAAAAAGTCAAGTCATGTCAAACTGTAGTTGATCCAAAGTGCTTTACAGTAAAACAGTTAAAAAATAAAAGAAACAAGAATGGAGATAAAATCAAATATCAAAACAACCATACAAAGTTGTATATAAAAAAATCTTATGAAATAAATATGTTAGCACAATTATATTTTTGTCTACACAAATATTTTTTTTGTTTATGGCTTTAAAACCATGGCTCCACCTCACGATCACTACTGCCCTGTATCTGGCTCCAAATGATGTCATCGACACTTGCCATTTTTAATAGATTTTGGATTAATTTTTTTAGTATATGGAGACAAATCGTCCACCTTTTTTACAGTCTATAATTTTAACGTCTATGTGTGGTGATGCTAACTCTTACTTGATAGAGAAGAAGAGAGAAGTTCTTCCAACTTACATTACAGGTCTCATCATTATCTGGTCGATGAGGAAGAATGAAGGAGAAAACACTGAGAGGACCAACACACGAGTCAACAGTCTGTGTATAATCCAGACAACTTGTAACCACGATGTAGTAATGAGTAGGGATTAGCACAGAGCCACTGGCATATCTGCAATAAAATAAAGATTCACTGGACATATTCATATTATATTTGTGTATTTCTATAAGTGCCCATCACAACAGTTGATGTATGAGCAATTGCACTTTAAGGCAACTTACTGTTTCATTTTCTCTGTTGAATCTCTGAGACCATCATAGTCAAAGTCAAAGATGGGGCCGATGACCACATTCACACCATTTCTCTCACTGGCATAACGTTTCACAAGAAACTTCTGGAAATATGCCCAAATACCTAAAGCAGCCAAAGACAGATGAAGAGAAGGACAACAATAATGAGGGAGTGAGAGCAATGCAAATTCCAAAAATAAAAAAACGCTGATGGTAATGGTAATATCTGTGGGTTATTTACTAAACAGGCACAAATTAAATAACACAGGCACAAATGCTGATTTCCATAATGACCAACACAATCTAGCAGCACAAATTAGTTAAGGGTCGCAAATAAGCAGAGCTGCGGGTTATCTAGTAATGCATGACGCGCTTGAGTTCAGCACCTCGGACATCCCAGCTAATGAAGCCATAGGATACTAAAAAAAGGACATAAAAATTTAGGTTTACAAAAAGTTTTGAAACACCTGCTATTGTGGGACTTCTCTTAGTGACTCCTCGTTTAATTGCTCGAGCAAATAAAAAATAGCATTACTTGGCAAACAATATTTTTGAATAATATGTTTCGCTGGCATTCCAAATAAACTGTTAGATGTTAAAAAAAATCCTCTGCCTTGTATCATGCGCTCTGTGACATTTTTTACTATTAGCCATTTCAAGCACAAAATGATTTAAGATTTACTTTTTCCAGCATTAAATAATGGTTGCGCATGTGATATTACCAGTAATATCACATGCGCAAACATTAGTAAATCGCGTTGCGTGAATCATTTAAAGACTGTCCTCCCATAAATTTTGTGTCTGAAAAGGAAACTCCTAGAAATGCAGGTCAGTCCCAGAAATAACTACACCACACCTTTTCAGCGCTAATTATCCACTGCACGTCTTTAGTAAAG
The DNA here is from genome assembly GCF_027580225.2 of Misgurnus anguillicaudatus. NCBI lineage: Eukaryota > Metazoa > Chordata > Actinopteri > Cypriniformes > Cobitidae > Misgurnus > Misgurnus anguillicaudatus. The sequence goes on from NC_073346.2 coordinate 11,242,929, forward strand.
TTATTTAACAACAAAATATTGTCGCAAGTTGTTAATAAGTCTGCCCCTTAGTCTAGGACTAGCCTAAAGCCTTGTCTGTGAAACCAGGGGAAGATGGATTAAGCATGTTTGGTGTATGGGTTTCTTTAATATCAGATTAAGCACAGTTTTGTGGATGGTTTTGAAGTCCAACGGTTTAGGATTTTTGTTTCTGGCAAAAAGGTCAAGGTTTAATTCACAAGTGCAAAAGAACTAGAAAGTGATATCACTGTCCTCCTTAACTATCATAGTGTACATACAGTATATTCATTTTAATGAGAAACATTACTCAATTTATTCAACTAGTTAAAAAATGTGCACTAACCATTTAACAAGGAAGTAAGATGACTTTGTAACTGAAACCATGCAAACTAACTGCTTCTATCAGCCATACAAGAATGGTTATCAACTAATATGAATTTTTTTTCCGCCATTGACGAGTTAATTAAGAGAAAAGACTTCCCTGCCAATGACGAGTTTTTCCGGCAATCCGTATTTCCGCTATTATCCACAAGGTGGCAGTCTAACCCAACTTATAAAACCTGGAAGCAACCTCTTAGGGCAAACAGTTCAATCTCCATGTATGTTTTGAGGATCGCTCTGAATCTGATCTCTATCAAAAGTCCTTCAGAAAAAAAGCAATAATTTCAGCTTTTTGCTCAAAATTTTGTATTTTTGAAAAAACCTACCCATATTTGCAACCCAATCTCACGTAAATTCGTGTTATAGTAACTAAAAATATTTGATTAATGTATTCGTGTTATTGACACGATTTCCGCTGTTTTCCGTGCCACTGGAACACAAATGTCTTCCTCGTGTCATCCAGCACAAATTTCCACAAATAGTTTTCGTGTCTGTGGCATGACTTTCTTTATTGTGTCATTTTATATTTTGTTTTCTCATTGTTTTGTGCTATTTTTTTTACCATTGTCACTTTGTGTTGGGACAAGAATCACTTTCTGCGACATTCTATCCCAAACCCCAACTCTAACCTCGACTCCAGGCGAAAATAGTTTTAAAAGCGGAAGAAAAACATGTAGAAACCAATGCATAAATTACATCCTAACGCAAACCCCGAATCTAACCCTAACCCCAAGCGACAATGATTTAAAAATAGGAAAATAACAATGAGAAATAAATAAATAAAAGGACACGATAAAGAAAGTCATGCGAGGACTAATTTTTTTTATAGAAATTTGTGCTGGGTGACACAAAAATTTGTGCTCCAGTGGCACGGAAAACAGCAGAAAATTGTGTCAATAACACAAATAAATTAATCAAATATTTTGTGACAACTTGCAGGTAGCATATCTGAGAGGTAATAAAAAGAGAACAAATGAAGGTAGGATGAAAGTTTTTTTTGTTTGAAAGCAGAGGGTCTGTTCTTTCATTTGATATATTGTATGTTTATATATGAAGAGTTTCGTTGCAAAACGAGATAAATCCATTTTTAACATTTTTGTCAAAACATGTTTATTATTATGTTATCATGTTATTATTTTGTTTTATGGTGCTACTTAGCTGTATTTTTTAAGTTATGAAGCAGTTGCATTGAAATGAATTGGAATGCACAACCTAAAAACGAGATTTCTGAACAATTAAAAACGGTGGTTATCTCGTTTTGCAACGAAACTCTTCATATGTAAAGAAGAACATTTTCTGGAAGGCATTAAACTTTTGTGAAAATCATAAAGAAATGCTGTATGCGCACCGGCAGATTTTTGAAGCACTGTGTACATTGTACGCGTAGGCCGGGCATGCACCTACAAGAGAATGCGCATGCGTTAAACATCTGTCTACACGTATGAGTCAAACTATACTTTGCAAGGCTGTAAAAAAAAACAGACCATATACATAAAAAAATCTAACACTAACCCAAACCTTATCGGTTGACTTCCCCTGGAAGTCGAGGTTCAAGATTTAAATTAGGGCGTCAATATCCCCCCTCCCCATAATTTGCACCCTAGCTCTAACCCCAGGTGGGACAAGCTGTAAAATACATGTACTGTATGTTCATCACATATGATGAAAGTGCTGAGTAATTAGCAATGTTGCGCTGTAATCTGTTTCACAGAGGTTAGAAGACCTCAGATGGTTTTTTGGAGGACTATTCTGAAAGAGTTTGGTTTCACTGTGGGTGGCGGTTCTGCTAACAGCGTGAGCACAGCACAGTTAATCTAAAGCAGACACAGCATCCATCATTGTACTCTCATTTCAACCCAACAGCCAAACTCTCCACATACAGAGTCTCAAAGAGATCTTAAAGCCAATTTTCTAGAATTTGTGTGTGGTGCGAGTGTCTGCGTTTGTATATTTGTGCGTGTGCCTGTGTAAGGACACATTTCCTATGAGGCGATACAACACGTGTACAGCCCCATCGACCCAAACAGAGGTGGCTCTAATACGGTCACCTGATTTCAAATGAAGTCTGACCACAGGCCACACACACTGCTTTCAATTCACACACAGGCACCGTAAATGCACATTGGAGGGTCAGAGCAAACACACAAAGACACACACAGGTTTAGTTTCCTTTCAAACTTTTTCTGAGGGCTGCTGGCGGGGGACATTATGGCTAAGCAAAACGAATCACTTCCTAAAAGATACAAACCAGCACAGCAAACCTTGCTGGTGGTCGTTTGTTGTTAATGTCAACCAGACCTCAGGAAGGGAGAACTGAAATCCACCCCATCTGAACGCACACTTTACCTGCTAAGCATACATATGAGACTGTAATTCAATATTGTGTTGAAGCCTCGGCCATGATGTTTCAGAGATAAAGCTGACGTCTTAAGTGTCTCAGTATGTTTTCAATCAGCTTTAACTTTTTTATGTTATTTTGTGTATTTGGTATAATAAAATGTGTTCGCATGGTTTATGCATTATTTTCCACATAACGTACATTTTTAGAGCTCCAGATTTCACTCTCTTCCTGAAACGCACAGATTTGAAAAGCTCTGTGTCTCTGATTGGCCAGCTAATCTGTACGTTGTGATTGGTCTGAATACCTCTGACGTCAGCCAGACGTGACGCTCCTTACCATGTTTGAAAGATTCGGTCACAATGCAATGCTAACAGGAGTTAACTTACTGACTGTGAATCTGAAGTGGGATGAATTGTGATAATGTCGGTCTTGTCTACATCACCAATCCCAGGAAGTAAACAGTTGCCTACAATCCGTGTGTTTGTTGTAGTCCAAGAAAAGAGATTTACGCTGGAGACAATAACTCACGTCATCATTTACTTTGGGGTTTGTACCTTTTGCATATCGTTAACATGTACTAATACACACTTACACACCAAAGGAAATGTAAAATCATGAATCGGACAATAGGTGCTCTTTAAATAATATCCTGACTCTTTTCAGCTTTATAATGGCATTGCATTTTTAAAGCTCCTAAATCAATCCATCAAAAACTAATCCATACATTTATTAAATCTATTTTCTTAACATTGGGTCAAAAGTCAGCTTTTCACCTGACCTGACCTCTCTTGTGAACACCTATATTGCGATAGTTTTTAAAGTTTGACATATAAAAGTTTTCTTGACTGGCTTCACCTCAGAAGACATTTAATAATTGTACAGACCAGTCCCGATGAATGGATGCGTTTAACAGAGCTTTTAAAATGGGGCACTATCCAATACCATTATAAAGCTGAAACGAGACAGCTCTGACTCTGACGAAGAAAGTCGTAAAAACCTTAGATGGCTTAAGGGTGAGTAAAATATGGGCAATATTGGGCAAACTATGTTTAATAACATCAAGTTGGCTAAAGTTTTACTGTCAGACAGCTTGTTATACTGTAGTTCAGGGTTCCCCAAATCCTACCCTGGAGGGCCGGAGCAGTACAGAGCCCAGGGTCAACCCTAATCAAACTTACCCACCAGTGATTTTCAAGTGACCACGAAGACCTTGATTAGCTTGCTCAGGTGTGTTTGATCAGGGCCGGAGCTAAACTCTGCAGTGCTCCGGCCCTCCAGGGCAAGACCCGGGGAACCCCGCTGTAGCTTAACACTGTAGGTAGGTAATGTTTAATAAAATGGTGTTGTTTAAATTGATTTAAAGGTCACATTCTTCCTGATCCCATTTTTAAACCTTAGTAAGTGTGTAATGTTGCTATAATAGCATAAATAATACCTATAAAATGATAAAGCTCAAAGTTCAGTGCCAGGCGATATATTTTCTTTAACAGAATTTGTCTTTCAAAGCCTACAGCGAACGGCCGGTTTGGACTACAGCCCTCTACTTCCTGCTTTAATGACGTCACTAGAACAGTTTTTGACTAAACTCCACCCACAGGAATACATCAGTCACCAGCTAAGCTAATGACAAGCTAAGCTGCTATCAAATCACAACACACTTAACAAACTATACAATCACAACTCGTTACTTATTTCTGAAGGATGGACTTCATAGAACAAGGTAGACATCAGCCCATTTTGAGGATAGTGAAAACAGCGCTATACAGATAAGTCAATTGTGTGAAAAATACTGGGGGTTTTTTACACGTGAAACATGAACACATGTTATGGACCAGTTCAAAAGATGTAAACACAATCAAAGCTTCCAAAACACAGAAAGAACGGGAGCTTTAAATATGAGTCCTTACACCAAAACTTAAAATATTGAAAATATTAACTTTCTTTCTTTCTTGTAAACGCCATGTCCAATTGTATAAAGTAAGACTAGAAAAGATGTTCAAAATTAATTTAATCTAAAAATCGTAGAACTATGTTTGGATTATCTTGATCAACTTTTTCGAAAGTATCAACAAAAATAAAAAGGTTTAAAATATGAACTTTAAAGGTCTATAAATGGCTTACTTGTAGACATCAGTGGCGGCTCGTGACTGGTCATCCGAGGGGCGCAAATTCAAAATATGTGTTTGGAGTGTCGTGTGTTTCTTGTATTTTCAAAATATGTGTTTGTTGCGTCATGTAAATCATGTGCATCATGTGTTTTGTTAAAATAAGTGCCTGCTGCACATGCACCGAAACCATTTATGATAAAAGAGACGCTCACGTTCACAAAATACATGCAAGACACTCCCTTAACAGTTAACTTTGATTACGCATGAGATTATGCGAGTATTTGGCAAACGCGAGCGTCTTTAGACGCATCTGCAGCAGCCACTTATTTCGACAATTTTGAACACATATTTTTTAAATTACGAAGCACACACATGACGTGCTACATACATGTTGTGACGAACTTCGCATCGAGTGCCCTCGAAAAACTAAGTCACCGGCTGCCACTGGTAGACATATTACCTATATTGCTTATGCTACATTTTAAGCTGGGATGGTACAAAATATAGTAACATTGAAAAATGACACGTATTACCTTTACTTATTGAGAGTTTAGTTATGACCTTAACTCAACAGGGTCATTGTTGAAAGCTCATTGAAAGCCTTTGAGGATGACTTACGCTTGAATGCTGGGTACATGGGTACAGTGTTGGTAATCAGAATAGCATCATTTCTTGCATCCTGATTGGAGGTCAGCTCTGTCAATGAAAACACCATGAACAAATATTTGACACAATACATTTGAAACAATATACACACACAATGTTTTTTGACTGACAGGCTCACACAGAATCGGTGCATATTATGTCTACAAAATATGCCAAAATTCACTTTATGGAAGTCTTGCCACTCGGCAGCCATGTTTGCAACTCCTCCGGGCAGTTTTTTAAGTCATGCAAGACAAAGGTCCTATTTAATTGAATGGGAAAAGAAAGATATCTGTAAAATCACAATTAAACAACAATTAAGGAGCGCTCTTCATAGTTTTTTACCAACAATTAAACATGGCATCAGCTTTACCATACGTTTTTTAAGCTCAAAAAGCACTAAAAACACATTTTTTATGAGGATCCTTCACCAATGTATCGTCAGTCTTTTTTCGGACTAATGATTGGTTCTTTTTACAGGAAGGCGAGATTTCTTTTACTAGAGCGTCCATATTGAGTAGCTATATTCAAGTTATAGCAGCGCCACATCTTCTAATATCTAATGTCCTACAAAATGATCTGACCTAGCCTAAAAAATTGTTAAATGTTTAAATTTAAGGAGCTGTAACTGACTTGATTTGTTTTGGTAACTTACACTAGACTTGTATACTATTTAACTTACACAAAACCTTCAGGATAACGTACCCTATGCTAAAGCGCAGCTGTACGCTACGAAAAATGAAAGGGAGACTCACGAGGTGGATATAAGAAGCCGTAAGAGATCTGTTTGTCTGCCCGATAGCTTGAGCAAGATTGACTGTGTGCTGGGGGAACTCTGATATCAGGCCGAATGCAGTTATTGAGAGCCTCTGGCAGAGGGGTAATTTCCACCTGCAACAAACAGACACATGGTTAAGATCAGGGGTCTTCAAAGGTTTCCAGGGAACGGTTTTTGGTTGCTGTGATACTTCTGCTTTGTTTATCAGTCATTCTACGATGCTCCAGTTGGTTGTTGTGATATTTGTCCCGCCCCTCCTCCACTGTGATTAGACGGCCATGTGAGAGCTGACATCGACCAGCTGAGCTTTTCATCTAAAGTTGAATATTTTTCCTATTTTTCCTAGCAGCTGACAGTTTATTGGCATGCACACCAAAGCTTTTACACCGGCAGTCGGCGTATGCTTTCAAATGCTTCCAATGGAAGCGCTGTGTACTTCAAAAAAGGCAGCAGCTGGCATTTTTTTTGCGCTGAAAACTGCGATAAACAGCCGAGTGGCGACTTTCAGCAAGAAAAAAAAACTGCCAGCTGCTGGCCCTCTTCCAAAACGAAGCGCCTCCATTGGAAGCAGCCGAAAACACAAGCCGGCCGCCCGCCTGTGTAAAAGCTTTGGTGTACATGCCCCCTAAAGCACAACTATTGACCAATTAGAATCAAGGACTAGGGTTGGGAACCGAGAACTGGTTCTTATTCAGAGTGTAATTCAAGTGTGGATTCTAGGGCTGTTGACGGTACAGTGCGACCCGCGGTGGCATGCACTTCACAAACTATAAGAAATATAAAGTGCAGTCTCACCCAGCGAAATGTCTTCCAGTTTGCGTGAACGCAAATGGCCATACAACTCAAGAGTTAGTGCGCTATAAACTGATATCAGTGATGACCCGCTGGCTTGGGGGCGGAACAATGAGGTAAAGCATTAGAATTCATTTTCAGCGCTGTGCAGACATTATTATAACCCCAAAAGGTTCCTCACTTGAACCGTGTGTTGTTTCACGGATGAAAGTGATACAATAAATAAACATTTCGCTTCTAAAACCACACGGAAATCGTGATCACGCCGCTTTCCTCCTCGCGTGGATGCTCAAAAAAGCATCTATTGTTGCTAAGTAAAAAACTGTTTGTTAAGAAACGTATCTGATTCTCGTTTACATTTTTATATTTCAAAATATATGTATGCATTAAATATAAGCCTTTATGCATCAATGCACGCATGCACATACAAAAATTATTACTTGTACAGCAGCCTTTGCAGGATATTTGACAAAACACTTGCTCCAGCAAGTGACAGTGATTAATAAACACAAATGGAATTGTTTAAGTATTGTGCATTATTTTTGTTATATGGAACTGGAATCGGAACCGGGAATCATTAGCAAAACTGGAACCGGAATCTGAAAATTTCTTACGATACCCAACCCTATCAAGGACTGGAACTAACTGTTTTATAAATAGAAACAAACCGTATTGTGTTGCTGCGGGTGAACACACACATGCTACTTTATAATTCAGAGGTCCATTGCCTTTCACATGGTCGTGGATCATTATTGTCAGAAGTTTGAGTTAGGGAAGTTTATTTTCTGCAGGAGAACAACATGCAATGAGTTTGCAGGATCTTTGGGGCAACTTGTTTGACAAGCGTTATTAGTATGGATTTCAATCTGACTATGAATCTTGCACCATCAGTACAATGGGGCGGTTTTTATTTATTTTAAATACTTGTTGTTTGTAGTCACAGACATTGTTAAAATGCAGATGGGGTATGGTGTCATTTGACTGTCAAATTATCGCTTTATAGCATTAACAAATCTGAACAGCTATAAACAGCCGTCCACGTTCAGAAAAAAGATGAGAACAAAGATTGCATTGATTCTAAAATTACTTTCTGAAAAGAAAGACAAACGTGCCTACAGTATATGATTTACCTGTTTTTATAATGGTGTACAGTACTGTGCAAAAGTCTTAGGCCACCACCACCAGTTATTTTAGCAAAGTTTTAATGTGCATCATCCATATTTATTTTTGACTCTAATTTTTAATGTACAAACAGAAAATACAAGAAATATGTACACAAAATTAAAAACAAAACAATTTTCAGAACTAAATGTCTTCTTCAGGCATCAGTCAGTATTAAGTGTGACCTCTCTTGGCACTTAACACATCTTGAGCTTTTTTGAGGAGACTGAAATCCTGAAGTCATTTGATTAGAAATTAGGATTTAATTTCATTTAGGTTTAAGAGATCCTGCAGTTTCCTGTTATTGCTCAAGTGAAAAAGGAGTTTATTCTAAATACTTGACACTTCAGCTTATACATTTATACAGTTTTTAATACTACATACACATTTCCTGTATTTTTTGGTTGTATTCTAATAAAGAGACTGAGAGATAGTTATATATGATCATTATATACATTGGCAAAAATAGTAATTTTCTGTAGCTACTGCTGTTTTCTAGGTGGGCACGTGTCGAGTCTTCCAATATTTAGTTTTTGTCCGCAGGCTAAAACTGCACTTCACATGGGACCTTCAATAAGCATACACACACATGTGCAACTTAAAGAAAACATTGGTTGTAATGTTTTCTATATGTTTTACATAAAAGAACTGCAGATCTGACACAGACCCCCCGGTTGAAGACACATGGCTTAAAACTTCAGAACTTAAGAGAGTACAACACGGCTACTGACATTTGTGTAAAGAGTACCTGCTTTGAAACAGTGTAAGATGTCCAGAGAGGCATTGATAGAGCTTCACTGTAGCCACTGATGTAGTCACTGTGATGGAGGATGAAGTATTTGGTGCGGAACATGACTGCTGGCCGGCCATAAGGAAGATTTCTGCTGTCTTAAAAAGAATAAACAACACATTACAAAAAAGATTCAATCAATTTTATGACAAGTACTACAAAGAAAAATGATTAAAGTGTTCTAACAGTGGGGCCCAGACTCATTGTATACATACTGTATCGTCACTGTCCAGTGGAAACCTTTTTTTGAAAAATTAAAAATTACATTCTGAATTTATATATATAGTGCCACACTTGCATGTGTCAAATATGTTATTAGCATTTATGTATTTTTGAAATGTTTACATATTTTTCGGGTTGGTTAATTCATATTAATTTGTACAACCACATCCGCACATTTTTGTACGATTTGATTTTGCCCCTGTGACGTAGAGATGCACCGATATATCAGCCAATAAACGGTATTGGACGATAAAAATTTTTTTTTACAGTATCCGCCGATAGGAACTATAATCTCATTCTGGCGCAACAATCAAGGACCTCACTGTCACAACCTGGCCGCAGGTGGCGCAATGATACTACGCAGTGCCCGAAAATAATCCTCTGCTATTAAAATTTACCAGGGGGACTATTTTAGGGCAGCGCGCAACATCACTGCACCTGCTGCAGCCATGTTACGACAGCAAAGTCCTTGATTATTGCGCCAGAATGAGAGTGTAGTTCCTAGCCATGTCTGCCTAGAAAATCACAACTTTTAATTTTCTGTCGGTCTTAGTACACAATGTAACTACAGAAGAGTCAAGTTTTAAATAGGAAAAATATTGAAACTCTTTGATTATTTTTAGGTGCAATGCTAATGGACAATTAGATTCATGCTAAGCTATGCTAAAAGTGTTAGCACCAGACCCAGAGATCAGCTGAATGGATTCCAAAACGGTAAGAATCAAATGTTTAACTCTAGGGGAGATGGAAAATGAGTATATTTAAAAAAAAGTGGAGTGTCCCTTTAATATAACCTCCAAACTATCTGCATTGGTATCAGCATATATCAGTCTGAATAATCGACTATGGGTATCGGTAAAAAAAATCATATCGGTGCATCTCGTATATTTTTGTACAATTCACTTCATACGAATTCATATGAACTAGCCAACTCATAAAATACGTAAGAATTTTCATAATATCAAGCTGGTATCTCCCCAAAAACACAAAACATTAGTCTTTATATAGTTTGAGAATCCAGAGAAATTACAAAAATTTAAACTTTATTTGTTGCATATTTGAAAAACCCAATAACAGACGTGAAGGGTACTCAATAATAATTATAAGAAAAAATTGAAATCACAAAATATGGAGATACAAGGTTTCCGTCTGACAGCAATGATAATACAGGTACAGTTAACCTAAACAAAATACAATTATTTAATAAAAAAATCATGTCATTATAAACCCATAGGATTTTCAGGTTTGACAATTTTTTTTTATTTTTAGGTATTCTTTTCATATAACATTGAGATTTTTTAAGATCTCAACTCTGAACTCAGAAAACTAAACTGGAACAGCTAAATAAACATGCAGGTTAACCGTAGTAATGCATTTTTCCAGAGAAGTGGAGAGACATTACCATCAATAACTTGTCTCAGTCGCTGATTGAGCTCTTCCACTTTGTTCTGTAACAGACAGAGCCAGAGTGACTCCAGGTTATAGCCTCTTACAAGGGTCACTTTCAATGCCCTCTGCCCCCTACTTTTTGAACGCAACTGCAAAAGATTAAAGGTGAAAACCTCCAGCAAGAGATCTACATCTGAGCAGAAGGCAAAAGCACTTTCAGAGGCAGGGGGGAACACTTTAGTCTTTTAAAGCAATTACTATGATTTAAGAGAGCTAAATTGTCAAAATAATCTAGACAGTTCAAGAGAAAAGCAATGGCAGCCAGCCACAATTTCTGATCACGGCTGAACGGAAAATTACAGACATTAAACATGCAACAACAGTCCCTGATAAATGCATGTACATGCACATACGAAGCAAATAGTTTTTCATGGTTTCAGCAAAAATGAATTGAGCCCTATAACCTTTTTAATTTCAATAGTAACTTGATATGTGAAGAAATAGTAGTCATTCCTCTCACTAGTAAAATAAATAAAAAATATTCAAACCATAAAAAAACAAAGTACTAGATATTTACATGTGAATGCTAAAGTGTGTGGTTTCCCACATATATTAAACAAATACTTATACAGGACATGTCAATGGCGCTACCTTATTGGTCAGGGCAAAAGTGCCCCATAAACACATACAGCACAAGTGTATTTTTCTAGATGAGAAGCCCAATAATGTTTATATTTTTCTACCGATAGCCATAAATAGATTTGTATAAATCACTTTTATGTACACTGTAAGTCTGTGTGAATTTTGCATTGAGTTTGTTTTAAGATCTGAAAATTCTCTATTGCTAACCTTGTCTTCACAGGTGCAGCCCAGGTCATCTGTGATAGCCGTGTTTGGTCCTGCGGGGTTCGGTTTGGACACTTCTTCAGGCATGCTGGGTATGTGTACAGGACTTCTCAAAAGTTGGTTAAGGCTACCGTGGGTACCGTTGTTAGGGACCGGCTTCAAGCCAAGCAGATCTGCAGAGGAAGGGCAAAAGATCAGTCCTGTCCTGTTTCAGTTGATATGCATTTACTGTAGGAAATATTACATGATTGATAATGACTACAGTGGCACAAAATTGTACAGAAACTTTTTAGTTTCTGCCTGCAACATACAACAACAGTACTAAAAAATGTTAAATATAAAATCTGCCATACCAATGGTTTCATAATGCAGAACTGGCAACCGTAAATATTCCGATCAACTCTAATGGTTATAAATTGAAATTTCAAATCAAATTTAAGTTTTGTATTCATTTTGTAGTTAAGATCTTTAGGCTACGGCATGAAGAATAAAAATGATCTCACCACACATGACGTTGTACAGCTCAATATTCTCAAATGGTGGAATTTTTGTCTTAAATTTAAAAGCCGGTCCATACCCAAGGAATATGGTCTGAAAAGATGGCCAAAGTGAGTCACCAAAGCAACATAAAAAAATGTATTCACAAGAACAGCAATGTAAGCATAGCAAACCTGCATGCTGTTGATCTTATTATCATATCCATGATCACCGGCAAACCCACATTTCCCTTGATTCCTCTTTGTTTCGTAGGCCTTCCTGTATCAGACAGACATGACCACAGCAAGTCATAACGGATTCTACCTTTCCTTTAAATGTTAAGGAAAAATTAAGAAATACAATTTTTCTATGCTATATTTCAGAGTAAACAAATATAGGCATGAACTGACTGGATTGTGAAGTGGCTGTATCGCAGTAACAACATAAACAAACGGCTTTCGTGGATCAAACGTAACTTCCGGTAAACTTCCACAGAGAATCAATAACAACAGTCCTTTCAGAGTAGTTTATTTCTGATAACAAGCAAAATAAATAACAAGTAGATTATGTCAAGGTGTTGTGGTGGATAGAACCCAATCGCAGACAGCTCGTAACTAAAAAACGTTTATTAAAACATAAATACCCTCGAGGGGGCAAACAATGACAAAAACTAGAAAAATAACCACGTCAAGACAAAGCACACATGACATGGTATCATTGGATACACAATGAACCGGCACAAGACATAAGACACAATGGCATTAAATAGGGAAAACTAAACTAGGGAACAATGACAAACAGGTGAAGGGAATAAACCAATCATGAATAATTAACAAGGAAACGAGGGGGCAGGGTCAAGACTAAAGACAGGAGAGCATGCGGTACACAAAACATAAACACAGAGCACGTGACTCTCCACACAGACACAAGACAACTATACGGGGATGTCAGGACCCTGTCAAACTAAACTAGACATTAAAAACAAGACAAGATTCTGACAGGATCCTGACAGATTACCTCAGTTTAAATTATAGCTAAAGCAAATCAAAAACAATACTGAGCAAATGTTACTGTGTAAAATGTGTACTATATAATGTATACAATGTTAACTACAGATCGACATAGCGGTGATCCATGATCAATGTCTCGTCATTAAGAAAACCAAAACATTTGTTATTTTCCACGAGGTATTTGTTCAAGAGTTCAGTTTAGCCACTAACCGGACCATTAAACAAACAGAGACCGGAAGTTTAATTCCGTCCAGATGCGTAACCGCGACAGCGCACGTGTGTCCGATTAAACAGTCTATAGCAGGATGAAGCCATACATCATACGACATAAGACAATATGTAACTATTTTACGAGGAGGTTAATTTGTATGCATTTCGTACAATCTCATTTTAGTACGATCTTATGCCTCAGTAAAACAGGGGTTAGGGGTAGAGCTTTATTTTTGGTTTTATTTGTGTTATTTTTTTGTACAACTCACATTGTATGATTTTTATAAGAAAACGTCATCAGGTGTACTAGCTAAGAAAAAACTTTCTGCTGCCTTTCTAAAACACTGTCGGCACCCGACAGTTAGTTCAGTGTAAAGGGGTAGTCACACCACAATTTTCATTTTATTGACTTCCATTTATACACATGTGAATGTGTCAGACTGAAAACGCAAGCTTGTGCGAAGATATTTAGCATTTCGCTGTGTACCAAAGTTCAAGTCTGCTGAACTATGACCTGCAAATTCGTATCACTGTGAGATATGTGACCAGTAGAAAACCCGTACGTTTCTCTCTACCCGTACTTTCAGTAATGTCTGGAAAAGTGTGCATGCTTAAAGTCTTGTGTCCACCAAAGTGTTTAAACGTGACTGAAAACGCCAGGCACACGACCTCAATTGCCGCTTGCCAGTGAACAAAATATAGCTGCAAAAGCTGGATGAAGGAATTAAATTTCTGATTGTGAAGCAGCTTTTTGTAAAGTATGTTGCGCTGATTTTAATATTGGAAACGGTGGGAAAAACAACTTAACGCAGCACAATAAATCACAACGGCACAATTACACTGTGGAGGCGCAGAGTATAGTCATTAAAGAAATAACTAGACCAGGCATTGGCTGCTGTGGGCCAACGGCGCCACCATATTAACTTCTCTATTAATCTCATGGCAACTGGAAAAAATGCCTCTGTCGTAAGCAGTTTGGAGGCGTACAAAGTGTCACATGAGAATTAACAATGTTACACTTTTTTAATAAAATTAATAATTTTATAAATATTACAATTAATAAAGTATTAGAGTTACATTAAATTGTCCGTCTTATTATAGTTCACTGGTTAGGGTTTCATAAAAGTGAAACATGAGAAGTAGAGAAGGGTTTTCCTCAAATAGATCCTCAAATAATCAATATGTTGTTAATCATTGTTTTACATATATGCTGTTGTATTTGTAGAATTTTTGTGCTATAAAAACGCCCCTCCTCCACTGTGATTGGATGGCTGTGAACTGTGACTGTGAACTTTTATTTCCATTTTGTTTGGATGTTGACTCTACGAACAGATTTCAAACAGTGTATGTGTTATATCAGGTCACAAGTAAATGACCTGTTAATGTTGTTAATGACAAGTTTATGTTGTTTGTAGATTATTCTAATTGGACATAAAGTCTAGTGTTGAGTCCACGAGCATAAATCAGTGCAAGGAAACGTGCTGAGCAACGTTGTGTAGGAGCCAAACAGACTGTGGGAAGCATACTGAAACCTCAGTGATGGGAGGGCTGCATACTGTCCAGTGGAAAGCAGACACTACAGTAAATCTAGTGATTCCAGTACTAAGTGTCGGTCCTAACAGCGATATATTAGCGGCAGACCTGCTCATAAATTTTCTGTTTCATTTCGTAAAACTCCAGTAGTTTGTTTAATTCCTGGCTTCACGCAACAGAGCACGTTAAGGTATGGTAAGACTGAAGTATTTCAATTCACGACTCTGGTGCCACCGATTAGACAAGACTGTATCTCCTGAAAGCTTCCTTTCATTAGGGCTTCACTGTCAGCCAAAGCTAACAGAGTAGGGTGTCCCGACTCTGCCGTAAGGAACCACTGTTTCTGCATCCTCATCCGTGGTGGATGTACTGTTAGCTGTTGGTTAATGTCAATGACCTCATCGGTTTTCTTTAGAGGTCACCGCTCTCCATTTAAAAGATGGATATGTGTGACTGTGGTATGGTTAGAAGGTGGTAATGAAATGGTAAAGAGGTACATTGCTGAAGATTTCCATTGAGCGGCATAATTTTTCCTATCACTACTTTTTGTCTTGTTTTCAGTAAAATATCTAAACTTCTTAAAAAACAATAATAACTGTGAATAACCTTATCCTCTGTTCGATTTTCAAAGAATTTAGATACTTTTACTAGAAAACAAGACAATACTAAACAAGACAATATTACAGTGTAGTATTTAGTGTTTTTTAATTTATGCTTTATCAGTGTGACATCACATTAACAAAAGAATAAAAACAGCATGTCTAATGAGGCTGCTTTGGTTTAATGAGGATTAAAAAAAAAGAAAATGAAAGAGAGGGTTGATTTTTTTCATTGTAGGGTGGTTGTGTTGACAAACTGCCAATACACATATGACCAAACAGAAAAAGTGGATTTTGCTTAATATGTGCCATTTAAGGCATTTTGGACATCTCACAGAGTCAAAATGATATATGAGGACATTTACCGTGCTATGTGCCATTTCCTCTCAACCATCAAGTGAATCTCCTCGATTCTGCGGTTGTTGGCATAATGCAGTCGTTTGGGAAGGTGCTGCTTCAAGTACGGCTTGAAATGCTGGTCGGACTTTTTACACTTTAAGAGAACAGAGAAAAGTATGACATAAAACATTCATCTGAATAATCAATGTAGAGCTTGTTTATACAAGGTAATGTTTACTGTAATAAACAACCTTTATGATATAAAGTTACTGTATTACATTGAGGAACATTATTCAAAAAACATTTTAGAGAAATTACTTACAGTAAGGTTTGCTACCACCGCTTTTGCATCATCTAAACAAAGAAAGAGAGAAAAATTACATGATTGTAATTACAACTGTATTGTTTTTATTACCTTACAATGAGCAGTTTTTACACCGCGGGTCCACTTACATGGAAGTCGCTGTCATGTTTCTACAGTAGTCCCAAATGGACAAACTGCTCTAAAGAGCGCGTATCATCCCTACGTGTTTGTCCTGTGGCGGCTACTATAGTTTCTCATTGCGTTGGTTATAATTCGCCATCTCACCGCTAGATGCTACTAAAACACACATTACACCTTTAACTATTAACTTATTTATGCTAAATTGCCTTAAACAGAAGCCTCGAACTGTGTTATTAAATATTAAATAAAAAATAGTTAGCGGTTTAAGTTTATTTCAATAAACAAAATAACGCAATAAAGTATATATTTTATATAAAAAAAAATCTAGAAAAATTTAAATGTCTCACACCAAAGATAAAAAAATAAGCCATAAGTCCCAACTTGTTTCATGCGTTAAAAGCACTGAGGTTTTTGTAACACTTTTAGTAGATTCAAAGTAGATTTATGTTATTGATTTCATAGTTACGTAAACAAGAGGTTAAATAGCTATCTGGCAATCTAGTTGATAGTCATTTCAGAGGTGGAGCCCGATATTACATTGTGATAAAATAATTGTAAAAAAGTAATGTTTAATTTTACTTAACTCTTTCCCAGCCAGTGTTTTTTTTTTAAGTTGCCAGCCAGTGCCAGCATTTTTTTCACAAAAGTTAAATATATTAAAAGTTAAAGTCTTTAAATATATAAACATACAATATATCAAATAAAAGATGAACAGACCCTCTGCTTTCAAAAAAGAACATTTCATTCTATATTAAATTGTTTTCTTTTTATCACCTCAAATATGAAAGACTTTTGTTAGAGATCAGATTTAGAACAATGATCAAAACAAACAGAGTTTTTACTGTTTTTGAATCCATGGATGCTTAAGTGTTTTATAAGTTGTGTAAGAGCGCCACCTAGTGGATAATAACAGGAAATATGGATTGCCGTATGGTTAGACGTGGTCCGTCATGTTAATTCATTAATAATCTAGTATGTGTTCATTTTCTGTCATAGTTTCTTCAAAATTAAGTTTTATTTGAGTGTTTTAAATAAAAATATTTAAATTTTCATAATGATGCATACGCCCCGCCCCTTTGATTGCCACGCCCTCTGCCGCGCCCACTCACCCAACCCTACCACCTTAACTAACACATTTTTTGCGGGAAACCCCGACGTGAGCGTCTCTTTTATCATAAACCCTTTGGACGCAACTGCAGCAGGCATGTATTTTTACCTGACGAGCCACGCACATGACGGGCTACATACATGTTTTGACGAGTTTCGCATTCGTGCCTTCCTGGAAGAGATCTCACAGCACGCCACTGATGAGTCTGGCTTGGTGAACTGCACTTTATGTTAGCTTATGGACAAGATGTTAAATGCTTTCTCATTTGGAAACTAATCTAATAAACAAAATACTATTCCAAATGCACACTATGGTTTTTCCAGTAAAATGTCATTTTTGATGCAGCCAGACCACAATTTCTCCATCTGCTCCTGTTCTTTTAATTACTAACATTTAGAGTTGTTTGGATGTCGTGGTCGGATTCTTCCCAGAGAGCCAGGAATCAGGATGAGGTCCTCGGTGTTAGACATGTAGGTGCTCAGGAACTCTGTGTTGTCACAGTGAGCTTCCTCCATACCTGTAGAGGAAGACAAGACGTTAATTTACAAAAAATCGATAGGAATGTCTGTCCAGAATTGCCTTATGCAGTACCGTGATCTCCAACCAAGATGATATTGACGCAGCGATGCAGTTTCATCTGTTTCAAGCCCTCCATAAGCTGTCCGATCACCTTGTCAATATCCCTCAGTGCACTATCAAGCTGCAAAACAATAACCTCAACATCCATAACTGGTTCGAATGCAATCAATAACTGGCTCGTCACTGTTGTTATGTAAATGCAAGCAGTCAGTTAGTCTTCTCAGTGTGTAAACGCTGCTCACCTCGGTGTTGTGGGGTCCTAGTTTGTGACCATAGGTATCCAGCGGTTCAGCATGCATTGCATAAACATATGGCCTGCAAACAAACAGACACCTGTTACCTTTTAGCCCCTCCCCACATATCTATAAAGTCAAAGCTACAGCAAAACAAAGTTTTAGTTCAGTTTTAGTTTACAACAGTATTGTGAGTAAATATATAAAACTGACCTTTCTGCATCAGGAAGGTGAAGCCATTGTAACATAGTCAGGACTCTCCTTTCCAGTGGTATTGTACTATAATCACAACACACATCAAGATAAATGCATACAGGTGTCGAAACACAACATGTATTAAATATGACTCTCTTTGACATTCTTCAGATTGTGTCTCATTTTAAGTGTGCACAGCTGAAAAGTTTCAAAAGCAAACCTTTGAATCTGAGGTCTACAGAAAACACATGTATGTGGTGAGTACAATTAAAGTGTTTATATAGGGTATTAGGGGACGAGAGACCGGGATAGATAATCTATGTTAATCTATACAGGAAACCTTTTCCCCACCACTACCTTCTCACTCGCTCATATATGGATCAGGCCACATGAACATCTGGGCTTAGATAAGAAAGCCCAACTCAATTTCCTCCAGCACTGAGATGGAAAGTAAGCTCTGACAGGCACTTTGCATTTTACTGAGCTCAGCTCACAGTGTAGTCTGAGTTGCTTTCTCAATAGGGCCTTTCTCACAAATTGCTAGCAAAACAGCCCCCCCCCCCAATGCAGTCTCAAGGCCCTCTACAGATGAGGGGATCTTGTGTTTCAGTCTGGGCAAGCCCAAGACTTGCCTGATATAGCATCAGAACAAGAACATTCATGTGATTACCTCTCGTATAACATTAAACTGGGTGCAATTATGGTGTAATTTTGACCCAAAGTACCTTCAGTAGTGTACCTTCTAGCGAATATATGAATTCTATCTGTCTGTGCTAAAGTCATTGCATTGATGGCATTATGCTAGTTCGTTGATTGGGTTAGTTAGCATTTGGTTGCCAGGGTGATGTTAGGGCCATGTGGGTGTTAGTGGCTAGTATGATTTTAAGCTTATGCTATGCGGTCATCAGGGTGCTATCAGAGGGTTATGTGTGGTTGCCAGGGCATTGCTAGTTGCTAGGGAGGTTTTAGCCCACTGCTATTTGGTTGCCAGTGCTAGAGTGTTGTGGGGTGTTGCTAGTTGTTTTTAGTTGGCATGCTGGACTTTAGCTCATGCTATGTGGTTGCAAGGGTGATGTTAAAGTGTTGCCTGTGGTTGTCAAGGTGTTGTTAGTAGCTAGGGTGTTTTAAGCTCATGTTATGTGGTCGCCAAGGTGTGGTCAGAGTGTTGTGGATAGTTCCAAGGTGTTGTAAGTTGCTAGCGTGGTTTATAGCTCATGCTATGTGGTCGACAAGGTGTTGTGGATGGTTGCCAAGATTGTGTCAGTCGCTGGGGTGGTTTTTAGCTCATGCTATGTTGTCGACAAGGTGTGGTCAGAGTGTTGTGGATAGTTGCCAAGGTTCTGTAAGTTGCTAGCATGGTTTTAAGCTCACGCTGTTGTCGTTAGGGTGTTGTAGATGGTTGCCAAGGTTTTGTAAGTTGCTAGGGTGGTTTTAAGCTCATGCTGTTGTCGTCAGGGTTTTGTCAGAGTGTTGTGGATGGTTGCCAAGGTTTTGTCAGTTGCCGGGGTGGTTTTTAGCTCATGCTATTATTGTCGCCAGGGGGTTGTGGTGGTGCCCAAAGAGTTGTTAGCTTGAGCTTAAAACCACCCTAGCAACTATGTTGTCACCAGGGGGTTGTGGATGGTTGCCAAGGTATTGTCAGTTGATGGGGTGGTTTTTAGCTCATGCTATGTTGTCGACAAGGTATTGTGGATGGTTGCCGGGGAGTTGTAAGTTGCTAGGGTGGTTTTAAGCTCATGCAATGTTGTCGCCAGGGTGTTGTGGATGGTTGTCGAGGTGTTGTTAGGTGCTAGGGTGGTTTTAAGATCATGCTATGTTGTCGTCAGGGTGTTGTGGATGGTTGCCCAGGTTTTGTCAGTTGCTGGGGTGTTTTTTGCTCATGCTATGTTGTCGACAAGGTGTTGTCAGTTGCAAGGGTGGTTTTCGCTCATACTATGTTGTCACCAGGGGGTTGTGCCGAAAGAGTTGTTAGTTGCTAGGGTGGTTTTAAGCTCATGCTATTATGTCACCAGGGTGTTGTGGATGGTTGTCGAGGTTTTGTTAGGTGCTAGGGTGGTTAAGCTCAAGCTGTTATCGTCATGGTGTTGTGGTGGTTGTCAAGGTGTTGTTGGTTGCTGGGGTGGTTTTTAGCTCATGCTATGTTGTTGACAAGGTATTGTGGATGGTTGCTGAGGTGTTGTTAGTTGCAAGGGTGGTTTTTAGCTCATGCTATGTTGTCACCAGGGTGTTATTGATGGTTGCCAGGGAGTTGTTAGTTGCTAAGGTGGCTTTAAGCTCATGCTATGTTGTCGCCAGGGTGTTGTGGATGGTTGTCAAGATGCTGCTATGTGCTAGGGTGGTTTTTAGCGTATGCTGTGTTGTCACCAGGGTGTTGTGGGTGGTTGTCAAGGTGTTGTAAGTTGCAAGGGTGGTTTTTAGCTCATGCTTTGTTGTTTACAAGGTATTGTGGATGGTTGCCGAGGTGTTGCTAGTTGCACGGGTGGTTTTTAGCTCATGCTATGTTGTCACCAGGGGGTTGTGGGTGGTGCCCAAAGAGTTGTTAGTTGCTAGGGTGGATTTAAGCTCATGCTATGTTGTCACCAGGGTGTTGTGGGTGGTTGTCAAGGTGTTGTTAGTTACTAGGGTGGTTTTAAGCTCATCCTATGTTGTCGACAAGGTATTGTGGATGGTTGCCAAGGTGTTGTTAGTTGCGAGAGTGGTTTTAAGTCCATGCTATGTTGTCGCCAAGGTGCTGTGGATGTTTGCCGAGGTGTTGTTAGTTGCTAGGGTGGTTTTTAGCTCATGCTATGTTGTCGCCAGGGTGTTGTGAATAGTTGCCAAGGTGTTGTTAGATGCTAGGGTGGTTTTTAGCTTATGCTATGTTGTCGTCAGGATGTTGTGGATGGTTGCCAAAGTGTTGTTAGTTGCTAGGGTGTTTTTTAGCTCATACTATGTGGACGCCAGGGTGTTCTGGGTGTTTGTTAGGGTGTAGCTAAACAGTTGCTAAGGTGTTTTTTATCCTACTGCTTTGTGGTTGCAAGGGTACTGTTAGAGCGTTGTGGGGGCTGTAGCTCATGTTGACTTACACAGGCCAGAAAAAAGTTCCAGCTTTTACTCCCTGTTTCACTGCAGTGATCCAGATCTAGATAAAAGAGAAAATAGGTGTCAGAAAAAACATTTTTTTTCTATGTTGCTAAGAAAAATCTTTTTGCTGTTTCATGCATTAAACCCTCGAACAGAAAAAATAAGAAAGACAAGAAAATAGGACTACAATTCACAAATAAGGGACAATCGTTCTCTGTGTTGGATAATTTCGCAAGCGTTTGGCAGAACTTGTCAAACTGCAGTGACAAGACTGGATCAGTTCCATCTGTGATGTCTTTTCTGTCGATTGCCTCATTTACCATCACATCTCAGTCAGTGGTGTCTGGCATCAGCCAGAAGAAATAAAGTTTAGTGAAAACCGAGAATCAAGACCAGCTGCTTGACTAATAGCTGACAGATGTGTTGGAGACGCCCCCCACTCGACTTTGTGTACCTTAGGATCTAAAAAGCTCAATGGTGTGATGCACAGAGTTCATAGTTGTCTCAATATTCCACTGGCTGCAGTATCAGAAACATGTGTAAGTAAAAAACCAGATATAACTGTCTCAATGTTCTCTTAAATGTCTTTTGTAAGGACTATGGTGTACTGCTTAAAATGGTGACCCCAAAATTTCTTCACATATATGTGACCTAGTCTGTGAAAACTCAGTTAAAATCATTTTTGTGATTCACTGTTTTTCTGCATACAATTCTCTGAAAATATAATTTTGATATCTTAAATATCATGTCAATGATTTCAGAAAAAAGGAGGTTGAGAGACTCACAGGCTGTCCTCCCCACCATCGATGGTTGAGTTTTTCTTTCCCACGGAAGCTAAAGCTAGCATTAAAGACAGGGTCATACATAGAATTACCCACAATTCCATGCGACTCAGGGTAAAGCCCCTAAAGCAAAGCAAAATTAAGGAAAGATTATTACATTTTACTCTATTAAATGTAAACAATATTAAATGCATCAGAAGCTATATTATCACAAAAAAAAGATTAAGCTCTTGAACGATACATACTGTTGTGATCGTATATAAATTGGGGTAGGTTTTGGAGGGGTACACAGGTCTCATGTATGGTGCATGGGTTCCACATGATCCTATAGGAGACATGACAAGTCATATATATTTATTTGTATAGCTAGAAAGCCAAACTGGTAATTTGTATAACATGACATTAACAGATCTTACGTAGTTTCTCAATGTTGGGGATCACTGTGCTTCCTCTCTTCATGAAGGACGCACGAAAACCATCGACAGACAGCAAGATGACAGGGGGCCGAACAAACCTACACAAACCAAAGCATTGGTAAACCGTTGTCGAAAGACATTTGGCATTTGCTGCCATAACTAAACCTCATATTGGCCAGGTCTTATTTTCAAATTTCCTATTGCACTATGAAATACATCAACAGAGGAAAAAACTGCACCAGTTTCATAGTGGGGTGTTTAATGTTCATGCATTAACACTGACTGTAATGCAAAACCCTAGCAGTGCTTCTTGTTAGATGTTTGGTCAAACCAATGCCCGACATCCATCTCTGAACTCTGTGTTTGCTGTCATTCATCACTTAAATCAATAAATCTTTCCCTCTTCTCTGGTATGTAAAGTCCAGCAGTGGGCTGAGATATGAGTGTCGTGGACACAGTGATGAATATGAAAGGTGGTATGGATGGTGTGATGTTTGTCACTGTAATCTCTCACCCAGCAGGACACTCGTGGTTCTTAATCTCCCCACACTCTTCCTGCAACCAAGAAACATCACCTAACACAGAGAGAGAGGAAGTGTGTCAATAACACCAGGTGATTGATCACACACATGCAAACACACCGGTACTTTTTTTACACCCATCCCCACTCATTTAAATATGTTCCAATAACATATTTCACTTTACAATAAAGTTTAAACATTAGTTAATGCATTAGTTAACATTAATTAAGAATACATCAACAGCATTAATTAATTTTGACCATTTATGAATACATTTTTAAAATCAAAGCTCTGTTAATGCACAATATATAATAAATGCTGAAAAACTATATTGCTCATTGTTAGCTAATGCATTTACTAATGTGAACAAATGCATCCTTATTGTAAAGTGTTACCCATATTTCAGATCACCAAATAAATGTCTATTCAAATTAGGGTAAAAAAAGGCATTTTTAGGTTGGTTCAGCTAATGTTATTTAATCTCTCAAAGCAAAAAGTCATGCCTTTCCCATTAAGATAATTGGCTTTTTGAATTTAAAACTTTCAGTATGTGATCCTGGTCATAAGTAGCATGGATATATTTGTAGCAAAAGCCAAAAATCCATTATATGGGTCAAAATTATCAGTTTTTCTTTTATGCCAAAAATCATTAAGATATTTTGTAAAGATCATGGTTCATGAAGATATTGAAAATTTCCTACCATAAATTTATCAAATCTTTTATTTTTGTGAACAACTTTAAAGGCTATTTTCTCAATATTTTCGCACCCTCATATTCCAGATATTCAAATAATTGTGGATCGGCCAAATATTATCCTATCAATGGAAGGCTTAGTTTTCAAATTAAGGATAAATCTCAATTTCAAAAAATGTTCTAGTCCAGGGTCACATATACTGAGAGAAGTACTTCTTCCAATTCATTTTTCCACTTTTTTCAATTACCTCAGTGGCCTATTTCATTCTTCTTATATTTTTGTTTTGTTTATTATAGATAGTGATGGCCGGTGCCTCCTCTTCCGAAGAGGCAAAAAAACAAATTATGTGTTTGGGGTGTCGTGTGTGTGTCTCGTCATGTCAAAATATGTGTTTAGTGTGTCATGGAAACCTATGTGCATCACGTGTCATGTCAAAATACGTGCCTGATGTATATGCGTCGAAAGGGTTCATAATAAAATAGATGCTCACATCGCAAGACACTAAACTATGATTACACTTAAGTTTAAGCGAGTATCTGGCAAACGCGAGTGTTTTTTTTTATCATAAACCCTTACTAGAAGTCTGTAGAAGGCACGGAACACATATTTTGACATGACGATCCACACACAAGACCAAAGAAGTCACGAGCCGCCACTGTTTATAGGAGTAATAGGATGTGCTTTTAAATCAACTAGTGGTGGTTAAATCTGTAAGTAACACCAGTATCCAACAATATGCCCCAAAACCCTGTTTGCATTAGAGACTTAAAGTTCCTAAAGCTATATTAAAATGAGAATTGTATCATACTTTTGCAGAGAGACTTGTAGTTGGTGCAGCAGTCTCCTTTGGCCATGCAGTCCTCTGAGCAGTGACAGGCATGTTGCTCATTACGTGTTTCACCACAGCGGTCTTTACTACACTCGAACCCCCCATCTGAAGTTGGGGGTAGAGAAAATATGGGTTAAACAACAACAACAAAGAAAATTGAATGAAGCTGTTGTAGCTACAAATGTGCACATAATTATTAGAAATCTCTTTGGAAAGACACAAAAAAATCTGTTTTGTCAGCTGATAAGGCTTACCTGTTTTCAAACAGTGTTCATCAAAGTCTGAGCAACACTTGCTGTATGTTTTACACAGGTTGTCGCAGCGGCAGTTTGGAGGTTCAGCCTCCACCAGTTCAAAGCACCTGTTTTTGCAGGAACCCGACAGGCTGTTAAAAGGGAGGTCGCCGTGAACTTTAATAAAAGTAAAGAACAAGAAACGGAATGAAGGAACACAAAATGACAAATATGAGTTTAAGTTGTAAAATCACACCACATTACATATATAAGCTGGTAACACTTTACAATAAGGTTGTATTTGTTAACATAGTAAATGCATAGCCAACATTAATTTAACAATGAGCAATACAGATTTACAGCATTTAGTAATCATTGTTAGTACTGTAGTTATTAGAATTAAGATTAATGAATGCTGTAGAAGTATTGTTCATTGTTAGTTCAATCATGTTAGCTAATGCCTTAACTAATGTTAACAAATATAACCTTATTGTAAAGTCTAATAAAAGGAAATGTCTTAGCATAATATCATCCAAAATATGAATAGTGTAGATTTTAACTTCATAGTTCATTGCTTATTAAAGTTGAGGTGGTGTTATAAATTGTGTAACTGAAACTCATAGATTTGTACTGTACTGTACATGCGCTTGGCCTATGTTTTGACTCGAGTACCTACATGCAGTGCAATATACACCTGTAAATATTCAGATATGGGTTAGTGAGCTGAAATGTTTTAATATTGACTTAGGGTTGAGAAAAGTAAATATCTCCCTCATTTCCATCAGCGTACCAATCACCAGCTGAGAGAGCAACAGACAACCGCTGTTTCATTTAATGTTCCTGGCTCATAAGTATCAAGTATATTTGATTAAAAAATGAAACATTTCATGCACATTAAAACTAACATGCAAAAAACTAAAGAGCGTTATTATTTATATTAAATTTATGTATAATATTTAAATATATATTCATGACATTGCATGAATAATGAATCAATGAAGGCTGGATCAAACATGGTCAAATCATTTCCTTTTGACTAAATTATATAAACTAGGCAGGGGAAACACGTTCTTGACATGTTTAAAATGGCATCGGTTGAATTGGTTTTGGGTTCATAAATGCACTGAAAACACACAGTGCTGCTTTCCAAGACACACTGCAAAACCAAAGTATAGTGTAACCTCTTGTATTTTCCCAAGACATGTTAAACATCGTAAGTCAGTGGTGAATATTATTTTCTACACATTTGCATTTAAAAATCCTGGGTTGTTTCAGGCAATGGCTGGGTAAAATAGGGATAAACCCGATTGTTGGTTTAAATTAGCTTAGAAAATGTCCATGACCCAACCATGGGTTAAAACAACCTAGCAATTGCAAAGCGTGTGCAAAGGAATACATTAAGCAATGCATTTTCCATCATTTCCTAAGATACGCCAGGGCTTGCCAAACCAGAAAAGAAAAATGTTAAAATGTTACATATGTTTAGGATGTAGGCTACAGGTTTATCATCTTCAGTACTCACAGTTCAGTATGCATACAAGCTATTGCTAAAAGACACAAGACACCCTTCTCCCTACATTCATTTTTGATGTCAATGTTGAAAAATGACTGTAGGGATTTGCTCTCATTCTCGAGTCAAGAGCATTGGTGAGGTCAAACACAAATGCTGGCAAGACAATAAGTACAATTTTCAAACATTAAACTTATGTTTCTATAAAAAAGCTGTCAAAAACTGGTCTGAGTGCTTAAATAAGAGCCGACAGATGTAAAATAATAGGAGGATACAGTTCTGTTGATATTATTGTATAGTAGCCTATAAAACCAGTAATTTATACTCTAGTATAGGCTGGTCATGATTTATCAGGTATTTATAGGGTATTCGTGTTTCCCAATCAAATAATTCAGCTCTATTTATCAAACTTTAATAAAAGTAGTCACGTTTAGTCATTGAAAACAGTGTATGAACTTAACTTACGTCCAGATAGTTCGGCTCTGCCTGTGCGTTTGAGCACAAATCCCTCACACACACCAAACCGTGACAAAATATATATAACTGAAAAAAACTGTCAACACAACAACATATAAACACACAAACTTCACTTCAAAACATTTGTGAAAATGCTCGTATAACAGTTTGCGCGCCGTTGCAAAACGTTTAAAGCGCGCGCCGCCAGTTCATCAGCCTGACGTAATGACTTCACGAGACGAAAGTGATATAATATAATATATAATATAATATAATATAATATAATATAATATAATATAATATAATGTAATATAATATAATATAATATAATATAATATAATATAATATAATATAATAACAGTTTTGTTATTTTAAATGGGAAAGACAAGTTGCAAAATTGTATAGTTTTAATTAACTTACAAGTTTAATCTTAGCAAAACGAAAGCAGTCAAATTTTGTGCAACATGCTTAGTAGCTGATCATTTTGTTTATTTCTGCACCATATGCTAATATAAATGAACACATTAAGAAACGTTATTTATTTCTACTGTATGTACAATAAAAGATGGTAAGATTTTAGTGTCAATGTGGAACAACAAAAGAGATCAAATAGATTTAACAAAATAGATAAAATGCAATGCCCGCTATAAAGAATAAGACTCCAAAATAAAAGCTAAATATAAATGTTAGCAATATTTGTATAATGTAAGAGTCATCTTACCGTACCCATTTTAGTGTGAGCATGGCTGACATGTAGCTGCTGTCTCTGACTCACTGCGACACTGAGTGAGCACTCAAACTTCAGCACACTACACACTACACCCACTCAAGTGTGTTTACTTTACATTCAACCAATACACATCAGCCACCAATTACACACACACATACACACAGAGAGAGAGAGAGAGAGAGAGAGAGAGAGAGAGAGAGAGAGAGACCATCTTTACCAGAGCTCAAACACACATGCTATAATTTTGATAATCTTATGAAATCCGATTTAATTATGATTTTTTTTTAAATAACTTTTCAAAAGTCAGACAGGAGAAGACAAGGTTCTCCCAGTGGTTCTCATATGATGTTTTATTACCTTTTATAAAATACAACAATTATGTGTAATTAAACCTCACACCGAAAAAGTTTAAACATACTTGAAAATATTGTTAAACTATATCCACACTCTAAAAATATTAATTTGCTTTAAGGTTATTCATATAGCGATGACATAGAAGAAGCATTTTTGGTTCCTCAAAGAACCTTTTAGTCAGAGGTTCTGGGAAGAACCATTTCTTTCTTACCTTTTATTAATCTGAAGAACTTTTTTCACAACGAAGAACCTTTAGTTAAACAGAAGGGTTCTTCAGATGTTAAAGGTTCTGTATGGAACCATTTAGCCCAAAATGGTCCTTCTTTGGCATCATGAAGCCCCTTTATTTGTATACTGTGGAATACTAAAACATTATGCAAACTAAATGTTGTTTGCACTCACACACTTTATGTATAGTCCTACATAGACTGTGCATAATTTTAAGTTCTCATTCAACATTTCTTTTTAGTTTATATTTAAGATAATTTATGTATAGTTAAATGTCGGTTTTGTGCTATCTTACCCACACTGTAAAAAGTATTATGTGCCTAGAGTTTACTCAATTTATTAAGTTAAATCTACTATTTAAAAAATGTAATTTTAACTAAAATTTGAGTTAAAAATAACATAAAATGTAATTCAAGTAGCCTAATTCTAAATGAACACATTATTGAGTAAATTGAACTTAATTTTATCATGTTTAATCCACTTAAATTTGTAAGAAGGAAATTAACTTAATAATTTTATGTTAAAATGAATGATTTTGGTACGACTCATAGTTCCCAGCATGCTTTGCATGGGACTGCATTTGGAGTAAAATTTAAAATTAAACACTATGGGGCGGTTTCCCGGACAGGGATTAGCTTAAACCAGGACTAGACCTGAGTTTAATTGGGAAATATAGTTTTAACAAACATACTAAAACATGACTTATGTGCATTTTGAGGCAAAACAAAGGGCACTGATGTATTTTAAAATATGTCAGTGCAAGTTGTTTTGAGTTTGGACAGCTCTTACATTTGTTTTAGTCTAGGACTAGTCTAATCCCTGTCCGGGAAACCACCCCATTATGTTTTTAACTAAAAATAAAGACGTGTTAGTGTTTATTTTCACTTATCTTTAAGATTTACAAGAGTTTCTGTTTCTTCTTGGAGTTTTGTAGTTACAATTGTTCAGATGACTGGTGCTTGTGATTAGACTAGGTGACACGATGAAAATCATAATGTGTGTTTATTCACTCAATGAGCAATAACTGTGCTATACTGAGAGCAGGATCTACTTACCCATCATATAACAATAAATATGGTAATTTAACATAAATTAGTAAATATCACATATTTTTTGTGTAATTTTACTTAACTAGATTAATTTACTTAATAGATTGCTTAATTTCCATTTGCATGAAATTTACTTGAATATCAGTGCAAAATAAAAATGAAGAAAATTATACTTATTGTTTTAAGTCCCTACAAAAGGGTTTTAAGACCACGTTGACACAGGAGTGAGATGTTATTTTCACTGTCTGGTATCTAAGGTCAATGTTCATATCTAAATTGTGCCTTGCTCTTCAGTTACCTACAGTATTAATGTGCCCTGTTCCCTTTAACAGTTTGGGAACTTGAGCTCATATACACAAATCTTGACTATCAAAACATCTGCATCTTTGACAACAAAAACACAATGATACAAATATGTTTTTTAAGTCTCTTTATGGGTTTATATAAAAACATGCTAATGAACAAGAAAACTTAGTTTCAACATCTGCATTACTGAATTATAAAATTGCTACAATAACACATAAAAAACACATGATGGGGTAAAGAAGTGAAACTTACAAAAACGAGTTATGGCCCAAAATAAAGTACATATCTAAAGCAATTTAGTGACCAAAATAAAAAAAACTAGATTCACTGACCCTTTACAGTTTTCAGTGGCCAATGAAGCACCATTGGAAAGATTGAAATGTTCCCTTATAAAAAAGTACTTGCAGAATGTTGACATTTACCTTGAGAGACAGTGGTGGGATTAACCTCGTGGTGAAAGTGTGTAAATCTTTATTTGTGTGACTCAGCGGCCACAAACCGGGCAACTTCACGCGTGGTCAGTTGACCACAAAACCTGCTTTTATGTTGGGTCATTAAAGAGATGGGGTACATGGTGGCTCCCCAAAGCTAAAATAAAGAACAGATGAACTAAAAAGCAAGTCATGAAAAAAGCTAACAGCATTTAATAGAACAGTACCTTATAATGAAACTGTAGATGTTTACCCCAGTGTTGTTTTAAGCATGCTCAAAAGTTGAATTTTTTAGAGGAAATCTCTGGAGCTCTTGACAAACAATGACAGTTCAACGTAACAGAGTTGTCAAGCTCCCAAAAAGCAGCACTACCACTTTTAAGTCTTGTGAAGCACACAATTGTCACATGGCTTCAGAAAACTTATCTGACCTAGTATAAATAGTACACTGGTCACTATGAACTTCAATTATTATTTAAACGTATAGTTTTGTATTCCACAGAAAAAACAACAGCATATAGGCTCCAAACAACATAAACAGGAGTAAGTCGAGACATTTTAAGGTAAACCATTCCTTCAACTGCAGTGCATTCTGGGTATCTGATGTTTATTGGGTAAAACATAATTAACTAAATAAAACTATTAAAAAATACGCCTTAAAATGTGTATTTTTAGTCAGACATAGATGGTGAACGAATGGAGCGGCCACTGGCGGGGCTATTACTGAAGGCGTGAGAATCTCTGTCTTTACTCTCATGCTTGTGTTTGTGTTTATGCTTGTGCTTATGTTTCTTCTTCTTCTTCTTGTGCTCGTGGTGGTGATGATGATGATGGTGGTGGTGATCTCCATGTTTGGAGGACAGGCTCTCTTTACTCAGTAGGGGCATTGGTGTTCCTGGCATGGACAATATGGCCTGCTCCACTGACGATGGTTCTTTACCTATGAAGAGGTAACCGAAGTTAAGGCAGAACATGTTTTTAAAAGTGGCTTTCAATCTTAAAGTGAACTCAAGGATTCACTGATGCAACCTAACAAATTTTAAAGTGTTTGTGTGTCTCACCTGGAGTTGAAGGTCTCTCCAGCATGTTCAGATGGTGATAGATGAAAGCCTGGCTGTCATGAACTGTGTCCATATCAATATCTTCCTCTTCCTGCGTTCCTGGAAACTGACAGAAGGGAGGAAAACTGTACATTTACAGAAAAATACAAAGCATGTCGTATATAAGCTAAATCAAAAGAGCAGATAACTTGTTTTATTAGAATTAGCAGATTTAACCCATTGAGCTATCTTAAAACATGTGGCACTAAATGCTGAAATCTCATTGGTTCTCAAGCATCTTGTGATGAATAGAACCAATAAGCTTTGAAGTGATCAACATGCAGCCATATTTTAATTTAAAGGTCAGACCTGTTTGATTAAACGTCACTAAACTTAAACTATAATTATATTCTCTTTCACAAATTTATAGTTTTGGTTCAACAAATAATTTGCCTGGAACTGAAAAAAATTATGAGAGAATTTGGGTTTGAATTTATTCATATCAGCCGTACATTTGGAGCTGATTATTACTTACTCTGCCCTTGACAGATAGTTTAACAATGGGCTCCTCCTGCATAATCTGTCCCGGTTCAGGCGATGAACCTAACGGAGTCTCCGCCTTCCTCTTTAAACCCTGCGGGGCCATGGCAACACCACTCAATGCTGGCTCAATGACAACATGCTGCTCCTCCTCCAGCTGAAGATGATATAATGACAATAATGCATTTAATACTCTGTATTTTCAATTATATTCCTTAAACATTCTGGTTAATGTCTAATGCTATCATTCAGCCTGAACAGCTACATGTAAAGACCCCATTTACACTTTGTCATTTAGTTCATTTTATCCCTAAGGGGCTGTTCACATTTCATGTTTTTTGCACACACAAGTTTGTTATTTAAAACGCAGACATGCGGCAAGGCAAGCAAGCTTAAATAGGGAGTGACACGTTTGCGACACGCATACGATTTCTACTTTTTAGAATGTCACATCTGCACAATGTAAAAAACTCCTTGTTACACTCAAATTGTGTGCAATGGTGCATGTAAAATTTGTTATAATTTTTTGTTTTGCACAGCGTCTTAAAAATGCAGCGCTCATATGCTTGACACTGCAAGCAACGTTAGGCGTATTAGTCAATCATGTCTGTCTAGCACATTTATGTAAAAAACAATGGAAAAGTAGCGCAGTAGAGGGAAAAAACAAGTTCTCTGTTTATTAAAGGTGCAGTGTGTAATTCTTAGAAGGATCTCTTGACAGAAATGCTAAATAATATACAAAACTATATGATCAGGGGTGTATAAAGACCTTTCATAATGAACCGTTATGTGTTTATTTCCTTAGAATGAGACGTTTTTATCTACATACACTGAGGGTCCCCTTACATGGAAGTCGCCATTTTGTGCCATCATGTTTTTACAGAAGCTCTTAACGGACAAACTTTTTACTAAGTTGTCTCTGGTGATGACATGTTTGTCTACTGTAGCTTCTCTATGAGTTTCAAAAGCAAGAGGTGAACAGTGGATTGAGCCTTTGGTTGCAATTCGCAACCTCGCCACTAGATGCCGCTAAAATCTACACACTGCACCTTTAATACACTGTATCTGTTAACATTAGCTAATGCACAATTAACTAAACTTAATGAATAATGAATAACTGTATTGCTATTGTTTAACATTAACCAAGAATAAAACAAATGCTGTGAAAATGTATTGCCCATTGTTAGTTCAAGGAAGTTATTGCATTTACTACGTTTTTTTCTTTTTCAATTATGGTACATTTGTTGGCATTTAACACTGCATTTTGAAATGAACTATTGTTATATAGATATAATGTAATCAACAACTAATGTAATCTTAAATTGTAAGCCTCAGAAGTACTTCTATGAATGAAAATGTTAAGAGAAGCTGAAGTGTCAGCAGCTTCACAGTGCTGGTGAAGGTCATGCTAGCGTTCACCTCTGGACCTCCAGAGCCCTGCTCAGGTTTGATGGTGGGGTTGAGAACGGCTTTCTTCTCCTTCAGGTTCAACACGAGACCCAGCTCAGGCAGCGGTAGACAGGATGGACGGGTCAGACCAAACAGAGCGTAATACAGATTCACCGCATCACAGCGCAGACGCCAGTCATGAGAAGTACCTAAGACAGATGTTAGATTATTTACCATAGCCGTGCAGTTTTAAAATAATATTAAGAAATATGTCATCATATATCACCATCATACAGGGGCAGTTTCCTGGACAGGGCTAATACAATCCTAGACTAACATGCATGTTTGAGCTGCCGTAATTAAAAAAAAAACCATCTTGCCCTGACATATCTTAACATATATCAATGCCATTGTTGTGTTTCAAGATGCCATCATGTTGTTTTTTGTAAGGTATGTTTGTAAAAACTACTTAAATGTCCTAATATAACTAAGGCTTAGTCCTGGATTCATCTAAACCCTGTCTGGGAAACCGCCCCATAATATAATAAACTTGAAAAGTAGTCAAATCAAACAATCAGACAGGAACTGGAATGAAGAAGAGAAAGAGGTTAATTTGATTCTGAAAAATAAAAAAACTATAACGCTACTATATAGTATGCGAAAAGCAGTAGGCGAGGAGAGTCGTAAGTCTGAATTTATAGTAGGCCTATTAAAAAAAGTACCGGTAGACGAAAAGTACCCAATTTTGGAGTATGCATTAAATGGAAACTTCACTATCCCGTGCGTGAGCCCCCAGAAGAGGAGTCACCCATGAAAAAGAGGCGTTGTCATATTTAAAAACAACGGAAAGTAGTATGTGGCTCTATTAAAATGCAAATACATATAGGGAACAGCTGTACCTTGTGATTAAATTTGGCTGGTTTAACAGCATCACAGTGAACTGCTCACGTGTTGATATGACCAAGTGGGTGCGAAATTTGTAGTACGTCCGAATTTCATTCACACTACCCATATTCATACTACACAGAACGAATTGTCTTAATGGTCGATAAGTAGGTACTTCATCTAATTTAGTGCGTAATGTCACAGCATGAGGTTTTCGGATCATTTAAGAAAGAAGAGAAAGACCCTCATTTCAAGATGTAGTCCAGTCATTTTCATGTTCTCTATTTGAAACTAAGCTGAGGCCATGCACTTTAGTGGAAAATCTGCCCATTTGGACTTGAATGGTGCTACTTAAAAAAATATCAGGGAAACAAAGACCACAGGGTATAATATTAAAGTCCTTGAACACTGTCTATAACCTCTTAACTAAATGTACGAGAAATTACTCTCATCACAGCTGGCAATGGCTCAGCACTTGTTCTGCCAAGAGTGGCTGCAAACCCCAACGCACAGAAGTGTGTTTTGACACAATAAATCCTTCCACAATGAGAGTGAAACAGGACCTCCCTGTCAGAAAACAAACCAAGAAAACGTTCACTACAATGGCGAGCCTCTTTTAAACACTGCCAGCATTGTAAAAAAACAGATTTACTCCAGTTCCTAAGAAGAACCGCAGTAATGGAAAGCAGGTTATGAAGTTCTGCGGCTTCAGTCGTAGTGAATGGCTGCATTCAAAACTTTCTTTTGTGTTTCAGTTCATATGGGGGCCGACTGGTAGAGAACCAGAAGTTAAATGGGTCATGTGCACATAAAGAGTCATGGGGTTCTAAGGATGAATATATGTCGGCATTCTGGACCACCTTTGTAAAACAAACCAACTTTAGGATTGAATAACAGATTAGTATGTTCAATGCATGTTGGCAAGGAGGTTCACTACATGGCAGAACGTATTGATGAAAACTAGCTTGCAAACACGAGGAGCGTTCAGGATTTTGGCATGGGCAAATGGTAAAAATGACAGATCAGATCCAGATGTGCTCCACAAGAACTTATGAGGATAAGAAATCAATATGTGTGTCCTACCTGAGTTCATCAACTTCCACAGTTGGTCCACTAAAGCTTCATTGCACAACGAAGACTCTGCAGCTTTAGTGAAGGGTGGATTTTTGGCCAGCATGCTCAGGATCTTATGCCTATTTTAACAGCATTAAAAAGTAATTCAAGATATTACAAAAAAATAACCTTACTTGTTAAGTGGAACAATTTACTTTTTTA
Source organism: Misgurnus anguillicaudatus (assembly GCF_027580225.2). NCBI lineage: Eukaryota > Metazoa > Chordata > Actinopteri > Cypriniformes > Cobitidae > Misgurnus > Misgurnus anguillicaudatus. The sequence goes on from NC_073346.2 coordinate 11,277,842, forward strand.
TAGTATTTTTTATAAGTTTTGCATGCATTAGAGTTGTAAGACTCAAACAAACAAAAAAAAAACAGAACCAAAAAGCTAACATACAGTGTTTGTCACAAAAAATTGATATGTCAAAGCATGGTGATTATAACTAACAGCAAATAAGATGTAATATAAAAACTTTTTGCGTCCGGCTGGTGCAACCGGCCCCAGGATTGTTCTCCATATAGTAGACTTTATTGGACCCCAACAGTTTACAGTTTCAATTGCATCTCGACCGATCAAAGACATGGAAAGTGATAAACACTGACCTTATGTAATGCACTGGGTCATTCTGCACAAGATCCAGAAGCCACTGCAGTTCATCTGAGCATCTCTCAACTGCCAATAAACAGAACATAAAACACACACATTTTACAAGATGACCCACAAAGCTCTCCTTCACCTACCGCCCGCTCGAGCTCAGAGCATGCTGCCGTAGCTACAATCATGAGGTTTATGTTCAGAATCAACTTTTGCAGAGGAATGTTGGGCTGGTGTAGTCTTATGATTTGCGCATAAGATTTTAGCAAACAAAAACTTAGGATGACCATGGCACTCTTAAATTAAAAAGCCTTTATTATCAGATGGCTACATACAATAAAATACAAAAAGCTTTCCAACGTGTTTGAAAGAGTGCCATGGTCATCCTAAGTATTTGTTTGATGAACTATTATAAACCCTAGACCAGGGCTAGTCAACTGGCTTTCCACCGTATAATGTGACAAATGACTGCTGATAAACCGGAGGTGAAAAAAATTACACATTTTTGTTTAACTTTATCAGTAACACTTTAATCCTTTAACAACGATTGATTTAAGTAAATTATTTAGTATAAATATATTCGTAGATTGAAGGCTCTTGCACTGGAATGAGCTTCTCTCCCATGTTGACACGAATTTACGATAGGGCTGCACTATAAATCGCATGCGATTGTCAAGCACATTTTGTCAGTAAAGCCGGTTCCTTGATTAGTAATAAATCGCCATCACCTGCCTTCAGATGAAGCGGCATTTACTACACAGAGCCTTAGTTTACTGACATGCTGGGCAATATTGCGTTCATAATTCTGAATGAGATATTTCCCATCGTTTTGTTGAAAATGTGTATTTGCACAGTCACATAGTGTTGCCTTACAAAGTAACACTGTCATCTAATGGCTTGGCATGCATAATGCAGCATTTTTTTTGTAGATCCCTATAAACACAGATATTTTTGATAACGTTGACATGTGTACGTAAAATTTTTAAAAAGCACACAGGAAAAACCTTTTTTACTACATTGTTGTGTAATCATAGCCGGGTGATTCTAACGAAACCATTGAAACACCACGGCACTAATGATTTTAGCTTTAAAATGTGTAATATAGTAACATTAAAAAGCATCAGAATTAACACAAAGCTGTGTTCTACCTTGCACAATGTGTGATTTCAACATAGGAATTTATAATTGTACATTTTATCTCATTTTCTGCTGAAATTCTCATTACCGCAATGTGTCCGGCTGTGTTTGAACATGCGTTATGTTGTAATTTAATCAAATTAACACAAAAATATTAAGAAAAAAAATAAATGGATGTTTTGCTAGACTACTTTAGATGACAGAAAACATATTTACTGAATATTCATGTATAATAATGAAGAAAAATTAGGAAAATGATGTGTCCATGCCTGATGTTCTCATCCTCCGCAACACTTTTTGAGAACAGTTTAAGCACACATACAGAATTTTAATAAAGTTTGATTTTGAGTGACCAAGCACATGGACCAGTTACTTCAAGATGGCTACCAGGTAAGATCATTTTTTACAGTTAATTTGAAATATTGTCTTGTCAGAATGCTTACACGACATTTTGATTATCATTACCGCAACAGCTGCTTATTAAATGTTAATTTAATTAATAGAAGCATAATACTTTGATTTTAAATGCATGTGCAGAATCTACAAATTATGTTCTTTCAGGTTTGTCATGTCATTTTGAAAATATGTCAGTGTTGATGTTTTCTGACTGTTGCGATAATGAGATTTTTACGACTAATTTTTTAACTTATGTTACAAAAAGTGTTAAATGATAAGTAAAAGTTTTTAAATTAATGTTCCCATTTACTCCAGACTTTGTTTTTCAATGTCGCAACTTTTAATTTTCTGTCCGTCTTAGTACACAATGTAACTACATAAGAGTCAAGTTTTAAATAGGAAAAATATCGAAACTCTTTGGTCATTTTTGAGTGCAATGCTAATGGTCTAATCAAATTCAATGGATTATGCTAAGCTATGCTAAAAGTGGTACCAACAGACCAGGAGATCAGCTGAATGGATTCCAAAATGGTCAAAATTAAATGTTTAACTCTAGGGGAGCTGGAAAATGAGCATATTTTCAAAAAAAGTGGAGTGTCCCTTTAACAAGCGGATATTCGTCTTGCTAAATAAAAATCAAACTCGGTCTCACACAACATGTGGTGCTGTTTCATATTAGTAATTAGTAGACAGTAATGGTATTATTTTTAGAAATGGTAAAATTGTTCTTAAAGGGCTGCTTTGATAGCGATGAACTCATCACAAAGGCATGCAGCTGACGGTCACCCTGAAAAACCTCTAAGAAGTTGTGCCCCGAATCACTGCCAACGAAAAACTATTCAATCTCACAAACAGAATACAGCTGACTGAAAAATGAAAAACTGGCCGAATTAACTGCTAATCATTAACCTTATTCCACTATTTCCCAATCTCCAGAGATCAATATTTTTCTCTGGTAATCTTAAAATGACCGTAACTCCCAAACTTTGGAGAATAAGGAACACAGAGGAAGTCTGAGGATAAACCTCATCTTGATTTCCAGAGTCATGACTAGCAATATAGTTAACAGTGACTTTTACTGGAAAGCCTTACTGTATAGCAGACTTTAGTTCAACAATCACAGTTGGCTTTTCAACACCATTTTCCACATAAAACTTTAACCGGCAATTTGTCACCAACCAGAGAAAGTGAGAGATATAAACACGCTCTCAAGGTTTCATGCGAAACCCTAATAGTAGCTCCTTGTGTTTGAATTTCAGGGCTTCAGATTATGCTCCGTCTATGATATTTACTGCGGTATTGATGAAAATACAGTTCTGCTTATAAATGAGAGCCGTTGTGCAGGAAGGGCATGTCATAAGGCCCATTAATAATACTGAATTATTCAAGGATTTTAAAGCTGAATAAACTATAGGGAAAGTAAATGGTTTAACTTAGGGGTCTCCAATCTTTTTGTGATACCACAATGGATAAAACAATCTGAAGGGCTATGTTTTTGATTCAGTCTACTCAAAGCTAAATTTATAAAATTAATTTATAACTTAATTAATAAAATGTTAAAGGTCCCCTATTTCATTGCTAAAAACAATGTTATTTTGTGTATTTGTTCTAATACAATGTGTTCGCATTATTTATGGTAAAAAAAACATTATTTTTCATATACCATACATTTTTGTGCTGTGTCCCTGATTGGCCAGCTAATCTGTGCGTTGTGATTGGCCTGAATACCTCTTAAATCAGCTGGATATCTGACGTTCTTTACCATGTTTGAAAGATTCGCTCACAATGCAATGCTAACAGGAGTTAAATTACAGGCTGTGAGTCTGAAGCGGGATGAATTATGATAATGTCGGTCTTGTCTACATCACCAATCCCAGGAAGTAAACTGTTGCCTACAATCTGTTTGTTTGTTATAGTCCAAGAAAAGAGATTTACGTTGGAGGCGATAACTCTCGTCATTGTTTACTTTGGGGTTTGTACCTTTTGCATAACGTTAACATGTACTAATACACACTTACACACCAAAGGAAATGTAAAAACGTGAATCGGACCATAGGTGCCCTTTAACATACCCAAAAGAAGCCAAGCTTATATTTAAGCAATATCGCTCGAGTAGGAGTGTGATATAGCTCTATATCATCACGGCTGTGATTAGGCCAGAGGCACGAGGCCGCAGGCCGAGTGCCGGAGGCAATCACAGCCGTGATGATATAGAGCTATATCACACGACTCCGAGAGCGATATTGCTTTTATACAACAGTTCGACGGCACACGTTTGAAAAACGAAAACTAGAAAACAACAACGGAGTTATTTTAAAAGCCTCTTTGTTTGAGAACTACTTCTTCCGCCACGGATTTGAGGGCGGCCAGAATGACAGGTAAAACTTTCGGCTGCTTTGAAGCTCATAACAACTCAATGGACGGAAAAGCCGTTTCTTTATATTACCGTTTCTTGGTCACAAAGTGTAGTTTTAAGATTAGTTCAGTCGAGAATGTATCTGTATTATATTTAAATCTGCAGTCGATTAGTAAAGATAGCGCCTGTTTGAACGTTTGCTTAGTGAGATTCGGTACGAATGAGAATCAAAGCATGAGCGGACGTCAGTGTTCACTCGCCCCGCTGACCACCGCCCTCTCTGGGCTACATCTCTGAAAGGGATTCCCCGGCTCTCATGTTGGCCTTGTTTGTTTATGATCGTCAAAATGAGATCAAATCAGCAGTATTTGGTGTCATGATCAAACTAGTACTTGTTTTTTTATTCATATTTAGTGTCTTTTGTGTTTGTTATTGTTTTGGCGCGAGGTAAAAGTTAATAAAACTACTTGTATAACGTTACTATTGCTTTCTCATTTATTCTTAACGCGATACGAGCACTCGATTATTATTATTAAACTTTGTTCTTGTCAGTACTATACAAAACGGTTTTTTATAAGTGTCAGAGAGATGTTTTTGCATGCTGCTTATAAATATACCAGTGGCGATATCTCATAACATGTTTTAATAGTCACGTCACGATACAGTAAATGATCAATGTCCACATTTAAAAGCTGCGGGGCTTACCTGCAGTTCCACGGTGTTTTCGCGTTCTGATAAAAGAGATAGCTCCAGAAAAAAACGAGTGTTTATATTCCTCTTTCCAAGTGTTAATCGTCCACACGATGTGACAAGACATTTCTCCCATTAACTTTAACGTAACATACAAGAGAGCTGGGGCCTCATTTATAAAACTTTGTGTAGGATTTGCGTCAGAAGTGGCGTACGGATGAAACATAGGACGTGCGTACGCACAGAAATATTCAGATTTATAAAACCGTGCGCACGCACATCCTACGCATTTTTCCCTTAATAAATCACAATCAATTCTAAATGTAGCGCAGCTTTTGCGGCTTCATGACACGCCCATAGTTGCCCATAAATAGTCCGTGAAACGCCCACAAGTTAATATGCATTGATTGCGAAATCATGGCAAACACATAGAGGAAATTAAAAAAAAACCGTAAATTCACTCAATGTGAAGTAGAACTTATCGTTGGCGAGGGGGAAAAGAGGAGAAAAACGTTGTTTGGAGGGCACAGTGTGGGCATTACGCATTGTGATGGGGCATTTTTTTCCATTCATTTAATTGCATCTGACAAGCTACAGATGTCGGTAATAATCGACGTGGAAATGGGACATTGTTCAGCGCAAATGTAATTTCTTGTTGCTTCCTGAATGGTTGAGACATACGCCATATATTGTTTTATCAAAAATAAAACACACTGAAGGCATATGCATGAATACCATAATTCCGTAGATTATGAAGATATGGTTTACTATGAAAACAACTTTCCCCAGTGGACAATTAATACATCTATCTATTTATTTATCTATCTATCTAACTATATATCTCCTTAATTATCTATCTATCTGTCTATGTAATTGCATCTATATCTGCTCCGCCAGACGGACACATTGACGAGAATATCAGTTTTGTACGTTATTTCGTTCTGTTAACGATATTCTTTGAGTATGAATTGAACAACATGCCAATATTATTGCAGAACATATTTCACTTTTCTTTTAGCACATATGTGTTCATTCGAATTTCTGTTGTAATTATCGATTTCTTTATTTTTTTGTTTCACTGCCGATCGATCAAACGGGTGTTCGTGTAGGCTGTTAATTGTAAGACTTGCTTTGTGAAGTGTTGTGTCGAACTCCGTTCCCCCTATGTTTCCCTTTAGTGTAGTGCTTTTATAGCGTTTTCATCACGTTACATTTAGAAAGATTAAAGATTTGAATTGGTTATACTAAAAAGGCATAATATCATGTATTTTATAATACAATTTATTAAATATTTCATACATTTGACAGTTTTCTATTAGGGTATTTCTTTTAAAATATAGCCTGTCTTTTTCTTTTTTTTCCTTTACTGGTCGTTTTAAAAATGTAATGTTTGCATACATAATTAAATAAATATTATACATATAATATGATTCATACTGTAAAAATAATTGACTTACCATTAAGAACAATACAGATACATTACAGAAATGCACACATATACATCTCAGTAGCCATTAAAACTTTAAATATATAAATAATAAAACCTATAACGTGATGAAGGCGCCATAGGGGCACTACACTGAAGGGAAAAATAGGGGGAACATAGTGGCAACAGATTTCGACACAACAGAAGTCTTCATGTTATTTATGAAAGGTAGTGTTGTCATTTTTACTTTCACTTTCACGTGTTTCTTCCATCTGCCGTCGGTGTCGCCATTTCTCATTTCACCCGTTTTTGTGCGTACGCCTGGGTCAGAGCTTGCGTGACGGACAGCACATTTTCCCGTCAAGTTTGCTTTTTATAAATAACAACTATTGCGTAGAGAGTGGCGTACGCCTTCTTTTGTGCGTACGCAACGTTTATAAATGAGGCCCCTGATCTTTGAAGGAATAATAACTTCCGATTGGGGATTCACAGACTGATTTATGAGCTAGTAAACTAATAGAGAGACGCACGGAGAGTGATTCAAACAGCGCGTCTGTGTTTTTCCATTCAGAGATGAGCCTGCTTAGGACCTCCATTCACTAGGTGGCGGAATAATACGAAAGGTGAAGCGGTTACAGTGCCGTTATCAGTACAATATCGTATAGCTCTTAGCCAATCAGATTCGAGAACCAGAAAGAACTGTTGTATAAAAAAAACATGTAATAAATAAATATAAAAATTGAGGTTATTAATAAAATCTGCTCACAGACTCTGTGCGGAGACCATTGGTCTAACCCTTCATAACAAAAAAAGGGAAAGAAAGAGCAGGCAAACAAGTAAGGCCCAATCCCAATTCTACCCCTTAGCCCTTCCCCTTTGTTTTGCGCGTTCACGTGAAGGGGTAGGGGTGTCTCAATTCTCTTTTGGCTGAAGGGGAAGGGGTAAGGGCCAGATAGCCCTTCAAACGAAGATTTTTCAGGACCACACTTCAGACGAAGGGGTATGATAAATTTCCAATATGTCCCATAAATTTAAGTATTTTTGGACATTAAAAAGTATTTTAATAACAAATAATAACTAGTTTTATGTATACGGTTATGTTCTCAGAAAAAAGATTTGTAAAAATCGCCATGAAAAAAGTTTGCTAATGTTATTGACCTTGTGATAGTTCCACAAATATATATTTTTTAATAATTTCATTAAATATAAAATTTTATTGTATTATTTCATCTGAGCATCTATGATGTAGGAGCTAGCAACGACTTATGATGACATGTAAAAGTCTAGTAGTGCTGTCCCATTCCTTAGGGGAATATATTCAGCCCTACCCCTTGACACTCTGTATCAAGGGGGAAGGGGTAGGGGTAAGGGCAAGGGGGAGGGGTATAAAATAGAATTGGGATTGGGCCTAAGTATGTACCTCTGGTGTAGTCCACTACAGCCTCCAGTGCTGCAATCCTTACATCCACGAAATGGCCGTACTGGGCGTAGGACTTAAACAGACTGGGGTCACTGGGAATATGGCCATTCCTCTGTAGCATTCGAATGGCCCGCAAGCAGCTGCAGTACAACAACAATAAAAAACTTTATAAGACCAAAACAGCAAATATAAGATAGTTTACCCATTTTGAAGTATTAAAAATCATTTTGTTATTAGAAAACATTGCAATATGCATGCTACAGTATGCACATTTGAAATGTTTTGATCACTGGGATCCTGCTAAAATGGTATTGGGTAGCAGGAAAAGACTAGAGTCAGGCAGTACCCTAACCTACTTCAAATTTTTTAAGGTGGACAAAATACTTTTAAAACTGCTATTATCAAAAAACACATGTTTGACAGCTGTACATGCCAGAAGAATGCTGTGACCTTTACTGTTTCTGCATACATTTGCATTGTATATTTAATTTGCTCATAAGCTGACAAGCAAGCTGGAAAAGTCCCAGAGCTACGTATAATCTGCCTATCCCTGTTGGCGACAGAGACACAAGCGAGTTGCATGGGGTGATGCAAGATTAACTACAGGTTGTTTAACTGACTACATCTTTGTGTTTGCTGGAAAATTTCACAATCTAAAGATGTTGACAGGATAGGAGCCCAGAACAGAAAAAAACAAGCTATTGCAGAACGTGAATCAAATTTTCCATGACCACCGCTACAGGACAAAGCACTTTATTTCAACAACTGTCCAGTGTAATGAAGGTTAAACCCTTTAAACGTTAAACAGTTGATATTACTGTATTTGGAGAGAGTTTCTAAACAAGAGCTGGACAATGTCTACGCCTTAGTTTAAAAGCGATATTGTCATTGATGTTTCCAGCACAAAAGAAAGAAAGCTTATTAGATGCTATGGGCTCATGTATGGGGGAACACACACACACACCTGACAGTAATGGTGTTCCGGTAGCTCGGCAGCAGTTTTTCCATGTTTAGGAAGCGTGTGATTTCCTCCAAAATCAGACGAACATCTGCGTTCAAGTTGTCCACTGTGCGCACCTCATTATTAATGCTGATGGCAGGTGTCAGCGAGTTTGTCAAGGCATCAATCAGCTCAGCACGATAATAGTTATCAGAAAACTGCGAGGGAAAAATGCACGGTTACAACCACCGCCCAGGTACAAATACCCCAGACTTATTTGTCTCTGAAAGTGTTGCTTAATCAAAAAACTTGAAGTGAATTTAACCTTCTACCTCGTTTCAAGTTCACATACTGCCATTACCTTGTTTTTCCGGTTGTCGTTGTATTTAATGAGGTCCAATATGAAGTTCAGGACATCTTTGGGACAAAGGTTTTGGACATCTCTGAGCAGAGCCATGGCCACTGGCATGGTCTACATGAAGAGAATAGAAAAGGTCCACATAGCATACCTAAAATTACCATCCCAGTACAATGAATAAGTACAATGAACCAACGGTGATGAGGGTGAGTTTGGACTTTACCTTTTGCAGAAAGTAGCTTTGAAAGTTGATGAAGTTGTTGGTCTTGACAATATTCGGGCAGCTTTTGCAGCAGAACATGCGCGTGAAGAGAGATTTCATGGCTGGTGGACCCATCCATGTGCTCGCCATAGAATTAGCAATCTAACAAACAGACCAACACACAGGTTTATCTTAAACCTTTCAACAGAGGGTGTGCTAAAAATAACAGACATACACATGGTATTTTTAATGTGACATTTATATAACAAGAACTTCAACTGCAAAAGCTATTTTATAAAGCCACAATATGTAGGATTTTCACCACTAGAGATCGCTATTAAACAGTATTAATAAAGTCAAAGCTTTAACCTGATAAGGATCACTGTGCAGTACACGGCACACCTCCTCCCTTGCACGTGAGGCTGCATAAAAGTCATTGTAACTTTGAAGCATTAAATCTTCAAAATGCGACACATCATTTGAAAGCTCAAGACTCTCAGGATTCCATTAAGCGCACACACAAAGCATCATATGATTTATAGCAGTCATAAAACTGTAATCTAGTTCAGGGGTTTTCAAACTGGGGGGCAGGGCCCCCAGGGGGGCCGCGAGATGGTGCCAGGGGGGCCCCAGTTTTATGACATTTTATAAAATACATTAATTTATCATGAATTCTGTGTAATTATACATAGAAAAATAAGGCTACTAACCAAAAGCACTACTTTATTTGTATAATTTAATATGTGTTTTAGTAAAATGTTGAGTTTAGAACAGTTTTTTGTCACAAATTTTCTTTAGGGGGCCGCAAAGGAATGAACCATACACAAAGTGGGCCGCACGCTGAAAAAGTTTGGGAACCACTTAGTTGATAGTAACCTGAACCGGGCGGCCCCGATTTAGCATATTTACTAACCTTCAAAATCTTCCCTTTATCCGCTTCGCTGAAATTGTTCAAAACAAATTGTTCACAAATCCCAAAAAGTCCAAGGAAATGGAATATCCAAGCCTTTTAATCCAAAACGATTTGGTCGCCTCACAATCTTGACGTTTCTGACCGAATTACAATATAAATACTACCGGACATTCGTTCGACTCTCACTTTTCATTCACGATTTATAATAATATATTTTCGGATGTCACATATATATTGTGCAATGTCTGAGGAACAAATACGCCCCCTTGTGGAATTTCAGCCGTTCCATAAGAGGCTCCGCAATACTTCTGTAATTATTTTATTATTTTCTCATCCTCATGTTGTTCTAAACTTGCATGAGTTTTTTTATTTTGATGAACACAAAAGAAGATATTTTGATAAATGATGGTAAGCACACAGTTGACGGTACTCATTGAATTCCATCGTATTTGTTTTTTCTACTATGGAAGTCAATGGTTACCATCCAGCTGTGTGCTTACCATCATTTATCAAAATATCTTCTTTTGTGTACATCAGAAAAAAAATTCATACAGGTTTAGAACAATATGAGAATGAGAAAATGATGACAGAATTTTTATTTTTGGGTGAACTATCCTTTTAATGACGTTAAGAAGGAGAGTGGAACCATGGGAGATTTGTTTTCACCATCGATAGAATTCCAGACTTTCAGGAATTTGCAAATCATTAGGGGCGCTCCGATCAATGCCGATTCTCTACTTGATCTTAGTAAGTCCGAGTCGTTTATAACATGCATTTGAAAAAGCAAAACTTGTCAAACATAATTATTATACACATTCTTTATTATCATGAAAATACATGAAAGGTTTGAAGAACAGCAATATAAATATATCCTTAAGCCATTTCCTAGAGCTGCGTGTAATTGCCATAGATATGTATAATAAAGGCTCGATGTTTCACCTGCGCTGCTGGGCAATTGAGTGGAACGTCTGCATATGGTGGCCATCTGACCACAGGGCGCTCGCTCACTCGTAGCATTGTGTTTTAATGGGAAATGTACTTTGAAATTACCATAACTTGCTTAATTTTCTACCGATTTTCAAACGGTTTGGTTTGTTATAAACTTCAGAGATGTACCTATGACACTGCATACTTAATTAATAATTTTCATGAATCATGTTAAAGCATACAGAATTATAGCCACGTTAATAACGTCTGTAAGAAACCAAAACGTTTGAAAATCGGTAGAAAATTGAGCAAGTTATGGTCATTTAAATGTACCTGCACCATTAAAACTCAATGCTACGAGTGAGCGAGCTGTCTGAGGTGGGATGGCCGCCAGGTGATGATGTTAGAGACTCCGCCGTAACACATCTAGCCTTTATACATATCTATGGTCATAGCTGCGTGTGTATTGTTCTACGTCTGCAGCGCATATTTAGTTTCTGCACGAGAGCGCCCTCTGGCTTTTGGATGTAGTGGCATTTCACCGTAATTCATTGAGAAGCATAGCAAGCATTATCGGCCAATCGATTGGATCATCCATATAAAATAAATATAAAATAATGTTCACGAATGAGGTAATGAATTAAAGTTTTTTATCTGTACGTTTTATGTCATCGAAACGAATAAGCTGCAAGGCACAACATCTGTAGCCTGGATGCCAGCCGATCTTAGCCCCGCCCACAACATTTTGAGAACGGGAAGATCGGTCTGGGGTTTCTGCGTTGAGGAGCTATTATGCTAGACCAAAAGCTGGTCGAACCAATCAAATTGTCAGGGCGGGCTTTATACGATGATGGACAGTAACGTAATCAACCACGTCACCAAAGAGCGCGTGTGTTGAATCTGTTTACAATGAAAGGGCTGCCGCTGTAGAATTCAGATGTGTGGATTCTGACATTGAGTCTGTTCTAAAAGATATCGACAGAGCATTGATTTTAAAAGAGGAACAGAGAAACACGAGCAAGCCATTTGTTGATATTTTTGCCGTCCTTCCTACGGGATTCGGCAAAAGTTGGTCGCAACTGAAACTGGTATCAAGGCGATGCAACTCGGCGAGATGGATATAATTAGCGGTCGTTGCCAGCTTTTTTTCGGAAGCCCGGAATCGTGGTTGCTGAATAAGTGGAGGGACGTGCTAGGCTCCAATATTTTCAAGCCAACATAATGGGTATCGTCGTGGATGAAGTTCACCTAACGTACAAATCGTAAGAGATAGTCTTACTGTATGACTTAGTAAATACTTAATGTTGTGATATAAATGAAATGTTGTAAACATAGTAGGTGTTGATGTACGTTCTCTAAGACTTAGTATAATCACAATCTTAGTGTCATTGTAGCGAAATAACTAGCAGTTCGGTCAGGCTGCAAAAGACGTAACGTACGTCACACACTCCGTTGCTCTGATTGGTCGTATGTCTATCCAATTGAGTGCAGAGGCATTTTTCGGTTGAGACACGCCTCATAATTATAGCTCAATGGAGCGGTATCAGACTCAAATTCTGACTAGAATTGAGTATGACAACGTCAGGCTACAACATCTGCATTTGCCCATTGCCATAGTTTCTACATCCATTAACTGAGGATAGCACAGATATAAAGTCACACAAAGGGCGACAATTACACACTTTTAAAACAGGAATTTCTTTAAATTTACAAATCCTTGGGAACTTTTGGAATAATGCAAGTAAACATCTGCATTAAATATATCACACTGTGCAAGTGTTTTTTCTTACATATTGTGGGTTAAAGTTGGTATCTTAAAGGGGACATATCATAAAAATCTGACTTTTTCCATGTTTACGTGCTATAATTGGGTCCCCAGTGTTTTTATTAACCTAGAAAATGTGAAAAAGATCAACCCAGTAACTTAGTTTTGGTAAACTGTTCTCTGGAAGCTTGTGAAAAATTAGTTCATTGAAATTTGGCTCCCCTTGTGATGTCAGAAAGGGATTTTATAATAATAATAATACCGCCTTAATCTGCACTATCCAACCACGACACTGCGTTTTAGTGCAGAGATCAGCTTATTTGCATTTAAAAGGACACACCCAAAACAGGACATTTTTCCTCACACCTAAAAAGTGGCAATTTTAACATGCTGTAATAAATGATCTATATGGTATTTTAAACTAGAACTTCACATATGTACTCTGGGGACACCAAAGATTTATTTGACATCTTAAAAGGGCTTGTGATATGTCCCATTTAAAGAAATGTCACTGTATTTTGTTTAACAGTAGCACTGCTTTCATTATGACACATGAAACATGTTTCACCTTAGCCAGACAGAAGCATCCCTGCATGCGGACTTTATAGAAGCACTGGTCCTGCTCCAGTATGTCAGTGAGAGCGCGTCGTGAATCAGCTGTGGGAAACTTCTCCAGTGCTAAAATAGACTCTTCCTGGGCCACCACGTCCCTCTCATAGCGCAGCTGATACTGCCACATGAAATCCGCCTGCTCGAACTCCACCTTCCGCAGGATCGACATGTCCGGATCGATCCGTATCCACAGCAGAGGAGAGTCAGCACTGTGATTTCACAACAGCAGAGAAGAGCTCATTGAAGATGTGCTGCTTTAATTCAATGTAGATTCTCATTTCATTGTAATGAACTTACTGTGTAGCAGGTTGCCTATTTGGATGTAAGAAATTATATTACTATAGTAGTAACTGAATAATTAAAATGGCTTTTAAGGATCTGTCCATTATAGTGAACAGCACACCTCAAAAGATTAAATTAAAGACTCATGTTTAGACAGATTAGATCAGACTTTGCAAATGCATGAATATAATCCAACAAAACTATGTGTGGTTGTTACAGACAAGCAATGCAGACAGTAACTATACAACAAAATGATTAAAAATAAGCTTATAATTTTAATGAAGTAACTGGAATTTCCAATTGTTGTACATGTAAATTTCTAAAATATTCATTGATATGCAGGTTGTACACAAAAAGATGGATGAAAATTTTTCAACGTCTTACTCCATGGCTGATAAGTCCATGTCTACTTCCTCTCCATTCATCAGAGGGATTTTCTTTTTCTTGTTCCTGAAAAAGATGGAGAATGTACAAGAGGTGCAAAACTCAGAATTATATTCATAATAGCATAATACTGAAAACAAAGTTTAAATTAAAGACGGCTGTGTGAAAACTGACATTGACGAGCTGAGCTTTTCACCCAAAGTTTAGTGGTTGTGCACACCAAAACTTTTAAATGTGGCTAAAAAAGCCTGGAGGACGCCGAATGCCAGCTGTTTTTTCAGCTGAGTGCCAGCTTTCTTCAGCTAAGCCCTTGGTAGCAGTGATACTTCAGCTGTGAGCCGATAGGTTGCTGTGGTAATGTCCCGCCCCTTCTCCACTGTAATTGGACAGCTGTGTGAAAACTGACATTGACGAGTGGACCTTTCACCCAAAGTTGAATATTTGAAAAACGTCGAGCTTTCAATTGAAAACATGCGCCGGCTGCGAGAGTAAAAACTCAAAAACGCCTGGAGGACGCCAAATGCCAGCTGTTTTTCAGCGGAGCGCTTTGGTAGCTGTGATACTTGAGCTGTGAGCTGGTTGGTTGTTGTGATTCTTTCTCCACTGTGATTGGACGGGTGTGTGAGAACTGACATTGCCGAGTGATATTTTCACTCAAAGCTGAATCTCTTTCAGTGTGGAAAAAAATGCTAACTGCTGGCTTATTTGAAAAATGCAGAGCTTCCATTGGAAACAAATGAAAACATGCACCGGCCGCGGGCGTAAAAGCTTTGGTGTGCACGCCCCCTTAATATTTTTTAAAGGAACACGCCCACATTTTGGGAATTTAGCTTATTCACCGTATCCCCCAGAGTTAGATAAGTCCATACATACCTCTCTCATCTCCGTGCGTGCTGTAACTCTGTCTGACGCAGCCCCCGCTAGCTTAGCTTAGCACAAAGACTGGAAATGCATGGCTCCAGCTAGTATACTGCTCCCAATAAGCGACAAAACAACGCGATCATTCTCCTATTTATGTGCCGTGATTCGCACAGTCAAACCGCGTACAAACAACAAGGCGACACGAGACACAGCGATCCCCCAACAGCACACACACTGAGAACCACACTCTCTGAAGACGAAGCACTGCCGCATGGGCGGAGCGATCCGCTCGCAGCACACGAGAAGCCCCTGGTGAGGTGCAGAGAGTTCGGTCAGAGTTGTGCAAATCACTCCGCCCATGCGGCAGTGCCTCGCCCTCAGAGAACACAGCTCTCAGCATGTATACTGTCAAAAGATCGCTGTGTCTCATATCACCTTGTTATTTGTACACGGTTTGACTATACAAATCACAACACATAAATAGGAAAATGATCGCGTTATTTTGTCACTTATTGGGAGCAGTATACTAGCTGGAGCCATGCATTTCCAGTCTTTGTGCTAAGCTAAGCTAGCGGGGGCTGCGTCAGACAGAGTTACAGCACGCACGGAGATGAGAGAGGTATGTATGGACTTATCTAACTCTGGGGGATACGGTGAATAAGCTAAATTCCCAAAATGTGGGCGTGTTCCTTTAACACTCGGCACTGGGTGCGCAAAAAAAGATGAGCGCCGTCTTTCAGTGCAGAAAAAAAGCCAACAGCTAGCTTTTTTGAAAAGTGCCGCACTTCCATCGGAAACAATTGAAAACATACGCCAGCATAAAAGCTTTGTTGTGCATACCCGCTAACTCTATTGCTCATATAAACTGGTGAAAGGGATAGTTTACCCAAAAATAAATATTACCACATGATTTACCCACCCTTGAGCCATCCTCAATGTATATGATTATATTTTTTCAGATGAATACATTCCGAATTACATTAGAAAATTTCCTGGCTGTTCCAAGCTTTACAATGTTCGTAAATGGTGCTTCTGATTTGAGTCCAAAAAAAGTCCATCCATTCTTCACAGAAGTAATCCACACGGCTCCAGGATGTTAATAAAGGCCTTCTGAGGGCAAATGATCCATGTGGATAACTTCCGTGAAAGATGTTGAGGTAATTTCCCTTTAATATTTAGGCATCTGGCCTGTGCTGGATTCGACGAAGGTCCTACCTTCTGCTTTTGGAATGACAGGGAATGTCATGTTTCAAACTGTTCTCCTCTATCTGTAGGGTGTGGTTAAATGAACCATCCAACTCCTGCACGGTCACTTTAATTGGGCCCTGTTAAAAAACAAATAAAATGCATGCATGTTTTTAAAGTTTCGTCTCTGTCTGGTTGACCCTGAAGACATGTTGACCACCATCATATCATTCATTTCTCTTCTGACTGTCATTACTCACCACGTATTTCTGAGTGCCAGAAGATGTGTAGTCCTGACGGATCTCTAGCTCCAGTACGTTTCTTTTTCTATTGAAGGCAAAGCTGCCGAAAAATTTGACCACCCCACTCTGGTCTCTGAAGTTGACAAGTCAAAGATCATCTATACAAGAACTGCATATGCTAGAACATAATTAGCACGACTATTTTACTGTTACTGATAAAACATCCTCCAAAAACAACATCAGCTTTTAGTTGCAATAATGTATTAATAGTTACGGGCTGCTTGATTTTATTGTATGTAAGGAATACAGTCACCCAATTATTACACCAAAATACACCTCACAACAAGGGCCACAAAGACAAAGGCTGCGTCCGAAATCACATACTGTGACTGACAGTAGGTACTGAATTAGATGAACTCATCGACCGTTAAAACGGTAATGTACTAAATTACAATGAATTCGGACATACTATATCCACCATGTTGATACATCACGTGACATACGTCGTCGTCAAGTTAGTCGTTAACTGGAATGATTTTTAACAAGCGCAATTTAAACACAATATGTATTTGCATTTGAATAGAGCCGTGTTACCGCTTTCGGGAATTTTTGTATAAAACAATGCCCCTCCGTCTTCTTCTTCATTGGATAACTTCTCTCCTGGGGATCACAGGATAGCAAAGTGTCCATCGAATGAACATTTTGGAAGTAGCATGTCATCCGTGGAACTGTTTTCCGAATACTATGAATTCAAACATACTACTCACCTCGCCAACTGCTTTTCGCCTACTATATAGTATGGAAGTAGGCGATTTCAGACACAATTTTCAGATTTTTATTTTGTTAGAAAGCCCAGACAAATCCTCAGGATGTCATGATCTGTTTATAAAAATGTGGGGTCCTTTTCTCTCCCTAAATGAGAATGCAAATGTGTCTTATACCTCGGTGTTGTAACCTACTAGAACTGTAAAGTCTAAATTATTTATTTTCTTCTCTGAGACCCAAATCAAACCTGTATTGATCTGTATGGATTTTTTATTGTATTTTATTTATTTATTTATTTTATTTATTTTTTGAGGGGGGCGTTAAGCTGGGTAATGGGGAAAAAAACCTAAAGCATGTCACGGTCAACACTTAATTTCTGACTGATGTTCATGTCATGTTCTAAAAAAGCTAAATAAAAAATAAAAAAGAAAGCCCAGAACATTATTTCACTCATTACAAGATTACTTACCAAATATACTAAAATTAAATATTAAAAACTGCGTCATGACTAATGCTGCGGTAGAGGTGTGAAGTGCGAGTGATTTCAATGTTAAGTCAATGTGAAGACGCGTTGACGCGCGTCAGGAAGTCCCGCGGCGTGGAAGAGGCGTTTGGCGCTGAGCGAAGCGAAATGAGCGTTGTACGCGTGAATGGTGCTTTTTGTGCATTTTACGGTTCACGCAAATTTGCGGCTGACGCCCGAGTTAAAAAATTTGAACTTTGGCGGAATTTGCGCCGCGTTAACCAATCAGGAGCCTGCTTGCCCGGAGTCACTCATTCAACCAACGCTTGATATTGTCCGTAACAATCAACATCAGTCATCTTAAAAACAGATAACCGCATAGCACTTGCCCCTCCCACAAGAAGCGGAGTTTGCCTCTGACGCGCGTCAAAAGCTTGCTTTTTCCGCGCGTCTACTCCGCTCTACACACGCGAATGCAACCAAATTGTTCAAGCGGCAAACCACGCACTGTAGACGCGATTTTGACGCCTGAAACGCAGTTGGTGTAAACTCAGCATAAGACCACAGGGCAATGAAAAAGACTACATCAGCACAGTCAGCCACGTAGAAAATCTGATGTCAGAAAACTCCTGGTCATCTTTGACTGATCAAGAATAAGCATTTGAAAAATAAAATGCTGAACTTTACAAAGAGGCTATACGTTTTAAGGATACACCCACTGCTTGATGAGGGGTCCGATGTCCTTTCCCGACACGTTGGAGATAGACTTAAGGAATCCAGAGGTGGACACCAGCATCTGACTCCACATGTGAGACTGATATTTTTGGGACGATGCCGTGCTGGCCAGACTTAGGAGCTTGTTAAACACCTGATGAGAGATTGGAGGGTCTCAGTACGAGCTTACACATGTTTGACCCGTTTACACTTAACCACAGGAACAATGAACGCTTAATATAAAAAACCGGTTGCACGTCAATAAATGTGGGTGGCCTGAAACTATACTTTTGGGTTGTGTAACATGTTCAAGCTTCAAGTAACCACCACACAGAGGAACAGCAAAAAATCACTTTTTTTGAATGATGGAAATTGTGGTTTGTTCACCTGAAGCATGAACTCCATGCTGATTCTGTTCTCAATGAGCCTCATCACCAGGTGAGCTTTGCACTGGAACATCTTATAATATTCCCAGGACAGCGTGTGGGGGTGTTTGATAGAAAAGTGAAGGTGGGGTGTTGGACTGAAACAAAAAGATACAGATTACGATAAACAGGCATAATCTATTTTATGTCTTTACATAATCCAAACCCCTGACAGAACCTGGGGGGGGGGGGTTTAAAGATATTTTATTTTATTTTATGCATTCTGACTTATTAACACTGTTTAAGAGTTGGATTCATCATGGCAAAGTGTCAGAAAAGCAGTTGGATGTGCCCACTGCACTTCGCCAGGGTTCGTACAAGTTTCTGAAAGTTTTTTTGAACATGAAAGATTCATACGTAACAATCTTGCTTTATTTCTTTTATGGGCAATTTCAGTGCAGGAAGTAAAATGGAAGTTCTTATATGGGCACACCAACCAAGAGCTTACACGAAATCAAATCTTACGCCAATTATGCTTAAAGTCGCAACGATATTGAAATAACTAATATATATATATATATATATATATATATATATATATATATATATATGAAGAGTGTCGTTGCAAAACGAGATAAATCCATTTTTTTACATTTTTGTCAAAACATGTTTATTATTATCTTATCATGTTATTATTTTGTTTTATGGAGCTACTTAGCTGTACTTTTTAAGGTATGAAGGTTTAAATCAAAAGTTAAGACGGTTTTAAATCAAAACAAACCAACTGCAGTTGCATTGAAATTAATTGGAATGCACAACCAAAAAACGCGATTTCTGAACAATTTAAAAAACGGTGGTTATCTCGTTTTGCAACGAAACTCTTCATATATTTAAGCAATATCGCTCGAGTAGGAGTATGATATAGAGCTATATAACACGACTCCGAGAGCGATATTGCTTTTATACAACAGTTCGACGGCACACATTTGAAAAACGAAAACTAGAAAACAACAACGGAGATATTTTAAAAGCCTCTTTGTTTGAGAACTACTTCTTCCGCCACGGATTTGAGGGCGGCCAGAATGACAGGTAAAACTTTCGGCTGCTTTGAAGCTCATAACAACTCAATGGACGGAAAAGCCGTTTCTTTATATTACCGTTTCTTGGTCACAAAGTGTAGTTTTAAGATTAGTTCAGTCGAGAATGTATCTGTATTATATTTAAATCTGCAGTCGATTAGTAAAGATAGCGCCTGTTTGAACGTTTGTTTAGTGAGATTCGGTACGAATGAGAACCAAAGCATGAGCGGACGTCAGTGTTCACTCGCCCCGCTGACCACCGCCCTCTCTGGGCTACATCTCTGAAAGGGATTCCCCGGCTCTCATGTTGGCCTTGTTTGTTTATGATCGTCAAAATGAGATCAAATCAGCAGTATTTGGTGTCATGATCAAACTAGAACTTGTTTTTTTATTCATATTTAGTGTCTTTTGTGTTTGTTATTGTTTTGGCGCGAGGTAAAAGTTAATAAAACTAAACTTGTGTAACGTTACTATTGCTTTCTCATTTATTCTTAACGCGATACGAGCACTCGGTTTTTATTAGACTTCGTTCTTGTCAGTACTATATAAAACTGTTTTTTATAAGTGTCAGAGAGATGTTTTTGCATGCTGCTTATAAATATACCAGTGGCGATATCTCATAACATGTTTTAATAGTCACGTCACGATACAGTAAATGATCAATGTCCACATTTAAAAGCTGCGGGGCTTACCTGCAGTTCCACGGTGTTTTCGCGTTCTGATAAAAGATATAGCTCCAGAAAAAAACGAGTGTTTATATTCCTCTTTCCAAGTGTTAATCGTCCACACGATGTGACAAGACATTTCTCCCATTAACTGTAACGTAGCATTCAAGAGCGCTGATCTTTGAAGGAATAATAACTTCCGATTGGGGATTCACAGACTGATTTATGAGCTAGTAAACTAATGAGACGCACGGAGAGTGATTCAAACAGCGCGTCTGTGTTTTTCCATTCAGAGATGAGCCTGCTTAGGACCTCCATTCACTAGGTGGCGGAATAATACGAAAGGTGAAGCGGTTACAGTGCCGTTATCAGTACAATATCGTATAGCTCTTAGCCAATCAGATTCGAGAACCAGAAAGAACTGTTGTATAAATATATATATATACATATATACATATGGTATGGCAGGTGGGAGGGGTCTGGGAGAACATCGCAGCGATTAGCAATTAGCAACACGACCCAACTTCAAACGATCCAATCAGATCTCGATGGACAAATTAAAATTCAGACGCCGTTTCATTCGGATATACGTCACCACGGGGAAAATAAGGCAATCGCTACTTCCGTTTCATGGCGACTTTAATAAACTGATAACACGTGGGGTCATGTAAACGCGTAAAACGAATTTCTTTAGTCGGGGAAAGGCCATAAAGGGCGTAAGCAAAAACCAATCAGCACAGGTAGTTTTTTATAAACGTCAGACGTGGAAGTAAGCGCAAAGTAACGCATAAAAGTCTCTGCTCTACTAAAGCAGTTGGCAGAGTAACTGCAAAAATAAAAACTGATGTTATATTTTAAGAGTTTCGTTGCAAAACGAGATAAATCCATTTTTTAACATTTTTGTCAAAACATGTTTATTATTATGTTATCATGTTATTATTTTGTTTTATGGTGTAACTTAGCTGTATTTTTTAAGTTATGAAGATTTAAATCAAAACAAACCAACTGCAGTTGAATTGAAATTAATTGGAATGCACAACCAAAAAACGAGATTGCTGAACAAATAAAAAAACGGTGGTTATCTCGTTTTGCAACGAAATTCTTCATTCACAGGTTCTGGAGACACGAAAAGAGATAAAACAATATAGCTTAAGACAGATATGCTGTCGGCTTTTTGATCGACTAAAGAAGATGACGTCACTACCCGCGAGAAACCTGACAAAAAAAAGTCCCACGTAAACGCAGTTGTCTGCATAGCCGGTTTATTGATTTGCATGTAAACGCATGAAAACATTTTTTAATAATAAGCAGATTTTTGATAGTTATTCGCTTATTCTGTGCATGTAAACGTACTCAATGTCACCAAAGAAATGTGGTGTTGTTTGTGAGGTAAATTTAAGCTTGTCCAGCTTCCCAAAGAACCCAGAATTATGTAAACAATGGATATAGTTTGTTTATCTGTGGTAGAAGCGTGTTGTGCGTGTGTGTTTGTTTAACTCTGGATTTCATTGAAATGGGGTCATGAGTCGCAGGTGGTAAGTAAAACTGCATCAAATGTCTGTATTTTGTTGGCAATCGGCGCGTGAGTGCATATAATGTAAACACACATATAGTGAATCATAAGTTATCCAGAGATAGTGGGATGTTTTGTGTGTTGCTTGCTTGTGACTGGCTCCACCTCCGGTACATCAAAAGGAGCTTGTTTTTTTTTTTAAAGTAGTGGTACAGCTGATCCGTCTTTTATAAATCTGATAAAACTAAAGACTCTTTGGAGATATGAAGGATGCAATACTACTTTATAGCTACTCAAGGTCAACATGAGATAAACAGAAACAGTGTGTTATGTGAGCTTTAACAAATGACTAAAGAATAACTGTACCTATACCAGCACAGCAAGTAGACGATTTATGCCTAATTTGCTAAAAGGTGTTGACAGTTTATGAGGTAAAAATTATGAAGACATCTGCATCTGTTTATGTAAGAAGTCGTCTGTTCAGCCGAAGTATGTAGCCACTTGTGCACCGTATAATACACCTACTGTTCTCATGGTATACTTTGGCTTTGAGTAAAGGGCAGAATACTTAATTTAGGTGTTTTTAAACTAAGCAATGTGATTTCTGTGAATCTGTATTGATGTTAATTTTGAAGTTACTTGTCTTTTTCTTTTCCACCAGAGAAAGTGGGATGCAGCAAGACTCCTCCCATCTTCAGCTCATATTCCACAATCCTGTCCAGTTCCTGTTAGTCGAATAACAAAATACAGCTTGCGTTTACACACCGCATAAAATCGTTTCAAACAAAATAAAGTACATCATAATGTTTGCATAATATTCAAGCATTTCTCACTATACCTCCTTGATCCAGTGACGGTATTCATTGACTCCAAACGTTTTCTTCAGGTAGAGACCATAAATGTATCCTGATATTCCTTTTAAAACCCACTCGTCCGCCCTGCAATTCAAATAAAAAGCATTTATTTGCAACATTTTTGGTTTTCAATGCTATACTGGTGCTGAGCATTCCAAATGGCACCAAAACATTCAAAACGCATGTCTTTCTTCAAACGCACGACATAACCTAAATTACGACATCACGTTGCAGCATAAATGTATCGTATACACTGAACGTCTTTGTAAGGGGTTTTAATGTTGTCTGAGCACACAATCTGGTCTTGGAAAGACACAGAGTCTGTTTGAATGGATTGAACTGGCAGTGCTGGAGACCGCCTGCTCGAACCCACTGTCTTCAATTACAGGCTTAAACTGCATTAAACAACACCATTAATTGCAGGCAGGTGACTGTTCTCCATTTCAAAGCTGGTGCGGTTCTTCAGTTGGGGCCTGTACAAGCCCAAATAAATAAATAAAGTCTACTATAGACGCCCGCACATCTGATTTGGATTTCAGACGTTTAGCACACAAGGGGGTCTATTGTAAGACGTAATCAAAGCTTTGGACAATGCAATACAGGGCTGGAGCCACACACACGCGTGCACACACACACCAAGAGGCAGAAACATTTTGTTAGAAAGCCACAAAAAACTGAAGAACCAATCTAATGATACAGAAAGGAGAGAGAGTGACAATGAAAAACTATTAAATACACATTGATCAGCATCTCTTAGTGAAACCACGGTTTTACGAATGCCAAACTCACCCTCCACCCATGTGTTTCACTGTGTCACAATGTATGCCGTGTTCCAAAAAAATGTGAAAAAGTAAAATAAAACCTCTAAGATCATACTGTCTTTTGGGCGAAAACAGAAAGTTTCATAAACACTTGGCCGAAAACTGGTTTCTAAAATTACCCATAGTAAAACAATACTAAATAGTATTCATTTAGTTCTGTATATATTTTAAAGAGACCCTATTACGCTGCTAAACAGGGGTTTGTTTCCAAAAAGCATTGCTAGCCACCTACTGTCATAAGTTGCATCGTTACTGACAAAGTTCAATGATTTGGTGTTTCCCGAAACCATAGTTCAAATGAACATTCGCAAGCTGCATCGCAAACTTAAACGACAGCTCTTCACCTGTGGTTAGTTCCTTGTTATTATAATATGTAGACTTACGTTGATCATGCTTTTGAACAAAATAAGCAAAAAACATGTGGTACATTCTTTATCTATCATCCTAAATATATTTTACGTATAAGTTTGTAACAGAATTAAAGTGCTGCATTTGCAAACTGTGTATGTGTACAGCTCTACAAGCTTTAAGACCCTGGGGAATCCCTGCTAGAGGAAACTTGCGCATGAATTAAAATAAACAACAGATAACTAAATCACAATAATAAATCAGCCTTTTGGTGTAATATATGTTATTTATAGCAGTAATTCGGACATTAAATCGATTTAAACAGATTAATTAGCACTCCCATGTGACATCATCAACTATGTTGTTGAAGCAGCATTACTATGCCTTGACAAGGTAGTTAGTTTCTCCAACCAATGCATCGTACTATAGTGGTTCACCAGCGAGTTATGTTTTTGTTCGGGAAACACACCCCTGAACGTTATTTTGTGTATTTTGTGTAATGCAATATGTTTGCATGGTTTATGGTTCAAACAACACATTGTTTTCCACATAACTTACATTATTTTGGCTCCTCTATGTCCCGCCTTTCTAAAAACGCATAGATTTCTATAAAGCTCATCGTTCTAAGAAAGCGTGGTGTGCTCATATTTTCGAGCTATCCAGTGCGTTGTGATTTGTTTAGTGACAGATATGTGACGCTCCTTAAAGGGAAAACCCCACAAATGTTCAATATTTTACTATATTCTTACCTCAACTTAGATAAATGAATACATGCATATCTTTATTCAATGCGTGCACTTAATGTAGATAGAGTGCGTCGTGAATGTGTTAACGTTTAGCCTAGTCCCATTCATTTCTTAGGATCCAAACAGGGATGAATTTAAAAAGCAAACACTTCCATGTTTTCCCGATTTAAAGACTGTTACATAAGTAGTTACACAAGTAAGTATGGTGGCACAAAATAAAACGTGGTGCACCAGATAACACGTCAGCAGTGTCGTGCGTCAGCAGCGTCACTGCAGTGTGGTGAAAGCCTATTCACAACAGACCCGGAAGAGAAGACAATGCTGAATAAAGTCTTCATTTTTGTTTTGTTTTTGAAACAAAATGTATTTTTGATGCTTCAGCAAATTCTAACTGACCGACTGATGTCACATGGACTACTTTGATTATGTTTTTATTACTTTCTGGACATGGACAGTATACCGTACATACATTTTCAATGTAGAGTCAGAAAGCTCTCGGACTAAATATAAAACATCTTAAACTGTGTTCCGAAGATGAACGAAGGTCTTACAGGCTTGGAACGACATTAGGGTGAGTCATTAATGACATTATTTTCATTTTTGGATGAACTATTCCTTTAAGAACTTAAAGGAATATTCCATTTTCTTAAAAGAAAATCCAGATAATTTACTCACCACCATGTCATCCAAAATGTTGATGTCTTTCTTTGTTCAGTCGAGAAGAAATTATGTTTTTTGAGGAAAACATTGCAGGATTTTTCTAATTTTAATGGACTTTAATAGACACCAACAATTAACACTTAACTCAACACATAACAGTTTTTTTCAACGGTGTTTCAAAGGACTATAAACGATCCCAAATGAGGCATAAGGGTCTTATCTAGCAAAACGATTGTCGTTTTTGACAAGAAAAATAAAAAATATGCACTTTTAAACCACAACTCCTCGTCTAGGTCCGGTCCAGCGCAACATAACGTAAATGCGTAGTGACGTAGGGAGGTCATGTGTTACATATATAAAACGCACATTTGCGGACCATTGTAAACAATAAACTGACAAAAACATTAATTAGTATCAGTTGACATACAACAACGTAGGAACGGTCCTCTTTTAACACACTTGTAAACACTTGGGCGGAGTTTCGCGTTCGTCTTCTGTGACCTCTTGACGTCATGACGTATTGCGTGGGGTCAGCTGGCGCATCACGACCAGATCTAGACGAGAAGTTGTGCTTTAAAAGTGTATATTTCTTATTTTTCATGTACAAAAATGACAATCGTTTTGCTAGATACGACACTTATGCCTCGTTTGGGATTGTTTATAGTCCTTTGAAAAAAACGGTTACGTGTTCAGTTAAGTGTTAATTGTTGGTGTCTATTAAAGTCCATTAAAATGAGAAAAATCCTGCAATGTTTTCCTCAAAAAACATAATTTCTTCTCGACTGAACAAAAAAAGACATCAACATTTTGGATGACATGGTGGTGAGTAAATTATCTGGATTTTTCTTTTAAGAAAAATGGAATATTCCTTTAAGCTCTGGCTCTTCAATGATTTTTAAAACTTAAATGAGAATAAAATCGAAATAATCTTATTAGGACACACGGAAAACAGCATGACTGTGGCTCTCTCACTCCTTACGAAAACCTCTGGGCTAGGAACTTGGGCTTTCTTTTTGACCACAACCTAAAATTCAACAAAGAGATTAGTGTTGTGGTAAAATCCAGCTTTTTCCATCTCAGACAGCTTTCCAAAGTAAAATAATTTTTACCCCAAAGGGATTTCCAAACAATGAACCATGCAGTCGTTACATCACGCCTGGATTACTGCAACTCTCTTTATTATGGTGTCTCCCAATCATCTCGCTCTTGAATAAAGTTGGTTTAGAAATTCAGCAGCTAGACTTCTCACTAAGACACGCAAGTATGAGTCGGTTACTCCTATAAGCCTTACACTGGCTTGTTACTTTACGTTTATAAAGCTTTAAATAATCTGGCCCCCGAGTACCGACCTGTTTACTCTCTCGTCTTTTCCCATCAAGAAACTTAAGATTTTGTGACCAGTGCCTACTTGTTGTACCTAGATTTCAACTTAAAGGTTCTGTTTTTCCTAAACCCATTTTTCAAACTTTAGTTAGTGTGTAATGTTGCTGTTAGAGCATAAATAATACCTGCAAAATGATAAAGCTCAAAGTTCAAAGGTAAGCGATATATTTTCTTTAACAGAAGTCCCATTTCAAAGCCTACAGGGAACTTACTGGTTGAATGACGTCAATAAAAGAGGTTTTGACTAAATTCTGCTCACAGGAATATGTCAGTCGCCAGATTTGGCCCAAACGGCTCTGACTAAGCTAAGCTGCTGTCGAATCACAACACACTAAACAAACTACACAATCAGAACTCGTTACGTATTTCTTAAGCAGGGACTTCATAGAACCATGAAGACATTAGCCCGTTTTTAGGACAGTGAAAACAGTGCTATACAGATAAAGTGAATTGTGTCAAAAATACTTCGTTTTTTTTTACACAGAAAACATAAACACATGTTAAATTGCACACCTTAAATGCAATCATAGCTTAAAAAACACAGTAAAAATCTTTTTACTGATGTACAAGCACTTTATCAGCCTCGGCTGTTTTTAAATGTGCTTTATAAATAAAGTTTGATTGATTGAATCAGAAGCGGGCGGGATTATGATATGTGCATCGAGTCCACGTCAACTCGGTGCTAAAGTTGTTTCTAAAAGAATTGAAGAGTGGCCGGCAGGTGCCCTTTCTGCCAAACAATCCAAATGTTTAACCACCAGACTGCCTCAAGGTACATTCACATTATAAGCAACTTTGTCGCTGTGTGTCGCTCGTCTCTTTCAAAAGAGGCGTTTCTATATCTGTTGTCATAAACAAATGAGTTACATCCACTCCAGTAACTGACGAGAGATGGATGACGTGAACTCCGCTGCTTCGTTCTCATTGGTAGTCGCTCCCGAAAGTCGCTCATAATTTGCATAAAGTTAAACATTGCTGAACGTTGTCCAGCGACTGGACACACCCCATCCAGTCCTCCCTGAGATTGCGTCGCTCTGCTACTGCTAGTCGCTGTTAGTCTAAATGCAGCTTCATCTCTCACTTACCAGGACATTCTAGAGATGAAGCATCCAAAGAACTGCTGGGCCAAAGCCTGGGCCAGGAAACGTCTACTGAGAGGAGTCTGATCTATGATCATACCGCTGTGCAGGAGGTTGGTACTGAGAAGAGAATTGATATGATTTATGTGACAGTCAACATTATTATTTTTAAAAAGCAATACTTCATTTATAGTTTTAATTATCATCAGAACATCAAAATAAAAAATCCAGAAGGAAACGTAAACATTGATTATAAAATTACCTGAAAATACTCATGGATGCATAAGATGAGAGCTGCACATACGCCTCGTCCACAAAGACGGTCTTGAAGCAAGAGTAGGGGTAGCGGCAGGTGAGGATCTCCTCATAAAACTCAAAGATCTCATGCAGGAAGGACATGGTGTGCTTCAGCAAGGGAAGAAGCTGAGGCAGGCAAAAATGGGTCACCTGTGGAAACATATATTGACTCAAATAACATATTTCATCTTTATCAAAGTAATGCAATTCATAAAAATGATGAAAATAATCATAGATTTATGTTCAATCAGATTCCAAGTATATAAAGGGTAATCTATCTACTTCATATTAAAACTGCATACCACCATCTGGTGGCCAACTGTGAAAGTGAAATTTGGTCTAGCTAATCTTTCCTTTCAGTGAACTGCTAGACTGATTTCATAAAGTCAGATTTCCTCTCTCACACACCTCATGCATGTAGGGATCAACCAGAATTTCGAAGGGCCCCACAGCCAAAGAGATGTTCGGGGCCGCAGTCGGAATGGGAAGCACGTAGTGATAGGTTTTCTTGCGCATGTCATGGGTGTAGACGGTCTCCACTAGATCCCCACAGGACACCGCCACCATAGAGGCATCTACAGTGAACTCCAGCTTCCACGTGCACAGCTCTGAGTACGAGTCTACACATGGAAACCAGAACCTAGCAGACAAGATTTAGATACTTTCAGGACCAATAAATGCACACATGAATACAAGCATTGAAATTATTATTATTCTTTTTTTTTTCAAAGTTACTTTACTAAGTATACATAGTGAACCCAACCGTAAGGACACTTAAGAGAAACTCTACAACATAATTATATTCTCATGAATCAAAGTCTACAAGTCTACTGCTTTGCTTACAGCTTACCGTGTGGAATTCTGGTTGCCGAAGGAAAAGACGTGGGCCGCTCTTTCTGCCATACTTCCTTCCACATCAGGTACTACGAAGTGCAGTCCTCCCTTTGGCTGGTCCAGTGAGAACTCAATGTACACTTTTAAAACTTTCATCTCTGGACAAAAGCACAGCACCAATCACAATGGGGGACTGATGTTTGCTAAGCACACTTGCAAAAATAACGCATTGTTGGATAATGCCTTAAATGCTCCAACAAGTTTGAAATACTACAGACTCCAGTAAACAGGTTATTGCAAGTGATAGCTGATAATAGTAGGTTGTAGAGTAAGCTGTCATGTTGTCACCCTGGTGGTCGTAATTTGCTGATAGTATTGACCCAAATACAAATGTGCATGAAAATGTAAAAGCAGAAAAAAGATGAATAGTTAAAAGTTTCAAAGAATACATTGAAATAATATGTTACATTGTTCCCTGATATCTACATAGAAGGTATGTGACTTTATTTAGTGCAAAAAATGATCTAGGGATGGTTTTACATTTACAACCCTAGGATTTGCCTTTAGAATGAAATGGTCTATTATTACCCAATTTGAAAGAGTCATGAATAATAATGTTAAGCTCTGCTCTGATTGGCTGTTTTTCAGAGCAGTACAGTTCAGTAGCTCTCTGTGTGTAAACAGACCTTATGCTTGAGTCTGTATCAGGCAAAGATACAGATTTTGAGGAATAAACAATTGTTTGGAGATTGTTAATGAAAGTTTCTGACTAGTAAGTTTTTGTGGGGGTTTTTTGTATGGACCTGCAAAACGTAACTGTAACGTTAATAGTAAAACTTTAGCCTAAACGCTAGCATATAGCATTAACTAGCATACACACACACCCCTAAAGGATTATTAGGAACACCATACCAATACTCTGTGTTTGACCCCCTTTCGCCTTCAGAACTGCCTTAATTCTGTGTAAGATCTGGTGACTGTGGGGCCCATTTTAGTACAGTGAACTCATTGTCATGTTCAAAAAACCAATTTGAAATAATTCAAGCTTTGTGACATGGTGCATTATCCTGCTGGAAGTAGCCATCAGTGGATGTGTACATGGTGGTCATAAAGAGATGGACATGGTCAGAAACAATGCTCAGGTAACTGAGCAGATTATGAAAAACTCAGAGCGGCCCGTTTTCGGACCAACAACCATGCCACGCTCAAAATTGCTTAAATCACCTTTCTTCCCCATTCTGACATTCAGTTTGGAGTTCAGGAGATTGTCTTGACCAGGACCAAACCCCTACATGCATTGAAGCAACTCCCATGTAATTGGTTGATTAGATAATTGCATTAATGAGAAAATGAACAGGTGTTCCTAATAATCCTTTAGGCGAGTGTAGCTCTAACTCAGCAGTCACAGCTTTGTTTTAAGCATAGTACCATGCAGAAGTTCAGAACTATACATTTGACTCCATGCTATGCTGGATCTACTCACCATCTCCCTGCTTCCAGAGCTCTGACGGAACTTTAATGGAAAGCTCGCCATTCCCAGCATCTGGGTCCACAGCACTAACAGCTGCTGTGTAAGCACTGGAGAAGTAGTTAAGGTTCCTCCTGTTAATCACACAGCAAAACAAAACAAAATGGTGAATAGAACACAATAAATAAAAAAGAAGTAAATACTGTAACTTAAAAAAATGAGCTAACAGTGGCTATTTACATGCACAAAACTTTGTCAATCCGACTGAATGTAATATGATTGAAGGTTACGACAATACAGTTTACATGCACCCTAAGCATTGCAATTTGATTAAAATGTTCGTTTACATATAAATTCTATATAATCCGGACCGAACGTCTGCGCAAGAGCACAGTCAGGGTTGCAAAATCCAAATCATCCCAATGGACATTCAAATCTAGCCCATAAGCGTCCCAATGACTATTCACAGTTCAAATGCCAATATGAACGAAATCCTTTCATCTTTAACCTGCAGGAAAAAAACAACCCACAGAGACCGTTTAAACAGTGTCCAGACCTAAAAAAAAATAAAGGACTTGCGCACAGCATCTCTCGTCAAGATCACGCTTTATCTCTGGATAAATGTACAAAGCTGAGTTGGAGAAAGTTGTTCTTAAGAAGTTTTCAGATATATGCAATTAAAGTACCATTTTCGAAAGGCACAATGCTATTTTATTGCTTTATGTAGCCTAATGTTATGAAAGTACACATGAAGCTAAAGATTCCCCAGGTGAAAATAATTATATTATTAATATACTTTAAAAAAGTGTACTAAGTATATTTTCTTCATTTTGTACTATTTTTGTCAAATCTGAGTATAGTTAAGTGTATTCAATTGTGTATTAACTTCTATTTGACTACACTTCGATTGAAAATAGTATACTAAAATGGAAACTTCAAGTGCACTAAAATACACTATTGAAAATCAAGATTCATGAGCAATTAAGCACCCTTACAGTACAATTGCATTGTATCGCCATTCTAATGGAAAAACACTTAAAAAGGCATTGCAGCGCAAATTATAGTTGTGTTTAAGTACATTTTGTCCATACACTAAAAGTATACTTTTAAAAGTATATATTAAATACTCTTTAAATAAAGCACAACAAGTAGAAGCATTCTTGTTTTATACTTCATGTACTTCAATTATATTTCCAATACACTAAAGAATACTACTTTTTTACCTGGGTGTACAGCGCACGACCACCATTACCTTAATAATGCGTGTTGCCATGTCTTGCTATTGCATATTTCTGTGACAAGAATTATGTGAGACGTAAATATAAGACGTGAACTTGAGCACAAATGTCCTGTGAATGTGCAAAATGTACTTTTGCATCCAAATGAGAAAATACTACGATTCACGCGTTTACAACATGCGTACTTTTCTCCTGCTGAAAGTACACCACCCCCTTTTAATACAATCCAAATTCGATCGACCTCAATCGTATTGATTAATGTGTTTACATGGTTGCTTTTTAATACGATTGAGCCATCAATACGATTACAAATGGAATATTTGGTTGCATGTAAACGTACCTTATGAGTAGTGGTGCCTCACGATTAGTCGCAACTAATCGTTTGCAGAATGAAAGTTTTTGTTGACATAATATATGTATGTGCACTGTGTATAATAATTATGTATATATACATGCATACACATTCATGTATAATTTAAGATAAAAATATATTTATATAATACATATTTATATTTATATGCACATGCAAATGTTTCTTAATTATATACATGTGTGTGTGTGCATGTGTATTTATGCATAATTATTATACACAGTACACCCACATATATTATGTAAACAAAAACTTTTATTCGGCAAACGATTAGTCGTGACTAATCGTGAGACAGCACTACTTATGAGAAATGCATAACTGCTACAACTATCACTGTACATCTATATTTCTTACAGGCTAATTGTATTCTGTCTGTCACTTTGAGCAAAGACTCAATCCCAAAACCATAACGCGTACAAGTCTTTGAGCATAAACAAATTATGCTGATAAAACAACGTTGATCTTCTGTTTGGATTCATGATGGCAGACCTCCAGCGTGGGGTCATTGTAAATGAAAGGAGCTTCGAGATCATTCACTCTCACCCTGTAGATTCGGCACTGTTTGCTGTTTAATTTGATCCGATTCAGGTTTACCACTGTAGGAAAGATGGTAAGCTCCACATAACCCTATTCAAAGTACAAAAAAAGTATTTTCGAGTCTTTATTAACCAATGGTACACTTACAGATATTATTACAGTAACATTTATTTAACATATCTTTAGATATGTGCGAGAAAGCTTTAACATTCTTGTAAGCTATAATAACTAATGATTTGATTATTTCATACTATACATTGTTGAAATATTACACACATAAATGTTTCATACACACATAAAGATCAGAATCAAACAGAAACGATAACTTACAATAACAGACTTCCTCTGAAAGTTAATGTTGTTGATGCAGACAACCTGATGGGTCGTAAAGAAATAAACAAACGGTCATGCATTACAATCTTGATCATTCAAATAATAAAAGTTTGCATGCAGTCAGATTTGATACTTATAATTTATAAGGTCGCGGGCTCTCAAAGCCCTTGTCTTTCTTGCGATTCATCACTCCGCGGTTTATTCACTCAAACCCTGTGAAACACAGTTGATAGGCGGTATTTCATATGAGCTTCATGAAATCCTTAATGTACAGTAGTTTTAGAAAAAAGACATCCTCTTTCTTGCCTGAGCATCAATCTAATCCATTTTCTCATGTTTTTATTTGTGGAATGATTCTGAAATGTTGAAATTTCAGTAACATCATTTAATGTTTTGCAGAGAAGCAACTCTAAACACCGCTCTTCCTCTCTGTGCGTTCCGCCATGTTGTTTGCGACCTTTGGCCTCCCGCGCTTAGAGTTCCCGGATGTTCGATTCACATTCAGTGCGGCTCAAGGGAGTAAGGGGGCGCACGAGAGCTTGTAAAGCAAGTACAGAAAACTGTTTTGAGCTCATCGAACATAGTATGTATAATAAAGTAAATTATATATATATATATATTTTATATATTAATTATCTATTAACTATAAAGACTAGTACATGATACTCCAATATAATTTTTTTCTATGTTTTTATCGATATTTTTAAATACTTCTGCTGTAAACACAAACGACTGTGATTGGTTTATCCTCAGCAGCGCGGAAAAAAGTAGCAAGTCCAAGATGGCTGAGTGATATCTTTTAAAGAGATGGTTCACCCAAAAATTATTTCATCATTTACGCACTCTCTTGTTGTTACAAACCTGTATAAATTTCTGATGAACATGAAGGAAGACATTTTGAGGAATGTTTTCATAACCAAACCGTTCATGAGCCCCATTCATGTCCTTTTTTCTACTATTGAAGTAAATGGGGCCTCTGATCGGTTTGGTTACAAACATTCCCCAAAACATCTTCCTTCGTGCCCATCAGAACAAAGACATTCATACAGGTCTGTAACAACACGAGAGTGAGAAAATTATCACAGAATTTTAATATTTTGGGTGAACAATCCCTTCAAAATAAACTGTTTAAACCTTTGGATAATCCATTAATCCCAGTTACTGTGAAAATTAACTGGACACAAGTTTTTAAGTTAATTGGTACTGACATGAACATTCAAACATTAAAAGCATCTACTTTATCTTCCAGAAAACATTTATTCTAACATTTTAATGTTAATTGGTGTTAATTCTAAAATTAATTACAATTTTAATTGTTTAATAAATCCATTTTTATGACCCTATGTTAATAAAGGATTATGCGTAAAACATTGAATGATTAAATAGATGAAAATATAAAAGACGATAAAACTAGTGAAAACTATTTAAAAATATGAAAACAATAAACAGTAACTTTTTAACAAGTATAAAATATACATTTTCTCTTTTTACAATAATATAATATTAATTTAAAATCCTGGCTTTGGGGAAAAGTTAATATTTTTAGTTTAGTGGAGTGTATTATATTGTCTGTCGATTTTTCTGTTTCCCCTGCTTCTTTTAATGTAAAGCTGCTTTGAAACAATTACCAATGTGAAAAGCACAAATAAAATTGAATTGAATTGAATATTGTGTTGGGTTAGGTTCACAAAAATACCAGAGACATATATTGCAATAGACAACTAACTGAGCAAATAACTTAATGACAAGTTTAGATTAAATGAGATTAAAAACACAAAAGGCAAATAGAATTTAAGCAATGACAAAAACATAATAGAAACAAACAAAAAAGGAAGATTTATTTTGCTTAAAAGTAAGATCTAAAAACATTTTAAACAATTGCACTTTTATATGTTTGTAACATCCACTTAGCACTCTGATTGAAGCTTCATTATGTTTTATCATACCACAGGTCAGTCAGATAATTCCAGTACACTCATAACAGTTTTTGTATTTATTGTACACATATTTATCACTAATCTTTACTAACGAATATAAGAATTCACTATTGTCAATTCAATCAAATGTGAAATATCCTTTGAATAAATTGCACGTCAAATTCCCCCAAAACTAGCAGACTGGGTGCATAGATACTTTTACATTTCTAATACACAACAGTCAACTTAAAACTCATTCATTGTTCATAATTGCACTTTATCACATTTTTTGATGTATTTTAGGATTTATTCAAGCTGCTGCAGCAGGTTTGTCATCCACACTGGGAGTCTGTGAATAAACAGATCCTGTAGCCTGTGTAAGGCAACTTTTCATGAGTCTGAAAAGGTGCCGCCTAAATTTCTCTTCTACAAACACATAGAGAATGGGATTCAAGCAGCTGTGTGAGTAAGCCAGAGCTTCTGTGATCTGAAGACTAAGAGTGATTGCTTTGCTTTTTTCACAGGATGGCTCTATGAGTTTATTTAGCTCCAATGCTTTCACAAAAGCTGCAATATTATATGGGGCCCAACAGCAGAAGAAGACAACCATCACTACAATGACAAGTCTCATGGTCTGTTTCCTGGAAGAGCGAACTGTTAAGAGTCTGTGAAGAATCATTGAGTAACAAAATCCAATTACACACAGTGGAATAAATAATCCTAAAACATTCATTTTAATAATACCAACAGTCTTTCCATAATGGTAAAAGTTGTGATCTTCTGTTGGATAAGACTGACAGTATGTTTTATTATTGTTATCATAGGTTTTCAGGTACATAAGCTCAGGAAACGATGCTGCAACAGCAATGATACAGATGACCACACTGGCTAAGATCCCATATATCTTTGCTTTGACTCTCAAAGCAAACACAGCATGAACCACAGTTAAATATTTGTCAACACTCATCATTACAATAAAGAAAATCCCACTGTAGAATCCAATGTGATAGACGCCTAAAACCATGGTGCACATAGGACCTCCAAAGACCCACTGATCTCTGGCATAGTGAGCCAGGAACGGGAGAGAGGAGATCAGCAGCAGATCAGCTAAAGCCAGATTAAGGAGACAGATGTCAGTCATGCTTTTCAGCTTTACACCCTTCAACATCACCCATAACACCAGCAGGTTATCCAGCAGACCCAACATGAAGAACAGAGAGTATAACACAGGTAGGATGTTGGATGCATGACCTCCATAATCACAGGATAACACAGATGGATCAAGAACTACACTGTAGTAGTCATCATAGCTGTATAAGGGAGAGGTGTTTGGTTCATCAGTAACTGGTCCATGCAAACTTGAGCAGAAAAAGAAAAAATATATTATTAGTGAAGCAGAAAAACACTGACAGCAGTGAGTAATATAAGATAAGGCCTTAGTAGTCATCATAACTGTATAAGGGAGAGGTGTTTAGTTCATCAGTACACCATTAAACCAGATATTTGTCTTAAACAATGAAGTACACATCACTTAATATTTTGTTTTGAACCTATACATTTTAGTTCATTAAACTGTTAAGCATACAAAATTAATTAAACTAAAACATTCAAGTAAAACGAACTTGGTAACACTTTGGACAATGCATGTCAAAAACACAGTTTTGTGTGTTTCTGTGGAGAATCAAGTTTATTCAATGATTGACTTATAGCCAGTCATGAATTTTGTGTTATAATACCATTTATAACACCATAAGTAATATAATTAAATTAGAAATAGTAAATGTTTGAACTCAATATACTAAGTGGAGAAGTTGGAAAGAGCAATTGATATTACAAATTAAATCAACTTAACATTTTTAGTTCAGTAAATTTACTTTTAAGTTAAATACTATTTTTTGTTCAACTCAATAGTTATTTTATAAAACATATCCTTAAAAAATGTATCATGTGAACTAACGCTTTTTAGTAAAGACTACTACTAATGTCAACCTGATTTGTCTGCTACATCCTCTAGGTTCTATGTAAATACAACTTAACCTGTTTAGTTTCACACTTGTGTAAAAACTAAAATGATTTAGTGCAACGGGTTTCCATGCAATTTTTTAGTTCAGTCAGCTAATTCAGGTTAACAATGTAACTGGTCATCGCAAACAAGAAAAAAGGATTATAAGCAAGGCAGAAAAACACAACAGTGAATAATAGACATCAACTGTAACATTCCAAGTGTATCTAAGATAAGTT
The DNA here is from genome assembly GCF_027580225.2 of Misgurnus anguillicaudatus. Taxonomy (NCBI): domain Eukaryota; kingdom Metazoa; phylum Chordata; class Actinopteri; order Cypriniformes; family Cobitidae; genus Misgurnus; species Misgurnus anguillicaudatus. Next base: position 11,314,909 of record NC_073346.2, read on the forward strand.
CTCACCTGTAAAATGTATACAAATAAAGAGGACTGGTGGTAGCCATATCTGACCATAGAGGTTGTGATGCAGTCCTGTTTATTACAAACCACTTTGAGTTAGGAACAGAAATGTGCACAAAAGGGAAAAGCTTTTGCAGTAAACACTGAAAATCAAAGCATTTCAGTTTATGAAATTTTCACTGGTCAGAATTAGGAAGAGGCTTTGCATTGTGAAAAATAACTTAACCAGGTTCACAAAGTGCATAAACATGTTTAAAGGGACGTAAAATGCATTGCAACCACACACACACACACACTTTATGATATACTCAGTTTTCTGTAAAACATTTTTAACTTAAAAATATAAAGTAAACTTTAAAGCTGTGAACTTTTGAAATATATCTTATGATTTGAGTAAATATCAGTAAAATAGATCTTAATCACTACATTAATTCACTCTGACAAATAAAAATGTGTGAATTCTTTGATATCTGTTGTGTGCTGTTATTACAAGTTTGTATGATGTATTTGAAGTTCTGAAATGTTATAAATGGAGCTCTAAACCAAGAAGGGATACTGAGGTCAGAGACTGTCATGTGAGATTATTTCCCCAAAACATTGGTTTATGTCACTTGAATTAAATATGGAAGGCAAAGGGGAACAGAACTAGTTTCACATCTGCATAAACACATGTGATTCATTGCTTTTTAAAAAAAATTCTTTCATTTTATTTTCTGTAACTTTCTCATTCTTTATGAGATGTTCATTTGCAGGTACAAAACTGAAAATTATTTTCAATTTGAAATAGTTTTATGTTTAACCAAAAGAAGAAGCTGAAATATTCTTGTGTATTTTAACCATGTGTAATAAAAAAAAACAATAATAGAATCTCATAATAGAATAATAGAAAATTTAAACGGATGTCTTAAGGACACATTTGTTCTCTGTTGTCAAGATTTTCATTGTATAATGTATGTTGGTATTTTTCCACAAAATTATGGTAGAACGTCCATATCACCCAGTAGCCCAAGACTGGTTACCCACTGAAGCTAAGTAGGGTTGAGCCTGGTCAGTACTTGGATGGGAAACCTTCTGGGAAAACTAGGTTCCATATCAGCCGGTCACTACATCGTCACGTCGTGACCGACGAATTGGGAACACATCTCACAGGACCAATCTACTTCGAAAAACTTCTAAAACGCGGCCTCTGTCCTGCATGCCATGGCGCTACTGCAGGTCCATCAGGCTAAGGCTCTGAGAGATCTGCCCAAGGGAGGTCATGATTCGGCGGTCTTTTCAGACCTGCGTGTGGCCACTGACTCTGTGCTTCGTGCGACCAAGGTCACCGCACAAGCCGTCGGTCGTGCGATGTCCACCCTGGTGATCCAGGAGCGCCATCTCTGTAGAGCCCTGCAAGCCCGTCGGGGCCCGATGGGGCCCGACAGGCTAAGCCCATTTGGGCCGGGTCGTTTTTTTTTTTACAGACCGGGCTCGGGTCGGGCTTATTTTAGCGTCTCTCCTCATTGTGTGTGTGTGTTTGCGTGTGTAGCAGAGACAGCGCACATCTGAGAGTGCGCGTCCGAGAGAGAGCGCGCGCATCAAAGCGCACCCGCGTCAGACAGAGCTTAAAAGTGATTGATATTGGTCTCGGGTCAGGTCGGGTTCGGGCTAAAAAAATTGCAGGCATTGTCGGCCTGGGGTCGGGTAGGTCTTGAACACTACGGGCCAAGGGCCGGGTTAGGGCTAGAGTTTTTGGCCCGTGCAGGGCTCTACATCTCTGGCTGTGCCTGGCAGACATGCGATATGCTGACAAAACCCGGCTCCTGAATGCTCCGGTGTCCCAGGCAGGCCTGTTCAGCGAGGCCGTTGAGAACATCGCACAGCAGTTCTCAGCCACGCAGAAGCAGACTGAGGCCATCGCTCAGATCATGCCGCGTCGGAAGAGACCAACTCCTCGCCTGCCGAGAAGAGAGGGACCGGCCGTCAGCAGCCCGCCCTGCCTGCTCAGCCCCCTAGCCGTGGTGGAAAACGTAAGACCAAGCGGCCCTGAGAAGGGCGACCTAGAGATGGAGAGGATGAAGGCACCACTCCCCCACCGGAGGAGGCCGTATGGAGAATCATTGGTTTTCTTTCATTTTTGTTCCACCGGCTTTTTAGCCGGCACCCACAAAACCACAAAAAGAGCGAATTCCTCTTCAACTTTCAACACAACATTATTAATTTAGTCTCCTTACAAATGTAATTGGATTAAAGATAATAAATTAAGTTGAATTTACTCAAAAATGTGTTAATTTCAGAATTACACATTTTTGTGTTATTTTAACTCAAATTTTGGTTTAGACAAAACAAGAATTTATAGTTCTATGAATATATAATATATAGTTTAATCATTTAATTTCATTAAATGTACGAAGACACATAGGTGCAGTTTCCCGGACAGGGTTTAGATTAATCCAGGACTAAACCTTAGTTATATGAGGACATTTAAGTTGTTTTTACAAACATACTTTACAAAAAAACATTACTGATTCATTATTAATGCATTGGCGTCCCTTCAAACAGCTTTATACACTTTGTAAAATTGGTTAAGTTCTTTTTCACAAGACAAAGCCTCTTCCTTATTTTGACCAGAAAGTTTCATAAACTAAAATGCTTTAATTTTCCATGTTTACTGCAAAAGCTTTTTCCTTTTGTGCACATTTCTGTTGTTATTAGACAAAACATTACTATATGTGCAAGTTGTTTATAAATGATGTCAGCTCAAACATGCATTTTAGTCTGAGACTAGGATAAGCCCTATCCGGGAAAGCGCATAATAATCATTTTTTCACAGTATAGAAGAACTAGCTCTGCGTTATATCCCCATTTTGTCAAAAGAAGCTGACAAGCCAACCACATAAACCATATTGTCACATTTCTTACATGCATATGCCCTCCTTGTTTTACACTTTATGCATGTATAATAAAAGTTAAACAAATTGGAAATAAAAAGAAGTGTTAAGAGAGAAATGTATTATTCGTAAATCATTCGAAAAATAGAAAAATTTTTAGTATTTAGCTAAATAATGCACTGAATGAGTGACAGGTCTTGAGCACCTAAACTTTTTTCCTTACACATAAGAGACAGGATATAATGTAAGGTTCTTGTGTATTTAATTTGTTTTATAAGCTTGTTTAGAAATGGAAATAATAAAAAAGCTTTCTCAAACTTAATTTGAATAAATTATAATTTCATGAGCTTACACTATGAAAAACTTAAATTGGTAATTCCTAAAAATGTGAATTTTTTTCAACTTAAATTTTCTCACTTAAGTTGAAAATGTTTAAATATTTTAGGTGTTACCAATTGAAGTAAGATTTTTAGAGTATATTTCACTTTTTACAGTGTAGAATAATGATTTCCTCTGCCTTTATATGCAGTGTCTTTCGTATTGCATTAGTTTTGCACAATGCATCAAAAACACTTCTTAGTGATTTTTTTACAGTGAGACCCAGGAGACCCAAGCACAATAACTGCAATTTCACCTCTGATATAAGTATATGAAGCATTCCCTTCTAAATTTACAAAAATAGATGAAAGACAGTGAGACACACGTGAACATTATCATGGATTAAGAACCTTGTGGTTGATAACATTTTTTATTTTGATTTCTTTCATTTTTATATTAAACCAATACACAAAAGAACCAAATAAATACATTTACATACAAAAACATTACATTATCGTCATTGCACAGGAGTAAAGTTAAGGTGTAATTTGACGATTGTCCTGCAGGTGACCTTGTAACTCCGTCTTATGACGCACTTAGGGATTTTCGATTGAGTTTATTGGTAACAACCACCATAGTAAGCTAACGATGCTTTTGGGAAACACACCCTTGGATGCTAAGGTAAAATAACTTACAAAAGAAGTGCAAAATATCCTTCAAACACCCCCAACTGTCAAACAGGTGCTTTAAAATAGGTATTTTGGGATCTCTATTTCAATCCATCAGCTGTATGTCTCTCTTCCACACTGGGAGTCTGTGAATAAACAGATCCTGTAGCCTGTGTAAGGCAACTCTTCATGAACTGTAATCTGATGACGGGGGTTTTGTTCAGAAGTCTAAAAAGGTGTCTCCTAAATTTCTCTCCTACAAACACATAGAGAATGGGATTTAAGCAGCTGTGTGAGTAAGCCAGAGCTTCTGTGATCTGAAGACTAAGAGTGATTGCTTTGCTTTTTTCACAGGATGTCTCTATGACTTCATTAAACTCCAATACTTTCACAAAAGCTGCAATATTATATGGAGCCCAACAGCAGAAGAAGACAACCATCACTACAACGACAAGTCTCGTGGTCTGTTTCCTGGAAAAGCGAACGGTTAAGAGTCTGTGAAGAATTCTTGAGTAACAAAATCCAGTTATACACAATGGAATAATTAATCCTAAAACATTCATCTTAATAATACCAACCGTCTTTGCATAAAGATGAGATTTCTGATCATCTGTTGGATAAGACAGACAATATGTTTTATTATTGTGTTCATTGGTTTTTAGGTACATTAGCTCAGGAAACGATGCTGCAACAGCAATGATCCAGATAAGCACATTGGCTATAATCCCATATGTCTTTGTTCTGACTCTCAAAGAGGATACAGTGTGAACCACGGCTAAATATCTGTCAACACTCATCAGTACAACAAAGAAAATTCCACTGTAGAATCCAATGTGATAGACGCCTAAAACCATGGTGCACATGGGGCCTCCAAAGACCCACTGATCTCTGGTATAGTGTGCCAGGAACGGGAGAGAGGAGATCAGCAGGAGATCAGCTAAAGCCAAGTTCAGGAGACAGATGTCAGTCATGCTTCTCAGCTTTACACCCATTATCATCACCCATAACACCAGCAGGTTACCCAGCAGGCCCAACACGAAGAACAAAGAATACAACACAGGTTGGATGTTGGATGCATGACCTCCGTAATCACAGGATAACACAGATGGATCAAGACCTCTACTGTAGTAGTCACCATAGCTATCTAAGGGAGTGGTGTTTGGTTCATCAGTAACTGGTCCATGCAAACTTGAGCAGAAAGAAAAAATTTATTATAAACGAAGCAGAAAACACAACAGTGAGTAAACATCAATAACTGTAACGTTCCAAGTGTTTCTAAGATAAGGCCTCACCTGGACAATGCATATTCATACAGGTAAAGAAGACTGGTGGTAGCCATCTCTGTCCATATAGATTGTGAGGCAGTCCTGTTAAGTACAAGCCACTGTGAGTTAGGAACAGAAATGTGCACAAAAAGAAAAAGCTTTTGCAGTAAACATGGAAAATTAAAGCATTTCAGTTTATGAAACTTCCACTGGTCAAAATTAGGAAGAGGCTTTGCCTTAACCAGTTTCACAAAGTGCATTAAGCTGTTTGAAGGGACGGCAATGCATTAATAATAATGGTTTCTATGTGTCACATAAAGTTACGTTTTGATCGTTAAGATGCTAAAAGTGTGTAATTTCTATTCAACTATCGAGTCACCAAAAATAACCCCAACACAACATAAATAATCATCAATTAATTTGCTAATTCAAAAAAGATCACAACGCTTATGGAACTTATACATTACTGTCAGGAACAAGAGAGAGACTTAATTGCAGGTAAAACACAATTTTATTTATAGAGTGGCAAAACAGTGAAAAAGTCTTTTAAAGCTCAGCCAAACGACCAGGATCAGATGGACAGGCAGAAAAATCAGGAAGATGACCAGCGGAGAACCCAGATCCTCAGAGCTGACTACAAGGCCAATGGGAAAACCAGCATACAGCAGTGCCAGCAGAGAAAAACATCTATAAGACCCGGGTGGTGAGAGCTCACCTGAAGAGGCAGAGAGACTAGGCTGAAGAGTAGAGGTAGAGATGGCCGACTGGACTGAAGAGGCATGGAGGCTCAACCGGACTGATGAACAGTAGAGAATAAGACTGGTGGCCAAACTAAAGCAAAAAGAAAAAACACAGCAAAAACCCAAAAGGCAAGGAGTCTAAACAATGGCCAAAACTAAACTTTAACCAAACAACGTAACAACAAAAAGATTAAACTGGAAAAACAACCGGACTTGAAGAAACTTAACTTCAAGATCAGCAATGCTGGTATATAACAACACGGTCAAAGGGAAACATGAGGAGAATATAAATGGTGTTTAATCATTGGGAACAGGTGTGGTGAAGAAATTAAGGTCAACAAGGGGGCGGGGTAACAAACGAGACACCAAGCACATGCCAAACAAAGACCATGTGCTCAAAAACACACAGCCATGGTTCATTACTGAGCTGACCTGACCAAATTCCTAACAGAACCCCTCCCCCCATGGACGCCACAAGATGTCCCAGGGAGAGGGTCACTATGATGCCAGCGGAAGTCCCAGAGCAAGACTGGTCCAAGATGTTATGGCCAGAAACCCATGACCTCTCCTCAGGAACGTAACCCTCCCAGTCCACCAGGTACTGAAAAACCCTGCCATGGCGTCGCAAATCCAGGATTCTCTGTACAGTATAGGCAGGAGAGCCATCCACCATGAGTGGGGGAGGGGGGCAGGGGCAGAGACAGTAGTATTGTGGGGAGAAGACAACACAGGTTTAACCATGGACACATAAAAACATGGTGAACTCGACAAAGAACAGGAGAAATATGGTCCTATGAACTTAGGAGCTAGCTTACAAGATGAGCCCCTAAGAGGCAAGTCCTTGGTGGAAAGCCATACCTGTTGACCACAGATATAGGTGGGTTGCTGGGTCTGATGTCTATCAGCGGTTGCTTTGTTCCGTCTTGAGGTCTGGGCCAGTACCTTCTCTGTCTTCCTCCAGGTGCAACGATACCTCTGGACAAAGGCAGATGGAACAGCAGTGTCAGGTTCCTGTGAAGGAAACAGAAGGTGTTGATTTCCTAAAGACATATCTCTCAATGCCACAGATAAGGAGTTGTGGGCATACTCAATCCAACGTAGTTATTGACACCAGGAATTCGAACTTTGAGAAGACAGGCAGTGAAGGGCTCGCTCAAGATCCTGGTTGGCTCGTTCACACTGCCCATTGGTCTGAGGGTGAAAACTGGATGACAGACTCACAGAGGCCCCGATCTGTCGACAAAACTCCTTTCAAAATGGTGAAACAAACTGGGGACCCCAATCTGAAATCAGGTCAACAGGAAGACCATGAATACAGAAAACCTGTTCAACCATAATTTCAGTGGTCTCTTTAGCAGTGGGGAGTTTGGGAAGTGGGATGAAATTAACTGCTTTGGAGAAGCGGTCCAACACTGTCAGTATAACAGTGTTACCTCTCGACAAGGGAAGCCCTGTGACAAAGTCTAGAGCAATATGTGACCATGGACGAGAGGGAATAGGAAGGGGCTGGAGCAGACCAACAGGAGGCTGATTAGAACTCTTGTTCTAGGAGCATTCTGAACAAGTCAACACAAACTGCCTGACGTTTACCTGCATAGAAGGCCACCAGTAATGTTGAAGGATGGCAGCCATCGTTCTAAGAACACTTGGGTGACAGACCAGCTTGGACTTATGACCCCCAGCACTTTAACTTCTCGACCAGCCTCCCTGACACGCCTTTCAACCCCCCAAGAGAGAGCCCACCACCACACCCTGTGGGAGGATGGTCTCAATCGGAGTATCCCCCTCTGGAGGCTCGAAAAGACAAGAGAGGGCACCAGGCTTTCATTCTTGGGGCCTGGTTGGTACAAGAGGAAAAGTTAAACTGGCCAAAGTCAAACCAGCCGAAGAAGAGTGCCCAGTGGGCCTGCCGTGAACTAACCCTCCTGGCTAAATGGATGTATTCCAAATTCTTATGATCCGTCCAGACCAGAAAGGGTTGTACTGCTCCCTCCAAACAGTGGCACCACTCATCCAATGCCAACCTGACTGCCAACAACTCCCGATTCCCTATGTCATAGTTGCGTTTGGCTGGGCTGAGCTGGTGGGAGAAAAAGGCACATGGAGGCACCTTCCCATCCTTAAGAAAACACTGAGATAAGACCGTGCCTAATCCGACATTGGAAGCATCCACCTCAACAATGAACTGGAGGTCAGGATCTGGAACAGAAAGCACAGGAGTAGTGACAAAACGGGACTTAAGCTTATCAAAGCTGAGCTCTATCATTCCATTTAAACTGAACCTTAGAGGAAGTGAGTGCTGTAAGGGGGGCAGCTACCTGTCAAAGTTCCCAATATTGCCGGTAGAAGTTGACGAAGCCCAGGAATCGCTGCAGAGCCTTTCTGGAGTCAGAGACTGGCCACTCGGCAATGGCCCTTACCTTAGCAGGTTCGGGTCTGATCTCTCCCACCGCAATAATATGGCCCAGAAACGAAACTGACTTCTCTGCCTTGACAAAGAGCCGGTTCTCCAGCCGCCGTTGAAGAACTCTGCAGACCTGCTTAGATGGGAAAAAAATCAAAATATCATCCAGGTACACAAATACAAACTTATTGATGTTGTCTCTTAACACATTGTTCACCAGAGCCTGGAAAACAGCAGGGGCATTAGTAAGCCCAAAGGAAAGGACCAGGTATTCAAAATGTCCCATAGGGGTGTTGAAAGTAGTTTTTAACTCATCTCCCTCCAGGATACGAACAAGATGATAAGCGTTGCGGAGGTCTAATTTGGTGAAGACCTGTGCTCCCTGCAAGAGTTCAAAGGCAGATGACATAAGAGGGAGGGAGTACCTGTTCTTAACTGTGATGTCATTCAAACCTCGATAATCAATACAAGGCCGCAGGGAGCCATCCTTATTCTTCACAAGGAATAAACCTGCACCCACTGGATATGAGGAGGGTTGGATGAGACCAGCTTTGAGAAATTCTTAAATGTATCTCTCCATAGCCTCTCTTCAGGATCAGACAGGGAAAACAAACGACCCTTTGGCAGAGTAGTGCCTGGGAGGAGATCGATGGCACAGTCATACAGCTGATGAGGAGGAAGAGATGTGGCTCGAGACTTGGAGAAAACCAGACGGAGATCCTAATACTTCCCTGGCACTCCGGACAGGTCAGCCGCCTCCACCTGAAACACAGAAGAACAAGACACAGGAGAAGAGACAGGACCAAGACATGAACCAAAATAGAATTGTTGGACCAATTGCCAGGGATGCCCTAAAATAATGTGGTCATGAGGTGATTTCATCACTAGCATCTCAATCTCTTGAGATGCCTGACACAACTAGACCTACCCGGGGAGTGCAGTGAGTGATAATTGATGAATCAATGAAGTTGCTCTCCTCCACGGAAACCAGCAGAGCCAGAACCTGATGGTTGTGCTCCTTTAAGGAGAGAGAAATGTCCAAATGAGTGCAAGAACAGAGAAAAGAAGGAAGATGGCCCACTAGTACTTCCTGAACTACCGGTGGACCCGGTCTTTTACTGGACATCTAATGGCAATGTGACATGACCGAATTCCTAACACACTACCATTTAAAGATCTCAGGTCATTTGACTCAAATGTTTTTTTTATCGTCGGATTAAATACAAAATACAAAAAACAAATATATATATATACATATATATATATATACTTTAATTACAAAAGAGATTTATAAAAAAAGCTTTAATATGAATTACTTGGACCAAATAATAAGGGAAAACCAGTAGCTATAAAAGTCCTGAACAGATGTAAATGCCATCAATGTGGTTTAAGTCAGTGACACACACTTTAGAAAATGTTTCTCGACTGGAGCATATTTTAATATCGACAGTCAGAAAGAAACACAGACAACAACTTTGAGTCATTGCACAACACAACACATGTAATGATTGGTTTATTACGACAGGATATTCTTCCGAGCCATCACATCTCCGTATGTAAAATTTTTATTTAGCTAGTTTTTGCATGAATAAAGTAAATTTCACACATATGGAAATTAAGTAAATCTACTAAATTAAGTTAAATAAAATTACACTGTAAAAAAGAGATATTTCAAAGAGATAACTTAAAAAAAATAGTAACAATATTACACATAACATTATTTTTAAGGTGTTTTTTTAATGGAATCGTCCTGATTAAAACATGTATAATTACCTAAAATCTTAAATTAGATTTTTAAAATACTTTGTGATACCATTATCATGTTCATATGCCTGAAGAGGATCTTACGGTCGAAACGTCGCAATAAATTAATTTAATACTTTGCAAGTTATTAGTCTGCGGGATATCTCTTGTGTATATATACTATGATAAGCAAACAGGAAGAGACTGTTCTCAGTACTGACATTAGCACAGTTATGGCTCATTGAGTGAATTAAAGGGCAACTATGATCCGATTCATGATTTTATATTTCCTTTGGTGTGTAAGTGTGTATTAGTACCTGCTAAGCATATGCAAAAGGTACAAACCCCAAAGTAAACGATTAAGCAAGTTATCATTTCAAACGTAAATCTCTTTTCTTGGACTATAACAAACTCATGGATTGTAGGCAACAGTTTACTTCTTGGGCCTGTTGACGTTGACAAGACCGACATTATCCTGATTACTCCCACTTGGACTCACCGCCTGTAAGTTAACTCCTGTTTGCATTGCATTGCGACAGAATCTTTCAAACATGGTAAGGAGCGTCACATTTCCGGCTGACGTCAGTGGAATTCAGGCCAATCACAACGTAAAGAATAGCTGGCCAATCAGGGAGACAAAGCATTTCAAATCGATGAGCTTTGTATAAAATCAGAGTGTTTTAAAGAAAGGTCGGATATCTGGTGCTACAAAAATATATGGAATGTGAAAAATAATGTGTTTTTTTAACCATAAACCACGCAAACACATTGTATTATACCAAATACACAAAATAAAGTTTTTTTAGCAAATGAAATAGATGCACTTTAACACATCATCATGATTATCATCATGCCACAGCACCACTCTTCTGAACAATGTTAACTACATAACCCCAAGAAGAAGCACAAACTCTTGAAATATAGTTTAATTTAAAAATGTACTCTCTCCAAATGCAGTCCCATGCAACGCATGCTGGTTAGTTATGTCTACTTAAATCATTCATATTGTTTCAACACAACATTATTAATTTAATCTCCTTACAAATGTAATTAAATTAAACATGACAATTTAAGTTGAATTTACTCAACAATGTGTTCATTTAGAATTACTTACATTTTTGTTATTTTAACTCAGATTTTGGATTAGAAAAAACAAAAATTCATAGTTTTAGGAATATATAATATATAGTTTAATCATTTTATTTCATTAAATATATGAAGGCACATATAGAGACAGTTTCCCGGACAGGGTTTAGATTAATCCAGGACTAAACCTTAGTTATATGAGGACATTTAAGTTGTTTTTACAAACATACTTTACAAAAACATTACTGGTGTGCATCTTTAGACAAAACATTGCAACTAATATATGTAACAATAGTCAGTGCAAGTTGTTTATAAATTGTGTCAGCTCGAACATGCATTTTAGTCTGAGACTAGTATAAGCCCTATCCAGGAAAGCACACCATAATATTTTTTTCACAGTATAGAAGAACTAGCTCTGCGTTATATCCTCATTTTGTCACAACAAGCTGGCAAGCCAACCACATAAACCATATTGGTCACATTTTTGACATGGCTATGCCCTTCTTGTTTTACACTTTATGCATGCATAAAAACAAGTGTTAAGAAATGTATTATTCATAAATCACTTGAAAAATTAAAATACTTTTAATACTTAAATAATGGAGGAATGCGTGACAGGTCTTAAGCACCCAAACGTTTTTCCTCACACATAAGAGACAGGATATAATGCTTATTGTGGAGTTAATTTGTTTTATAAGCTTGTTTAGAAATGGAAATAGTTAAAAAAAAAACTTTATCAAACCAAATTGTCTTTACATTGTAAAAAAGGAAAAGTTGGATCAACTAAAAAAAACGACTTGTCATCATCCCTCAGTTTTTTTTAAACTTAAATTTTCTCACTTAAGTTGAAAATGTTTAAATATTTTAGGTGTTATCAATTGAAGTAAGATTTTTAAACTTTTTACAGTGTAGAATAATGATTTCCTCTGCCTTTATATGCAGTGCCTTTAATATTGCATTAGTTTTGCACAGTGCAGTATAAACACTTTTTAGTGATTTTTTTACAGTGAGACCCAGGAGACCCAATCACAATCTTCGCTATTTTACCTCTGATATAAGTTAAAGTGTTATTGATCATTGATCTTGACTGCCCATGTTACTCTATGGTGACCAGAACTACCATAAACATTCCCTTACTAGATAACCAAAGTAAAATAACTCACAAAAGGAATGGAAAATATCCTTCAAACACCCCCCAACTGTCAAACAGGTGCCCTTGTAATGGTATTTTGGGATCTCGATTTCAATCACACTGCTGTGTGTCTCACGTCCACACTGGAAGTCTGTGAGTAAACAGATCCTGAAACCTGTGTAAGGCAACTCTTGATGAACTGTAATTTGCTGACGGGTGTTTTGTTCAGGAGTCTTAAAAGGTAACTCCTGTATTTCTCTTCAACAAACACATAGAGAATGGGATTCAGGCCGCTGTGTGAGTAAGCCAGAGCTTCTGTGATCTGAAGACTAAGAGTGATTGCTTTGCTTTTTTCACAGGATGTTTCTAACAGTTCATTTAGCTCCAATGCTTTCACAAAAGCTGCAATATTATATGGAGCCCAACAGCAGAAGAAGACAACCATCACTAAAATGACAAGTCTCATGGCCTGTTTCCTGGAAGAACTAACTGTTAGGAGTCTGTGAAGAATCATTGAGTAACAAAATCCAATTACACACAGTGGAATAATTAATCCTAAAACATTCATTTTAATGATACCAACAGTCTTTGCATAAAGATGAGATTTCTGATCATCTGTTGGATAAGACTGACAGTATGTTTTATTATTGTGTTCATAGGTTTTCAGGTACATAAGCTCAGGAAACGATGCAGCAACAGCAATGATCCAGATGACCACACTGGCTAAGATCCCATATATCTTTGTATTGTCTTTCAAAGCAAACACAGAATGAACCACAGCTAAATATCTGTCAACACTCATCAGTACAACAAAGAAAATCCCACTGTAGAATCCAATGTGATAGATGCCTAAAACCATGGTGCACATGGGGCCTCCAAAGACCCACTGATCTCTGGCATAGTGTGCCAGGAACGGGAGAGAGGAGACCAGCAGCAGATCAGCTAAAGCCAGGTTCAGGAGACAGATGTCAGTCATGCTTCTCAGCTTTACACCCTTCAACATCACCCATAACACCAGCAGGTTACCCAGCAGGCCCAAAACGAAGAACAGAGAGTATAACACAGGTAGGATGTTGGATGCATGACCTCCATAATCACAGGATAACACAGATGGATCAAGAACGTCACTGTAGTAGTCATCATAGCTGTATAAGGGAGAGGTGTTTGGTTCATCAGTAACTGGTCCATGCAAACTTGAGCAGAAAAAAGAAATATATATTATAAGTGAAGCAGAAAAACACAGACAACAGTGAGTAATACTAAGATAAGGCCTTACGTGGAGAATGCACGTCCATTCAGGTAAAGACGACTGGTGGGGGCCATCTCTGTCTAAAGAGGTTGTGAAGTGGTTCTGTTCATTACAAACCACTGTTCCCGAAACAATTAAGCACAGAAGTGTGCACACAAACGATGCTTTTGCAGTGAACATTGGAAAATCAGAGTAGTGGATTATGAAACTTCCTCTGGTTTAAATTTAGGAGGCCTTGGCTTGCAAAAACACTTCTGTACACTTGTTCTCTGTTTTCTAGATATTCATAGCTTACTGTAGGTCGGTATCATTTCACAATAAGATTGTAACACAGTGAGAATGGGTTAAAATTAAAGAAGGCCTACATTCTGGTAACCAATGTGTGCATTTCCACTTTGTTCAACCAGAAAATTTAATTATCTGTTTGACCAACTGTTACTGCAACATCAGAGAAATATATTAAAATATTTAGTCACATTTTGCCCTGAAGAGATTTTGCATTGTCGGTTTGCTTTCTAATAAAGCAGCTGATTGTACAAACTAAGGGTTCCTTATCTCTGTAACCACTGGAAACTTAAAGTTAAAAGGGAGGCTTTTCAGGACCTTTTCAAGGTAATTCTTGATTATAAGGTGGTCAAGCATAAAATGTAATCAGAAAACATAACTTTTTTACATTTTGTACAATTTGCTTTCATTGTGAAAGTTTTGTAACAAACGTACTGATTTTCTGAAACAAAGGAATGAAACCCCATCCCTAACGGCCACCTCTAATACCAACGTCACTGGGTCCGAAATCAAATTGTACAAAAATGTACAAATGAGATCATAAAAATTCATACAAATCAGCCCATTCACAGAACGTATATTCACAAAGACTACACCAATGATTATACATTTGTATTAATAATTTGTCAATCATTGCTTCATCTTTGTATTATTTAAAACATTTTAGTGTCATTTTATTGATCCTTAAAGCATGTAGTCAACAACAATAAATGGGTTCGGTCTAAAAAAATTACATGCAGCAAGTCATAGTCTTGCATGGCTGAAAAGAACTGCCTGGAAACATATCTGCTTCCTCAAAAGGACTTTGACTTTACTTAAGCTAAATAAAATGACATTTTGTTTACATAGGATAAATCAATTACATTTACAACATATTAGAAATCTGCTATGAAAGGGCTTTTTACATTAGTGTTAGTGAACATGACAGCCTATGTCTCTAAATTCCTTCCAGATTTATTAAGTTTAATAATCTATGAAATTTGTTAATCGGTTATACTTGGTCGGTTATAAAATGACCTTAAAGGGACACCATGAAACTTTTGGCCACTAGGGGGTGCTAGACACATATTTTTCACTTCTAGCGCCCCTAGAGCCCACAAGCGCCGCAGCACTGTCGCAAAGGAAAGGAACTGGCCAACCTTAAAACTAAACTAAAAACTAAACATTTAAAATGCTAAACGATCAACATTTTGAGACAACAGGGAGAAACGCAGTCATGTTACAACTTTCTGATGAGGAACTCGTCGTGGCAGAAGCCATTTCTCAATCTGAAGGTTGCAGCCTCCGGATGTCGTATTTCTAATACGTCATCAAGACTGTCTTATTTCACAATATTAACAATTACAAAGTTGACTATTATACTTGGTTAATCGTAAATTGTTGCAGTATGCTTATGACTTGCGAATGTAATGCTCAGTTTACCTTAATAACCCAGGCTTGATGACGTGTGCAGCCTGCATATTTGACCTCCGGAGGCTGCAGCCTTCCAATTCAGAAACGACCAGACGTATTTCCTTGCCTTTTTCCAAACAAATATTGTTGCATCCTCTCTCTCTCCCTCGCCACCAGGATTTTCCGCAATGGCGCTCGTTATTCCTCTTTTTTGTGTGAAAATCGCTCCAAATCCAAGTAAACCGATGCGTTTAGGTCTGCCGCTTTGTAATACGTCACGCGGGTGACAGCGGAACGCAGCAAATGAGGAAAAGAGAAGAGAGAAACGCTCGGATCTGATTGGTGAATGAATAGGGTTTGGTTTTACACTGTGAGCAAGTTTGAGTGCTATAGCATCCTGGATTGTAATGTAAATATCATAGACACAGTAAAAAGAAAGGTAAATACGTGAACACAGCATCTGAATACAGGGAACTATATGCAATATAATCGCCGTAATTATAAAGAACATCGCATTTATGTATGAAACAACAGTTTATATAAAAAATTGCCTTAAAGGGGAATCGAACCCGGGTCGCCCGTGTCATAGGTCCGTGACACTAAAGACTGTGCCACAGAGTCACATAATAGAAACTGCTCTCTACACTCCTTAAGTAGCCTCCAGCAAAATTCACGTTAAAAACAAATTGTGTGGAGGAAGTGACGTATGCCGTAAAGCAGTCGAATTTTGTAGTTTTTTTTGTGCTCTGGTTACTACCACAAACCCTAAGTTTTAAAATACGAGTAAAAGTGATACAGACCCCGTCAGGCTATGGTAGACATGTCATTCAACCTATTTAAAGTCGATGTACTATCACAAGGGTCTTGAAAATGTATTATGAAGGTTGAAAAATTACATGGTGTCACTTTAAGTACATTTGTGTTATTTTTAGTTTATTATTATTTTAAAATGTAAAAACATTTGAATATAGAATGAGCAAGTGACCCTAAACTTTTGAACATAATAGCAGTCGTGGGCTGAGGTGAATGAAAAAAGTGAGACAACATACAGTGGCAGAAAAAAGTATGTGAACCCCTAGGAATAAACTAGTTTTCTACACTAATTTGCCATAAAATGTGATCCGATCCTCATCTAGGTCACAACAATAGACAAACACAATCTGCATGTCACGTATGGAACCAGGAAGCAGACTGAAGGTAATAATATAAATGTTCTTTATTAAAACACGTATTGGAAAGCAAGCAGGTGAGTAATGGTTATAGGCAGTTTGTATGAGCACTAAGCTAAGGGTAACATTGTTTCTGTTGCAGGTGAGGATGAAGATCTGAACTGACGGAGTAGATGAAGAGCATAGGGAGATTCAGGTAAGTGAAGCGGGTGAATCTAGTGTTCTTGTAATAAGACCAGACGGGGACTGAGAGTGAGGGTGAGTGTTTTAAATGGATATGCTGATGGGACACAGGTGGAGGTGATTAGTACTCAGGGGAATGTGAACAAGTGGGAGAAGTGAATGATGATGTGGAAGGTTCTGTGATGGGATCCTGACAGTACCCCCTCCTCCTGAGGTGGCTTTTGATGCCGATTGAGAAGGATGTACACGGCGGAGAGGTTTCCCTCGGGGTCTGGGAGCAGGGTAGACGAGGGCAGATGTCTCGAGTAGTAGTTTTTTTATATAATTTGTTTTCTGATAATTCGGGGAACTATATGACTATATATGTTTTGTGTATCTACGTATTTGTATGTCCATACACGATATTCATGATTAATCAGGTTGCATTTCAATAGAAATTGAAGAAGTGTATTTGCATTCAAAAGTTTCAAATGTAAGTTCTGTGATCTACCATTAGAGACACTCTATACAAGCAAACATGGTATGTATTTTCTGAGTAGCGGATACGTAGATATATAAGTTACGTCACAGAGTCAGGTGGACTAATTACATTGATGATGGGCTAAGCCCGAAACGTTTGTATCTTTGCATCTTTGGCCATTTGATTATTTCGGCACTGAATAAATGTTTCACATTATTAGGATTACTGTGTGCGGACTGTAGATAACCAGACCTTCTGACCAGGTTGGTATTCAGGTGGGTCTGAATGATGATGGTCAGCTTGGGCTTGGTGACGTCTGATGGCTTGTTGAAGCTGCACGTAAGCTGAGTCCCAAACCAGCTTAGGAGATTGATAACCCAGAGTGCATTGGAATGGGGAGAGACCAGTGGTGGATTGAGGACTTTTGGGCATATTTTGGGAGATAGCGGCTCCAGCTGTCCTGGTACTGATGGCAGTAGGTGCTGATCTCACGAATTTTACCCTCAGTCTGACCGTTGGTTTGGGAATGATATCCAGAAGATAAACTGATGGTAACTCCTAAGAGTATGAAAAAGGCTTTCCATACCATCGAGATGAACTGTGGCCCATGGTCTGAGACAATATCTTCTGGGATGTCAAAGTTGCGGAAGATAGAATAGAGTGATAGAATAGAGCCTCTGCAGTCTCGAAGGCAATGGGAAGTTTGGGTAAAGGGTATCAACTTGCAACCCTTGGAGAACCTGTCTACAACTACTAGGACACAGTTGTTGTTCTGTGATCTGGGTAAGTCTGTCATGAAGTTGACTCCCAGGTAAGACCATGGGCATTGTGGAATAGGTAAGGTTACAAGTTTACCTTCCGAAAGTTTTCTGGGTGTGTTGGTGATGGCACAGACTGAGTAACCTCTCACGTACCTAGAGACATCCTGGGAGATGTTAGGCCAATAGTACTGTTGACTTAGGGGCGAGAGGGTCAGCCTGCTACCTGGATGTCCAGATGCCTGGAGTGATGTGAGCGGCATCTAACAGCTTATTACGGAGATGGACTGGTAAATACGTGAGGTTAGCTGGTGTTTCCGGCGAAGCAGGGTTGTCGATGTTCTCCTGGTTGATGAGCTCATTGATATCCCTGATGATTGAACTGACAAACATGATTGGAGGGAGTATGGGTTCAGTAGGAAGATCTTCAGAGGTGGAGACATGAAGTCGAGATAGGATGTCTGCTTTGAGGTTCTTACTTCCAGCTCTGTAGGTTACAGTGAAATTGAATTGAGTGAAGAACAGGGACCAACGAGCTTGGCGAGGATTTAACCTTTTGGCTTCACAAAGATATTCCAGGTTACAGTGATCAGTAATCACTTCATAAGGGTGGTTAGCCCCCTCCAGGCAATGTCTTTATTCTTCAAGGGTTAATTGATGGCAAGCAACTCAAAATTACCTATATCGTAGTTCCGCTCTGCCGGAGAGAGTTTCTTGGAGAAGAAGGCACATGGATGGAGTCTGGGAGAATCCCCCTGCCGCTGTGAGATGATGGCTCCTACTCCAGAGGATGAGGTATCTACCTCGACGAGAAAGGGAAGATCTGGATCTGGATGAACAAGGATGGGGGCAGACAGAAAGGCTTCTTTGAGGAGGCGAAAGGAGTTCTTGGCTTTGGGAGACAGGATGAGATTTTTGGGAGCACCTTTTAAGGATGAGGTAAGTGGGACACTGATGTGACTGTAGTTCTTGATAAATTTTCGGTAGAAGTTGGCGAATCCAAGGAATCATTGGAGATCCTTCACAGTATTGGTAAGGGCCAGTTGTGGATGGTTTCCACTTTCCTCTGGTCCTTTTGTACTTCTTGTTGGTTTACAATGAATCCTACCCAGTCAACACGTGAGATCACACGAGATCACAGTGACTTCACACCATTCTCATACCGTGACAATTCACAGTGTGAGCTATATGTAAGCTCATTGTGATTTCAAAATGTTGAGCAGGTTGAAAGGAGGCAATACAACACAAGGGGGGCATTCTACTTCCTATATCTCACTAGGAAAAGGTGGATACTAGAGGATAACAGTGACATCACACCATTCTCATACTGTGATAAGCACAGTGTGAGCTAAATTTGAGCTCATTGTGAATTCAGAATGTTGAGTTCATGGTATGAGTGAGTGCACAGTGGGCGAGCCATGACTTCACATAGTGACCATGATGAGCACAATTTGAGTGTACCATAACCTCACATCGTGATCATAGCAGGGGTGGCGTTTGCGTATGGCAGGGTATGGCAGTTGCCATACCCTAGCATTCAGACAAAACAACAGAAATCAACAGGCTATAATGATGCTCATTAAAGATAATTTTATATATTTTCAGTAGAACATATCTGAACATTGGTACATCACTAATATGGATAATTTACACGTGTGCTCGACTTCATGCTATAATACAGGAACCGACATGCGGATGACATCAACGTGCCGCGAGAGCTGTTTGAAAGCAAACTCTTCCGATGTTTTCTCGCTTCACCCTCGCGGTACTTTGATGTCATCAGCCTGTCGTTCTTGCTTGCAGCGCAGCTTGAAGTCCTTGCAGGAGGTTTCATGATGACCGCTGTTGTTATAATCTTTATTTTCGCAAGTAAACTCCTTTTTTTGTTTTAACATTCAAACAGACTCACGGTTCTCCCCCACACTCGTGCAATGCATATTGCATACATTATTCCAGAAGTAAAATGATTTGTTCTCTGTGGATAAATAAACATGTTCTCTTACACTGGGAAATTGTAGCGCAGTATAAGTGTATTAATTATTTGCGCGCGTTTTTGAATATGGCGACTTGTGGAATAAAAACTGCACTACGAAAAAGGTAAGACTTGTTTTTGCATTTAGCCCTGTTTTATTAGAGTTTTATTTAGTGTTTTAGTCTTAGTTGGTTAGCTGGCTGGGTTAACTGCTCTATCACATCATTAAAAGTCTTTATCGTGTTTAGTGTTTATTGGCGCCTGTCATGACAATTTGTGAAGGGATGTTACAGTATGTTTTGATATCTTGTTTTAGTTTATATGTTGCTGGAGTTGCACTTAGTTAAGAATGACAACATTTGAAAAGCATTTTAAACAACCATGATTTCTATTTTTGTTTTTTCAATTGTATTGCTTCCGTATCGTTGTCAGTAAGTGTACATCCGTGCAATCATAGTATGATTTTGTACAGGTTGGTGGAGTATTTACACGTAATGGATATAATGTGGCTTCATAGATTCGTTATTTGAATGGCCCTCTTGTACGAATAATTTTTGCCATACCCTAGGTTTTCGTGAAACGCCGCCACTGGCGTGACCTCACATTGTGACCATGATACTCGTAGATATGAGTGCACAGTGAGTGTATAATGACCTCACATCGTGAACATAGTTTGAGTGCACAGTGAAAGTGCTGTGACCTCACATCGTGACAATAGCTCATGATGTGAGGTCACGGAACACTCACTGTGTGCTCATATCATGGTCACAATGTGAAGTCATAGTACACTCACTGTGTGCTCATACTATAGTCATGATGTGAAGTCGCTCTACACTCACAGTAAGCACATACTATGGTCATAATTTTAGGGGAATGGCACACTGATTCTGTTATAGCAGGACAAGACACATGTCTAAAAAAAGTTGGCCCGAGAGTAGAATGCTTCTTAGATCCAGTTTAGAGAAGATATGGGCTCCTCGTAGTTGCTCCAAAGCAGCTGGGACCAGAGAAAGGGGGTACCGGACCTTAACTGTCTGTAAGTTGAGGTGTTGATAATCGATGCAGGGTCTCAAACCTCTGTCCTTCTTGGCCACAAAGAAAAAGCTTGAAGCGGCAGGGGATGTAGGTAGTCGGGTGTACTGTTGTTTGAGAACTTCCTCCACATACTCCTCCATGGCCTTCTGTTCGGGGATAGACAGCGTGGATCCCTTAGGTAACGAGGCTCCAGGTAGCAGGTCGATAGCACAGTCCCATGGCTGGTGTGGGGGAAGTTGAGTTGCCATTCTTGTGTCTTTTTTGAAAACAGCTATTAAACATTCACAGTGCTGGAGGAAAATGTAAGTGAACCCTTGGATTTAATAGCCCGTTGAACCTCCTTTGGCAGCAATTTCTTCAAGCGCTTTCAGTAATTATGAATCAAACCTGGCACATTTTGTTTTTCTGAAGCCATTCTGTGGTGGATTTACTTTTATGTTTTAGGTCTTTGTCCTGCTGCATCAACCAACTTTTACTGAGCCTCAACTGGCGGACAGCCACCTTGACATTATCCTGTAGTATATTTTGTTAAACTTGGGAATTATTTGCCCCCTCCATGATGGCAAGTGGTCCAGGCCCTGAAGCAGCAAAGTATGCCAAAATCATGATGCTCCCTCCATCATAGTTCACTGCTGAGATGATGGTTTTGATGTTGTAAGCTGTGCCCTTATTGCGCCATAATATTTTTCTTGAACAATTACTTTTTGTTTCATCAGTCCATAAAATATTTTCCCAGTAGCACTGGGATTTGCCAAGGTGCTCTTTTGCAAACTTCAGGCTGACAGCAATGTTTTTTGGGACTCATTAACCGAGATGTGTGTCAGTTCCAATGATGTCTTAAAACTTTTAGCTGATACTCGTTGGTGGTTTTTTACATTGAGTAATCTGCTTTGGCTCTTAGGCGCCCTCTTCTAGGAAGGGTAGCAACCAGTGGCAGAGTGGCAATCGGGAGAGTCGGGACTTTTCCCGGTGGGCCGGTAGTGTTTTAAGTCTGCGAGGGCTGGTCTGATAATAGCCATGCTTTCAGTCTTTAGTCATGCACTCCGGCCACACTAAAACCTATTTATCATATATTGAATATGCTTCAGCGCTCAAAATGTATCTGGCCGCACCGCTCTCTCTATCAAGACCGTCTCCCCTGGAGTTCTATCAGCCAATCAAAAAATAAAGAAAGAGGCTACACAATAGCCAATCAGAAATAGGACTGTTGTATCTGGATAAGATTTAACGCAACAACCAATAAAAAAGCATAGCCTCGCACACCCATAGAGGAATGGAGCCCTGAGCATCACTTTGAGCAGCACAGAGTAAGACTGATCTCCTGTTTTAATGTTACAACAAATGCAAAACTTTGACACAAACAATGACAACTTAACTGCTGTTAGAGAATGTTTCCCAGATAATCAGCATCAGTTTTTTACGAGTGTCTGTAACTTAGCCAACAGTTTACAGCCTGTTCACTGACAACACCTGCTCAGAACACGTAAGTTAGTTTAAGCCTCGTTATATTTTCGTTATCACACGATGACTGACATTTTGTCACATAAAATATCTCTCTCCAAACAGGCTTAATAATTTTATAAGCAACTGCTTTGCAACCAAAGTAAGCTTTAGCTTACCTAAAACTAGGGAACTGTTGACTTTAAGATCTTTTAAATAATAATTATTACACTTGGTATTTCTTGTTGTTTTGCTGTCATTTTATTGTAATTTTAGATTTCAGCATTTGCTTATTTACAGCAAACCATTTTCTTTTTTCTTTTTTTTGACCACAGAGGGCTGGTGGCCTATGAAATTTCCCAGTAGATTTTTGGGTCCCACTCCGCCCCTGGTAGCAACAGTATTAAACTGTCTCTATTTATAGACAGTTTGTCTGACTGTAGACTGATGGATGTGTCACCAAGTGACGATCTGTGAGGGCGGAACCAAAAGTGTGTAAGATCGGTTCCGCCCGGCGATGGTTCCGTCCGGACGACTGAGGCAAAACACCGGAATTCCCGGGGTTTCCCCAAAAACTCTAAATCAAGCCCGATATCGTTCAGGTGGGAGCGATCAACACAGCGATCGCTGATAGGCTGAAAAGGAGAGAAGGTTGAGAATATAAACACCTTTGAAGACCCAGGTAGCCAGTGCATTCGGGCCAGATCCGGCTGAGTGTCGGCGCACACGGCTGTGTTCTGGCTGCGGCTTACCAGCATTAAGCCAGCACTGGCCCAGCAAAAGTTGCCAGATTCGGCTAGGCTGTGGATATGCGGATTTGGTCCGATTTTGGCTGACAAATGGCATATTTTCCACATATTGGCTTTCACATTTCACGTTTGTTGTAATAAAAATATATTAATTTAACAATTGATATGCATATAATTGTTTCTATTTAATGTTTTGATAATTGTTTTTAGTTTTCCTGATTAATGGTAGCCTATGTCAATAAGTGAAAAGTAGTGTGAGGAAAAGTTAAGCTCAGAAATTTTTCCCTAATAAAATAAGGGAAGGGGAGAAGCATATTTTAATGTTAAGAATATGTTTGTAGAGGCATAAAGTGCCATTAGCCTATTGAATGTAAGTATCTGGGCTATTAAGTTTATACTGAAATATTTTCTATGTATGTAATATTTCAACAAACACATAATTTATTAATTAATGGTCAAATACTAAATTGAGATTTTATAAAAAAATTTAATAAGCTGTAAAGCTTGTCAATTTGTTTACTTTATTACAACTACAATTTTTCAGCCCTTTTCCAGAATTTGAACTAATTTGATCATAAAGATTGATCTATTAATAATTTATTGATTACAATTTTTAGACAATTAAAGCTGGTTATAGGAACTTTTATTTTGGAAAAAGAACTGCTGCTGTTTCAAGACATGCGCACTAGCTGCGACATCTAGTGACGACATTTACCGGGCTTTAACGGTTGTTGCTGCATGAAGTCTGCTCCAATTTCTCTGAGGTAAGACTTTTTGGAAGTTATTTAACATAATTTGAATGCATAAAATATTTATACTCTGCACATATTAGATAAATGTAAACTTCATTTAAAAGAAGGACAAACTGGTGTGACTGAAATAGTATACGTAATTTTTTAAATGACCACAATCCCACTTCAACAAATGTGTAAATTAGCATTTGAATTTATTATTAAAATACTGAAGTATTTCTAGATAAATTTGAGTCGAAAAATCGATTTTTATAATTTATCTGACAAGGAGAATTCGGACATAAGAAATGAACTCTGCTCAGTTTAATGAACTTACTTAAACAGTATATTTCGTTTAGCAAAACAAACGAATAATATTTCGCAACTCATAAAACTGGCCTGAGGATTTGCCTCAGCAGTCTATGCAGCAGGCGGGAGTAACTGAGGGATCGTGAAGCGATTCTGCTAAACTCTCGTAGCCACCTCAGCCAGTTCCGCTATTATACAGTTGACTGAGGTAATTTTTTTACCAATGGATAACTTTGTCTGGTAGGCTACAGAAAACGTTTACATTTCACAGAACAGAGAGCATTGCAGCTACAGGACACAGCTGGTAGTTAAACTTCTTTACTTAAAGTGCACCTGCAGTAAAAATATTTCCACCTCACTGTTGTACAACTTTATAACCGATTTCATCTATTGAAAGATACTTTGTAGACAATGAGTGAACCTTAATTATGTAATTATTACTCAACACTATGTATCTATGATGTGTCTGTCTGTTATACAACTTAACAACTTATTGTGATTGTTTTTGTCACATTTAGATTTCTCAAGATCATCAGTTTGGACAGAATTCATTTGAAGAATTAATGTAAGTAAAAGTACAGTATTGGACGGGGCATGGATATTTCTTGGGAATCAGTTTTGTTGCATTGTTAATCTCAGGACTGTCTGAGGGGTCAATTGGGGCCAGAAGTATGATAGGGATTCGTTTAGGGCTACAAATATATATTACAAATAACAAGTCTTTAAAAAGTCTTTACATTAAGTAGTCTAAACTAAACTTTGATATGTAAACGTTGTTATGTAAACTATAATAACAAGATATTTTATTAGATCACAATTCCAGTTTATGGATTTGGCATTTGCAGTCATTTTGAAATATAAATATAATGGTAGAGGAAACACTATTATCTGTGGATGTGTGTGATTAAGAGTAAGGAAAACATACTTTTTTATATAATTGAAAATCTCAATACATCCCTTAAAAAACAAATTGAGTTCTCTTTTGCTGCATCTTGCAAATATTACAATTTTAAATAGGCAAGGCTTAAAAAGGTATAAAAATAATAATGAACTTTCTCAATAATACAACACTGGCACAATTGGGCATGTAATCGTTTTTTTTACCTTAGTGGTGTGCTCTTATTCTAGTACTTATGTTTCTAGTAGCTATGTTTACATGCAACCAATTAATCAGTTTGTAATCGTATTGATGGCTCAATCGTATTAAAAAGCCGTCATGTAAAAACCTTAATCAATACGATTGAGGTAGATTGGATGCAAATTTGAATCGTATTGAAAGGGGTGGTGTAGTCCAATCTGTGATCCGATCAGCAGGAGAAAAGTATGCGTGTAAATGCGTGAATCGAAGTATTTTGTCGGATGCAAAAATACATTGTGCATGTGCGCAGAAAATTTGTGCTCAAGTTCACGTCTTATATTTACCTCTTATTCGCTTTGGGGTGGCATTGCCAAGTCCTCTTTTTTCCGTTCAGATTTGGGCTACTGTTTAAACTGTCTTCGCGAGTTGATTTTTCTGCGGGTCAGATATGAAAGGATTTTGTTCCTTAGTTATTGGTATTTGGGCTGTGGTAAGTCATTGGGATGCTTTTGGGCTAATTTTGAATGTCCATGGGGATGGTTTTGATATGTGAAGCTGCCAACCCTGGCTGTGCGCTTGCACAGATGTTCGGTTTATATAAAATGTACATGTAATCAATTCTGATCATTTTGAGGAGCAAACATTTAAACATGTTTAGGGTGCATGTAAACTGTATTGTTGTAACCTTTCATCGGATTAAATTCAGTCGGGTTGACAACATTTTGTGCATGTAAACATAGCCCTTGTGATGACAGTTTGTTCGAGGGTAAGAAAACTGCCATCTAGGGTTTCAGAACGAAGCAAGAGCCATCAATATTATATATGTATTGTATGTTTATGTATATATACATTAGCAAGAAAATGTAATGGTTTTCTGAATAAATATACATAAATAACATAATGTGTCTAAAAATTATTACACAAGAAATTCAGATCTTTCATGTGTTTTTCAGAGCACTAGCAGGTTTCATTAAAGGCTGGAACAGAACAGACAGAAAAGGTACAGTATACTTTCTTTCCATGTCCGCCTTGCCCACGCACACATCCGTACCGCTTTAAAAAGTATATATTATTTACAGGACATTCACAAATTTAGAAAAGATGAAGAAAAGTAGCGGCTCCACCACTGCATTGAATATACTGTTCTGTATGAGTGTACAACTCAGCGTTCCCACAACGCAACACGCTTGACATCTGTTCCTCAGTCATGAGGGCTCGCGAAGCACGCACACAACGCGCAGTCAACACATGCGTGATCACTAAACTAAGTTGTCTTTCTTGTTTGAGTGAACATAAACAGCTAGATGTGTCAGTATCAGTAAATTAAAGCAGTGCAGTCTTAAAGCTGTTTTGGGTCTTAAAGTGACAGTAGCCTGCTGCTTTCTGTGTCAAAAATGTTCTTTCCACCCAAAAATGAAAATCACTCACTATTCTTAACTGAACAACTTTTGCAGCTGCACATTTAATTCATACAGTGAGGACTGTGTGTTTTGTGTGTATTTATTGCTAATGTTAAATCATAGATTCTAATAACTAATATTTTTACATTTAATACAGATGCCTGAAAAGTAAAACAAGATGAGTATAGTCTTATGATAAAAAAAACAAAAGATTTGGTTGCTTGCAGTAGCATTGTTGTAGTGACAGCCAAAATACATCGGCCTAGGGCTGGGCAATATGGCAAAAATGTGATCTCAGAAAAAAATCCATATTGAACGATAACGATATATATTTCGATGCAAGTTGTTAATGCTTCCAGCTTTAAAACAGTATGCCAACAATGACTGAAGCCACAAAAATAAGAGGGTTCATTTATATTTTAATCTGCGCCTCGTCAGTTTTTTTAGCTAGCCAAACCACTTCCATATAAAGGAATTCATGCTACCTTTTTGTCCACAATTTATCATCTTTGGATATTCGTTGCCACTTCCACTCATTTTTGTTTAGTTTTTTTGTTGTTGTGTCGAGTTTGCAAAGTAGGAAATGGACTTTGTACTACTCATGTGTATTACATATAGGCCAATGTATTTTGGCTGTCACTACAACAATGCTACTGAAAAGCAACCAAATTTTTAATATTTCCTCTTAATCATAATACTATACTCATCTTGTTTTACTTTTCAGGCATCTGTATTAAATGTAAATATATTAGTTATGAAATTGTCTGTCAACATGATTTTAACATGAAGCTTAGCAATAAATACAAATAAAACACTGCACAGTCCTCACTGTATGGATTAAATGTGCAGCTGCGAAATTTATTCAGTTAATAGTAGTGAGGGGTTTTCATTTTTTGTGTAATGAACATTGAACACCTAAGACAGCTTTGAACACCCAAGACAGCTTTAAGACGGCACTGCTTCAATATACTGATAAACATACAGCTGTTTATGTTCACTTAAACAAGAAAGAAAACTTTAATGAGCCCTCGTGTCTGTGAACCATACACGAGCTATACACGCTGGGAAACAGGCACGTCACCTTGTGGAAACGCACAGTCGCACACTCATACAGTACAGTATATTCACTGCAGTGGTGGATCTGCTAATTTTCTGTTATGTTTTCAGTTGATAAGATGTGCTTTTTGATTACTGAAATTTAATTTAACCAGAATCCAGAATAAAACGAAAAACACGGAATTTGAGAAAAAATTAAACTGAATCTGGGGAAAAAACAATAGGGCCATAGCTGTGCTAAAACCTGACTCCAATTGGCTTTTTTGAGGTCATTCAATCAAGGGTTCACATTTTTTTCACAAGCACTAAGATGTTTTTTGGTAGTTCTCAATAAAGACATGAAAGATCAGAATTTTTTTGTGTAATTATGTGTAATTTTAGACACATTATGTTTATCAATGCCCTTGACTTAGATAAAGTTTAGATCGCATTTTATGACAAA
This sequence comes from Misgurnus anguillicaudatus, assembly GCF_027580225.2. NCBI lineage: Eukaryota > Metazoa > Chordata > Actinopteri > Cypriniformes > Cobitidae > Misgurnus > Misgurnus anguillicaudatus. The sequence continues at coordinate 11,342,845 of NC_073346.2, forward strand.
TTTGTTCAGAAAACTGTGAAATTCCCATACTTTTTCTTGCCACTGTATATAAAGCTCTTACAATGTTAATCTATGAAGCTATACGTCTTCCACCCTAAAGTACCTGTCATTGTTTTTGAAGCAGAATAGCTTGTAGGTAACATTTAACCCTGGAGAACCCACGGGCCAAATGTGGCCAATGTTAATTGATTCTAAGAGAAGGGTTCTTGGGTTCTCCAGGGTTAAACTAACATGCTTGCATTTACCTAATTAAATAATTTTGTTTCTTTTCAAGAATCTGTTCAGAAAAAATTCAAGTACTGTTCGTGCACCAGATGGTGAAGTAGAAAAGTTCATAAAAACTTCTGCAGCTTGCATCTGACAGAGATGCAAAAAGAAGAAGAGAGCGGGCCTGAAAACAAGCAAATTCAAGGTATTTCAATTGTTGTTAAAGGGATAGTTCAATAGATATTCTTTCATCATTTACTCATCCTCATGTTGTTCTAAATCTGCATGATGTTTTTCTGATGAACACAAATTAAGATGTTTTGCGTAATGATGGTAAAAACACAGCACATTGTAACCATTGACTTCCATAGTAGGAAAAAGTATTTTGGAAGTATTGTGATAAATGATGAAGAAAATATTTTGATAAATGATGGTTAGCACACAGTTGACGGTACCCATTAAATTCCATCATATTTTTTATTCCTTCTATGGAAGTCAATGGTTACAATCTGCTGTGTGTTTACCATCATTCCTCAAAATATCTTCTTTTGTGTTCAACAGAAAAAATTCATACAGGTTTAAAGGTAGGGTAACACATTTTGAAAAATGCTAACGGTAGCCGCCTAGTAATGAAATCACGATCCCACCCTTAAGTCAAATCGCCATCCAAACTCACGCCTCTTTCAAAACACATGAACATGCACAGATCAGACGGTCACATTTCATGTCTCATTCACCAGTGAGAAAACTTTGCAGTACAAAGTGAATAACACTTCCCAAATAACCAACATAAACAACTGGTTTATATCAGAATTAGTTTAAGCACACGTTCGGTTGTGTAGACGTAGTAACTATATCGTTATGCTAATCCGTAAACGAACACAAATTTCATAAGCAACACAATGTTTCATCAAAGTAGAATATCGAATCCATCTCAATACAAACATATCGCGTACCTTACCAAAATAAACAACGACCCTTTTAGACCCTTTGCCTCCTGCAGCTGTTTGCATCTCGTGGTAAAGCAGTAAAGTTACCGATGTTAATTTGGGTTTTTGCTCTTTGCCGATCCAGGCAGTTTTTGCTGTTGTTGTTATAAAAGATGGCTTTCATTTTGTGCCTCCTGTACAGGTTGTCAATTCAGCAGAAAAGTTTGCTGTTCTCGCTGTTTACAGACAGGAGGTAAGCGCACGTGAACACGCAGATGACCTATGGTGTCTGCGTAAGGGCTGGGCAAAAAAATCGATTTTCTGATTAATCGTTTTTTTAAATGTGGTCTAATAAAAATCGATTCTCAAAGAGCAGAATCAATTTTTTTCTTTCATATTTATTTCCACAAACATTGAAGGTAAGATTAACTTTAATCTAATTACTAGTCTTCTTCAACGTTAGTGTTGTGGCTTTTAATTTTTTTATTAATTACCCACTTGTAAACTGCTGTTCACTGTTCTTTTTTATTAATATAGTATTTGTATTAAATCTATATGCATTGAGTTGAATCGAAAATCGAGTATAAAAACCTACCCGAGAACCAGAATCGAAAATTGAATCGAGAATCGGAATCGAATCGATTTGATAGCTTGTGAATCGAAATCGAATCGATCTGGAACATCTGAATCGATACCCAGCCCTAGTCTGCGTGGACTCGTTGCGCGGTGGGCATTCAAATTATGCTTACGTATGAGGGACAAAAAAGGAAACGTCCATTCGGACCGAAATTTATGATTGGTTGAACATTTTTTGGTCCTACGCCTTTCACAGATGACATAAATTCTACAAATACATTTAAACAACTTAACACAGTGATTGCTATCAGGATGTGAGGAGACTTTTAACCAGCATAACTAAAAATCTTTCAGGATCAAATCTGTTACCCTACCTTTAAAACAACATGAGGATGAGTAAATGATGACAGAATTTTTATTTTAGGGTGAACTATTCCTTTAACATTTACCCAAGTTAACATTAATGCCTTCAGTCTATCTGATGAAGTAACCATGAGTCATTTTCTGTTCCCCCTCTTATCTCTTTTCTCTCAATCTTTCCTTCTTTTAGGGTACACTTGAGGAGTGTCCAGATGTTTATTAATGTTTTATTAATGTAATGTTATGTTTCAAATAAACATGTAAACATACTGTGTATTTTTCTTTTTTTTTAAACACCTACAGTAAAGTGTGACACTTAACACATTAAAAGCATCACAAACATTGAGGATAGAACTTCTAATGTGCAGTTTAACTTTTTTTAACTAAATATAATAAAAGTTTTTTTTAAGAAGGGATAAGTACATGCCATCTTAAGGGCTAAGGTTATAAAAATAAAAAACACTTTAAAAAATAATTCGGGCTAGTTTTGGCTGAGTGTACAGTTTAAGCTGGCATGATTCTGGCACTGTGCTGGCAGTGTCGGCTGACTTTAAGCACCCGGACATGGGCCAGTTTCGGCTGAGTGTACAGTTTTAGCTGGCGTGATTCTGGCACTGTGCTGGCAGTGCCGGCTCACTTAAGGCACCCGGAAATGGGCCAGTGTACTTGGGCCGATTCTGGGGCGTCATTCATCCCAGAGTTGGCCCTTTTCTGGCAGCCGGAACTGGGCCGTGGTTTTTTTTCTGGCCTGCCGGATTTGGGCCATTATTGGGCCAAACTGTTTTGGCTACCTGGGGATGTCAGATGGTGTTGTTGGTGGCACTTTGTGAATACGTTGCTTGTGCTCGTTGCTACGGTGGAGATCGGCTGGGTTGACTCACATTATCCCTCAGGGAAGACGAGAGGTTGGAGACGTTGGAGTAAGGAAGTAATCGTGTGATTTGGATGTGGAGAAGCAAACACGACGCTGTTGGATGTATATTGGGAGATCGGTTGGACAACCAAGCGTGAGTAAACAATCACAACAAACGCTCTGTGTTATTCAGAAGAGGAGTTACTGGCAGTGGTGGACAGTAACGAAGTAAATGTAATTCGTTACTGTACTTAAGTAGTTTTTTCGCGTATCTGTACTTTACTCAAGTACTTTTATTTTGGGAGACTTTTACTTTTACTTTACTACATTTTAAAGTCAAATATCTTACTTTTTACTCCACTACATTTTAAAAAATCGGTCGTTCCTTTTTATTATCACTGGATAAAAAACGTAACTGGGCAAACTAAAGCTGCACAAAAAAACCTAAGATGCACACGTGATGCGTCAAACCACCAATCAGGGTACAGCATGCGCTTCGTTTTGAACTTGTTGCCGCGCTGTTTCACGTAAGCTACGCGAGTCGCACGAGTGCAGCAGAGAATGAAACTGCATTCAAAAACAACGGAGGAGAATCCTCAGGAGATAACTGACCCGTCACAACAACAATGGCTTTATTTATGCAAGTTTTTTTAAGTCCTTGAATAAAAGAACGAGTCCTTCGTGTCTTATGACTGCCTTGAAACTGTGCTATTTCGTTTTAAAAGAATACTCTTTCAAATCTAAGGAAACGCGTATAGGTAAGCCATTTTTATTCTGGTTATATTTTTAAATGAGCAATCTTAACAGTAGCTTGCAGAAAACTGTTAATTGTGTTGCTAAAATATATACGACGTTATCATGAATGAACTTTAAGAAGCTATGCAGGCTGAAGCTATTTTTAGCCGTATAGTTAGCTGTTTCACTTAAGTTCATTGTATTTGAAGCTCAGTGCTCTGTTATTTTGAAATGACAATTAATCACTATCAACACTGTTGTAAAATATAAATGACATTTTGACTAGCCATGCAGTGTATGATGCTTAAACAGGCAAGTGGATTGGAGTGCTCCTTATTAACTGAGATTGTTATTAATATTTTCAAAAGTTTTGCTTCCAAAATATATAAATACATTTAATTATGTATTACAATCAGTGGTGTAGTCTACGTGATACGCAGGACTACGCCGTATAAACTAGAAATTGTCAAGGATTTCCGTATACCCACTAAAAATAGCGTGGTTTTGTGACATTTCAAACTTTTAGTCATAATTTAGATGTGAAGCACTAACCATTAGCATGCTACACTTGCTACTTTAGCGGGTTTAAATGGATATACATAAGCTATATATTTGATGACTTCCTGCCGAACTGCGCGATCCTATCGGCGTATGAAATCAAATTACTACTATAGTGGCGCTAGAGTGACTGGGGAGCAGACTGCTCTGGCGCCACAAGAACCCACAGGCGAGTGACAGCAAAGTACCGCGAGAGCGATGCCAGTTATCACATGGAGAAATCTGCTTTGAATCGCTCTCGCGGTACTTTGATATCACCAAGAGGTCTGCTTAGCGCCAAATGAAGTCGAACCTGCAGTGTAGCTGCTCACGTGACACTGTTAACAAACAGTCCCTGGAGAAGTGAACGAGAGTTATCCGGAGAGTTAACAACGCACATGTGAGTAAACAACATTTAAATCATCATTCCAGTTTAATACTTTATCTCGAGGTAAGGTTTCAAGTGCAATAAAATAAGCCCGTTTATGTCCTGATGGTTTTAAGCCTCTTTCAGCATGTTTGCTTGTGCTTCCCTTCTCTGTGTTCATTTATATATCTACGTTCAAGATATGATCTTATATATCTTAACTTCTATGATATATGATCTTAAACTTCTGTGAGGAAATTCATGTCTGCGTTGATGTTCAGTTCAGACTTGCAAATTAAAGAGATAATTTTCTTCACTTGGTTTTGGTGTCTAAGCTACATGATGGTCTTGTAATAATAATTAAGTAAAAGCCTATTTTCATTTTTAGACAATGCTTGTATTATATGCAGAAAATAAGCTTTTTATATCAATGACTATGCAAATTTAATTATTAGAATTTGCTGTATTAGAGTTAATTCATTGTTATCTTAAATGTGTATTAATAAAAAACATTTACACCATTAAATTACACATGGTAAGGTTATCAATAGTTATGCATGTGTTAGCCACGGATTGAAGATTGTAAACAGTTTATTTAATTTTAATTAACAGTTGAGTAAGTTTTGGCCCCGAGTTAGATGTTGATTAACACTAAACCAGTCTAAAAATCAGTCCAGTTTCCCCAGCTGTAAACCCATTGGCTGTTAAACTCTTTTTTTTCTTATAATAAACTGACATGTTGATAACACATTCAGTTTATGTGTTTATGAGTAAACTTTCAGAATGCTCTGTTACATGAAGATCCATACTGTATGCATCTGTGAGTGTGGTGGTGTGTTGCGCTGGGACGAGTGAGCATAAGCGTGAGAGGGAAAAATCACAGTATACTCACTACAAAAATCTAGACTACACCACTGCTTACAATATACATATGACATGCTAAACCACATGAAACGTTTCTGAAATTATATTCTGTAAGCCAAGGCTTGTTTTATTTGTCAAAGAAAGGGAGACTGATTTCTAGATAACGTTATGTATTTAATGTTTTGAAAACTATTGTGAACCTGTGCTTAAGTCAAGTTTTTATTACACTTAAACTGATAAATTATTTAACAAATAAATCTTGAAATGAGACTTACTGCTCTCAAATCCTGTTATTTCATTTGATGCTAAAGGACTTTTTTTTTTAAGGTTTTAGGCTTATGATAATTTTAATAGACATCAGTGTCTGATTTATTAATGTCCTTTTATTAATTGATTGGTTAGCCAAGAGAGTTATTTCACATAATTTGAGTTTTGTGACAAAAATGATACGGCCATAATAAATCACAGTACTTTTGTACTTAAGTACATTTTGAGGCAGATACTTTTGTACTTTTACTCAAGTAAAAATTTTAAGCAAGTACTTCTACTTTTACTTGAGTAATATTTTACCCTGGGTATCTTTACTTTTACTCAAGTACACGATTTGTGTAATTCGTCCACCACTGGTTACTGGTATCTTTTTGGGGGTGTTGAAGGTTACCGGCCCTGCGGAGATTGAATGCGTAGGTGAGCCGAAGAAGTAACCAGGAGACATAGAGGGGCGTTGTTGAACATATTTACCTGTGAAATCTTTTCTCTTTCTCCGGCGTGTACAACGCCCAACTCGCCTCTCGAGCAGCCAAGACCTAGGCGGCCAAGCCTTAAACTTCACGTGGAGTGTGTAAGGGATCTCAGGTTTCGGAAGGAGAACAAAACTGCAATCGTTCCCGGGTTTCTGACAAAATATGTCTGAGAGCGTTGCTAGAGTACGAATATATTGTATTGCAATATGGAGCGTTTAAGTATTAACACTAAATCAAAACTAAACAACAGATTTGTAAATGAAAAGGTTTAATTACAGTACTGACTTCAAGTTACAGTTGAAATGGTTACACTATAAATGCATGAAATGGTAAATAATACAAACAATTGACTGTTTCCAATGTATGTGAGATATTACCTGATAAGATAGAGAACAGAGAAAGAAAGTTTAGAAGAAAGAGATTCACACTTGAGAACTGAAATCTAGGCCTAAAGGCCCGAACCCCAGAACTTAGGTGAAAAAAGAAAAGAAAGGGGAAAAGGCCAATGCAAAGGCAAAAGCTAAAAAGCAAAGGCCCAGAGCTCATAAAAACCTTGACCTTTATCCTCTATCTCTTGACCATGTGACTAAACCTAACTTGATACATTCAAATTGACCAATCAGAAGATCACCTTTAACCCCCACTGTACTTGACCAAACCCAACATAATACATTCAAACTGACCAATCAGAAGACCACCTTTAACCCCCACTGTATTGGATAAACAGCTGTGACAGTCTTTGATCACTACCAGCACAGGGGGTGGTGACAAGTTGTGACCAAGGAATAAGTTCCTTCAATTTTAATCTTACAATCCGCCCTTTGGCAACATGGGCCACACGTAAGAAGATCCATGATGACACAGTTCATAAGATTATGCTTTCAGTTGTGTGCAGTGGTCATCTTCAGACTTATTGTCCAAACTGGTTGCTGATGAGACTTGAAGACTTCCTTCTCCTTTCAGCCCTGCATGAAAGGCTTCACCGAATGGAATTGCACCTTTCATAGTTATGCAGATTTCCATCGATACTTCACACTTTCACAAGAACAGGCCCTGAAGGGGGTTTCACTTTTGTCCTTCTCTTTAGCCCTTTTCACACAGAAATTCCGTAAAATACACGTAAAATGCATCCTGGGTTTTTCCGGAATAGTTAGAGTTTTTGTTCGTTCACACTGCCAAGATTACACGGCATCTGATGGTCCCGGAAAGACACGTGACATGTTGAAAGTCCCGCCCTCTCTTCTACGCAGCTTCTGAAGTTTGCGTATTATATAGACGGTTTCAGCAGTAACAACATAAACAAGCGGCTGTCGTGGTCCGCACGCAACTTCCGGTAAACTCCACTAAGAATAAATAACAACAAAGTTCTTTAAACGTAGTTTATTTATATAACAAGCAAAAAAACAACACATAGATTTTCTAGGAAACCAAAACATTTGTTATTTTCGACGAGGCATTTGTTCAAGAGATCAGCTTAGCAACTAGTCAGACCATTAAAGAAACGAAACCGAAAGTAAGGGTCGGATCCAGAGGTGTATCACGTGCGTCTGATGAAACCATCTATATTATTTCTCTCTCCAGAAACAACTCGCGTGCATTTTTGTTTATAATAAGACTACAAAGGAGCGCGTGAATGCACATTTCTATGCTGGTGAATGATCTCAGCTTCAGAGTGGATATTTGACGAGCTCCCTGATTTCTGCTTTTATACAGTTTTCAGACATTTCTCATCGTGATTGTTTATATGCATTTAAAACCCGCATTTTGAGGAGCTGAACAATATATCTCGTTGGAATGACATGCGGGTATTTTCGTTTATTATAGGTCAAATAAGCACGTGACGTGATATTCTTTTATGCTGCTGAATGATCTCCGTTTCAACGCAGTAAGTAACGAGCTAACTTACCTGATATCTGCTTCAGTCCAGTTTGCTGACATTTCTCGTAGTGAATGTTGTAAATCCCTCATTTTAAAGAGTTGAACCAACTTCATGTTGCCATGACACGCGCGTCCTCACTACAGCACGTGCGTCATTGTTTATGCGTCTCATATATCATTTCCTGATAACTGCTTCAATCTAGTTTGCAACATTTCTCGTAGTGAATGTTTATATGCATGTTATCTGTCGTTGTAAGGAGCTGAACCATAACTTGTGTTGTGATGATGACGCGCGCGTCCTCACTTCGACACGCCCTTTACGGCATTCTTGTTCACACAGAGGGTTACCCGCGTATCTTACTAGGTCCTCTTTCCGGCAACGATCCCAGAAGATTAACGGAACGAGTTTTTGTTCACACAGACGCTTGTCTGGCAATTTTACGGGTATTTTCTGGGACCAGAGGTCTGTGTGAATGGGGTTTTTGAGGCAACACCCAAGATGTGAAACAGCAGGAATCCTGTGATTCAAGCAAATGGCACAACAAAAAGCAAAGCAGATGGCATTTGTCACTGAAGTTTTAAATGGTCAGATTGGTCTTCAGCCTACAATCCCTGTCAAATACATTAAAACATGGTCAAGGTGAGAATAAAAGAAAAAATAATAAAAGCTCTTACATTGTTTTTGGAAACATGTAAATGAAATGCTTCTTTTAAAACTTAAAACTAACATTTGCTAACAACCCACTTTGTCATTAGAAGCAACAACAACAATATATTCAGTGTGACCAAATACATGATATTTAAAGATCTTAATTTTCCAGTATACCCATTATAAATGAAATGAACAAAATGAAAACAAAGGACATGATAGTTTTAAATGTCTTGCACAGAGAGCAAATTAAATGTAAAAAATAATAGCAAAATAATGAAATTATTAAACATAGAAAATAACTCTTTATCAAGATTTCAATATTTGAGACATAAAACTAATCAAACTTTTTGAAAAGAAACCAAACAGATGCTTAAAATCAGACAGTCTGAAATAATTACAAAAGTGAGGCTAAAGGTCTTTACACACCGGGACGTTTTTCGTGCGCGTTTATCGTCGACGTTTAACGTCACGTTTTTCTGCTTTCACACCCAAACGAATTTTACTGGCGCTGAGCCGAGTGAGGTGCAATTTCACTCCCTGGACAGTAGATGGCGCCTAATACAAAACAGATATATGCCGGTACACGGGGCGGCGCTGCGAGACGTTATGCGTCTGTTTTGACACTCACTTGTCACACAGAAGAAGAGAGACAGTTACACTCGCGTGTAGTCAATAACCATTCATATACGATTTTTGGTTAACTAGCAAACAAACAAACATGGCTCTTGAATATATATATATATATATATATATATATAATCTTTGTACAAACAATATCTCTGTGAACTTGAATACATTTTTAAATGAAATCTATTTGATTCAATTATTTTATCATCAGCATCTCCACATAAAATTAACTATTTTTGATAGAACTCGTTATATCAAAATTAAAACTCTGTCACAAAATATAAGGTAATGGGTGATCCGATGTGTGTACTTTTAACAAATCTTTTACAAGCACTTTCTCTGTTAACAATTTTCTCAAATTTCCTGCCAAATGTATTGTATTTTGTGATTTGGGTAAAGATTTAAGTTCTCATTTTAACCAATATACTCGTTTTATAGAGGTTGGGTGGGTAGAACAAGGAACCCCATTTTGGTTGTGGCCAAAAATTTTAATACTCCTGCAAATTGGTAAGTGTTGCCTATAAATATAATGATGCAATAATTAGGTATGTAGTTATTACAAAAAGAGGTCAACAATACTGATGTACAAATATATGCATAGTGCCAAAATGTCACGTTATTTACAATTAGTTTTTTTAATCAAACATTTATTTTTGTGAATGAACTGCAGTTTGCAATAACAATCAGAGACATGACAGTAAAATCAAATAAAACAGGATTCAGAAATGTTGGTTCACTCCAGAAAAGTCACAATGACTGTAGTGCAACTGAACGGTAGTGCAAATCAAAATTTATAAATTAGACATTTTCAAATGTATTTCTTAAATGTATAAACATAAATAACATAAAAAACATAAGTAAAATGGTATATAATAAACATTAATTTGTGTGAACAAAGAACTGGCAGAGCTGTAGAGCAAATAAGTCACAATGATAGAAGTCTAAGTGAACTTTAGTGCAAATAAACATATCTATGAAATGTACATGTTCAACTGTATTTCTTGAATGTTTAAACATTAAAAAAATAACTAAATAACATGGAATATAATAAACATCTATAGTTGTGACCCAAAACTGGCAGAGTGCTCCTTCTGTGCTCTTCTTTCTCTCTTCTGTGCTTCGCTTTCAATTTTTTCCCTTTAGCATCTTTTTATAAGAGGTACATATCCAGAGGTTAGTTTCGGACTGTTTTCTTTTTTTTAGATTTGAACTTGTCACGGCTGGTGCTTGATGATCCTGAAGACGTGCTTGCTGGGGCCTCCTCACTTTTGCTCACATCATTTTAGCAGAAATATTGCTATGAACACTGTAAAGATAAATTTAGTTTTCATCAGAAACAATCTTTCACACCAAGGGCCATGCCACGATATCCATGAGGTCAATATTTGATTACAAATGTAATTTAGATTCATGGTAGGGGAGAGCGGGGTATGTTGTCACACTTTTCACACTGTCTAACATTTACTGAGCACCATACATCAAAATGGTATAAATCTCATACCAAATGAAAGAAGGAAGTCTTGGGCACATATGTTGTATTCATAACATCTTTATATCTTATCTCATTACAGAGTTGTAGACTGTTGAATAGTGACTGTGCACTTGTGACAATTTGCCCCATCGGAGGGTAAGTTGTCACACTAGGGCGGGTAAGTTGTCACACTAGATTATCTAAAAATAAGAACACAACTACTTAATTGTGAATATTGATTTTAATTTTTAAACTCAAACCAAACTGGAAATATAAACATCCGTGCCTGGAGAATCTGGAAAAACAATTATTTCAATCCAAATAATGCACATTTCAATAAAGTGGCAAGACCACTTTACTTTGAACTTTGGTTCAAATGTTCTATGGCTTTCACATAAAACCAGATAACTGAATGGAACGCTGCAGATAACTTGCTTAACTTAACATGTTTAACCTCTGAACAAAACAGATGCCCTGTATGACTAATAGGACTCATCTCCAGAATCACAATTCTGACACACATAAATTGCCTGGCCTGAGGTGCAAGCATCATGGGCCCAATTGTTGCATTTTACACATTTTACCCAGGTCTCCTTTGGACGACTCTTTGAAAATGGCTCTACACAGACGAGGCAGAAGCACTCTTCATCATCTGATGATGACTCTTGCATGATTTTTCTTCTTTTAGCTGCCTTGTTTTTCATAGGTCCAGATTTCTGCTTCCCTTTCTTTTGAAACAGCTTTTTGCTAGATTGAGGCTTATTCTTTTCTATATCATGTTTTCTGAGCATGTTCGATGTGTTTGTTTGTACAGGGGCAAGTTGTCAGATGTGACGACTTGCCCCAAAGTCATTGAGACAACTTGCCCCATACTTACTTGTGTGCTAATGTTGTCTAAATCTCAAGTTTAGCTCATCATATCACTTTAGCTAAAGTATCAAAAGACACTTTACGGTCTCCTCTATTTTGTGCAAAATAATCATTTTAAACATTCACACCTAACAAAGTTGTATTGCATAAAATGTAAAGTGATTTTTTTTTACTTTTTAAGCAGAAAAATAAGAAAATTGTGCTAACCTCAGATTACAGTGATCTTGACCACATGTGAACAGGAAGTTGACTATAGAAGAAGAAGTCACATAAAGTGGCTATTTGATTTTTGACATAGAGCCTCTAGTGTTGCAGTTATGAACAGTGTGACAACTTACCCGTGTGACAACTTACCCCGCTCTCCCCTATTTTATCTGGCTGAACAAATGCAGCCGATGTTACCTACAGAACACAAATTAACCTCCTAAAACCCGACCTTTGGTTTGGCTTGCATTTTAGATTTCTCCAAGCTATTTGGGGTTAGGACAAAAGCAATGAATATAATAACCAAATATTTTTCTTTGAACATGAAGCAGTGTAATTGTCCACTTTTGTGTACAACAGGTTCCAGTTACACACAATGAAATACTATGGTGCAAACAACAAAACATGTGATATCACGGTGTACAGGGAACATGCCATGGTATGAAGTGTTCAATGTCAGTGCATTACATATCGTAATGTAATGCACCAACAATAATTTTTTATTACTTGCACAGTTATAATGTAGATTTGCACTACTGGTCTGTTCAATGCACTACTGGACTGACTATTTCATACTCCCTGTTCTTTGCACTGCTGGACTACTTGAATTGCATCGTTTGCACCCCTGTGTACTGAATATTAGAATAACTATTCACAATAACTTAAGCCATTGCACTCTTAACTGACTAGTTACAATCCAAATTCATTCATGCACTACTTAAATATTAATTTCACTACTGTTCTGTTTAGTTTATTATGTACACATCCATTTGTACATTTCTGTAGATTATGTTCTTAGTATTATGTTCATAGTACCACCCATAGTAAGTTGTTACATCGTATTACATAATCCTGCACCTAGATGCAATTATTATTGATATCCTGCACTTTTTATACTGCTTTTGCACTTCTGGTTAGACCTAAACTGCATTTCGTTGCCTTGTACTTGTGTAATGACAATATGTTTAATCTAATCATATGGCCCACACAGCTATGTATTGTAATGTTCTAATATATATCACGTTACCTTCGAAATTCAGTTGATGATGTGAGGAACTCCGACACCTTCATTACCTCCACAGCCTCGATGCATCTTCTTTGTGTGTTTACCTGTTCCACGTGCTCCGCAAGACCATTTTGTGCTTGAGCGCCACCAAGTCGTGTTTTATTGGAACTTCAGCAGCGCCAGGCACGTGAACAAAAGCGCCAATCTCATTGGTCGGCCAACTTTTAACGCGCCGCGTCAAACCGCGTCCGAGGCGTTTTTCTGAAAATGACGCTTTTGCGCGTCGCGCTTTTCGCGTGGGTGTGCGCACTCACATTGGCGCTCGTTCTTGAGTCACGAGACGTTTAACGGCGACGATAAACGCGCACGAAAAACGTCCCGGTGTGTAAAGACCTTAATTGTGTTTGCTATGTGATTGAATTTAACTGAGGCTATGTGTGAATACCATGCTGCAACAAAGGTGAGGAAGTTAAGATTGTGATGCAAATTTGGTCCTGTTGTTAAACAGGGAGCCATTTTGATATTATAAGTATGAGATTGTATTCTGGCTCTATAAATCTTCTCACACCCATGTTTTTAGTTAAGCATGGTAAAAGTGCTACTGGATCCTGTTGTGAGGTAAAACATTTTCATTAATGCAATTATATAACACAATGTAGCCACATGGCATTTTTGTGCTCCTCTTTAGGGTCTTACTGCAGCTATACAAGGAATAGCAGAGTTTACCACTTAGGAGACAAATCTTTCAACATAGAAACACATACAACTTGAAACTGGTAGACAATTTCAAGAGCAAAAGTTATTCCATTAACACAAGACTATGCTAACTGGCTGCTAAGCCACTAGCAAGAGGTTAGCAGCTGGAGTCCTTGCATGAACAATGCAGTTAACTCAGTAATGGTTTTACCTGCAAAACCAGATTGCTTACATCTGTCCTTAGAAAGTGATTTCCTACATTTTAAATAATAAGGTGGAGGTCTGCCCCTGCCCAGTGACCAGCATTTCTCCTCTGTATGGCCTATTTTATGACAGGAACTACAAAGCCTGTTCATTTTGCCACCGGGTCTGTAGCGTGGTTCTACTGGAGCTTCAGGAGGTCTGTGACTCTCTAATGCTTCATTCACATCGTGCTGTTCTTTTCCAGCATGTTGATGCATCACCCCAATCACTGAGATAGGAACACTTTTCTGGGTTCTGGAAAATGCATTCTCTTTAGTTCAAGTAGCATCTTTTTTAGTCCCATTGCTGTTAAGCGTTTGGGGAGACCTAGTGTCTCGCACAATTAGTTTAGCCCTTACATCTGCAATAATGTCTTTATACTTCTCACACTGTTTGGTCAGGGCTAACTGCTCAGATGATAGTTGATCTATCTGAGTTTGAAGATTTTGGATCTTTGCCTCTGACTTTTGTAATTCAGCATTTTTGGTATTCAATTCAACACACTTAGAATTCAGGATAGACTTAACCTGTCCATCCATTTTACGTAGCTCCAAGCACTTCATGTAATTCAAAGCCTCAATGATTTCAGCATGTTTGGATTTTCTTTGTTCACTACCAACCATGTGCCACCATGTGAGAATATCATTAGTGGTAGCGTAGTAATCCAGACCCTTTCTATATAATTTAGAAAGTGTAGGTTCAACTTTCTCGCTCCATAAATCAAACAATATATCATTACTGGAGTTATTCCCTTCCATCCCCGAGGAGATAATCTGAAATAATCTCTAACTGTACAACAAATAGGATATTTAAGGTCCTTCTTATTTCTGTTTCACACAATTCAAGCAAATGGAGATTTCACTAACCATGCCATGAAACAATGAAAACGGACTTACCCGCCGTGTGGTCAGAAGGCCTTTAATCCATTCACAGGATTAACCATGATAAAGTCCTCATTCAGTTGATCAATCAGAGTAAAACTCAGAAAACTCACCGCAAGGGATCCCCGTACGGGCCACCAAACTGTAAGGGATCTCAGGTTTCGGAAGGAGAACAAAACTGCAATCGTTCCCGGGTTTCTGACAAAATATTTCTGAGAGCGTTGCTAGATAATACATTCAAACTGACCAATCAGAAGACCACCTTTAACCCCCACTGTATTGGATAAACAGCTGTGACAGTCTTTGATCACTATCAGCACAGGGGGTGGTGACAAGTTGTGACCAAGGAATAAGTTCCTTCAATTTTAATCTTACAAGTGCGTGTGCAGAGTGCTGTGGTGAGTGTGACTTTTACCGTGTGTTTCACTAAGCTTGCTGTGTGTGTGCTGTATTGACAGTAAACGAAGCCGCCCGGGCCCTGTGTAGATTGTGCGAAGAAAATAGCATGTTGAGGCCCGAGCCAGAGGAGAGAAACTAACTAAAGGCCCCAGTGTTGTGAGAAATTTACCTGTGCAGTATATCATTTACCTGTGTTTGCAGCAACGCCTCGAAGAGGACCAAGCAGTGTCAGTAGTGAGAAACCCTTTACCTCTGCCTTCACGAAGGCTTTGGAGTGTATTAAAGGCCCCAGTGTTGTGAGTAACCTACCTGTGCAGTATATCATTTACCTGTGTTTGCAGCAACGCCTCGAAGAGGACCAAGCAGTGTCAGTAGTGAGAACCCCTTTACCTCTGTCTCCACGAATGCTTGGAGTGTACTAAAGGCCCCAGTGTTGTGAGTAACCTACCTGTGCAGTACATCACTTACCTGTGTTTGCAGCAACGCCTCAAAGAGGACCAAGCAGTGTCGGTAGTGAGAAACCCTTTACCTCTGTCTCCACGGATGCTTTGGAGTGAACTAAAGGCCCCAGTGTTGTGAGTAACCGACCTGTGCAGTGTATCACCTTCCCTCTGTCTCTACGAAGGCTCTGGAGTGAACCAAAGGCCCCAGTGTTGTGAGTAACCTACCTGTACAGAGTGTAACTCACCTGTGTCTGCAGCCGCGCCTTGTAGTGGATCCCCTGCGTCCAGTGAGGTCGAGACGGAGTGACCTGAGGGCAAGAGAGAGAGAGAGAAATAACGGTCAGATAAGTTGTGACCCGGTGCTAGACCAACATTGATTGTACTTTCCCTGTTTTGCCTCCAGGAGGAAGCGGAGGGCGCCACGAGTTCAAGAGAAACAAGGAAGAAGACCCCTGGCCCCCGTCCCCTGGTCCAACTCGTCCTGGAGGCGAAAAGATTGTTTTTAAGCTGCCCTTCCCCTTTGTCCCTTCCCTTTTTAAATATTTAATAAAGATACCTTTTAATTGTAGTATCCTCGTCTGTTTGGTCATTGGGGTGGTCTTGGGAACCTCCTCGAGGTGGAAAGTAGAGAGGGGCGTGGCCTATTAGCTATCTCGGGTCCGCCCTGGCCGTGACAGATGTCTAAACATTTTGAGATTGTTTTGTATCATTTCAGCCTTTTGAAGTGCAACAACCCTTGATCTGATTTTTTTAGAGAGGCATGGTTCATAAGAGCTGATGTTTCCTAAGGACGACAATCCTAAAATGATTTAAGCGTCTTCAATCAAAGTTGCAATAAACCACATCTTTAAACTTATTTTAGTAACTGGAATCCAGCTTCTGACACAAATTAGCTTTCATTAAAGTTATTAGTCTATGGGTTCACACAGAGAGAGAGAGACAGAGAGAGAGACAGAGAGAGAGACAGAGAGAGAGAGAGAGAGAGAGAGAGAAATAACCAGGTGGATGTAAAAATGAGAAAAGGAAGCCTGGTATCAAGAAGAATAACCATTTAGAGATAGAGGATAAACATAGCTAGAGGGCTGAGGAAAGTATATGTTACTTACTGCACATTCACAAGACAATTAGATCAAGTTGCATATCAGATTTTTGGGTCGAGACTCTGTCTGAGGAGCAGCATCCTCTAGATTTTCTAACTGAGAGAGCATTATTCTTGCCTTTTTTCATTGTAATTTGCCTCTTAAAACAGTTGGTGGAAGTGTTGGATCAAAGTTCATGGAAATTGCACAACATACAAATTGCATACATTTATAAAAGGACATTTTCATTTTAGTCTCTGAGACAAACAACCACTGATGTAAAGCATTTCAAGACTACATTATTATTTTCTGTTCTGGTAGCTGAAGTTGAAGACACAAGTAGTACTACCTAAAAAAAGTTAACCATGTATTTATTTTCCTTTTATTAGTATACTTTACCAAAGATATTGAATATAACCAGATTAAGCACTGCTATTACTGTTAATAGGAGAAAATGCAATGCTCTGGCCACTCTTGTGATGGAAGTCCCGCCTTCCAGTTAAAAGAACCAATCATCAATTGATAAAAACTGTATCGATTTGCATGAGGTGCTTGCCAACCTGTGCACATGCTCATTAGCTGAAACATGTTTTTAGCACAATTTGAGCTTAAGAAACAAAAGTTATGGTACAGGTAATGTCAGATTTTATCAGAAATATTTTGATTTTAGAGATATCTGTCTTTCCCTATTAATGTAGATTGGAGCTGGCCGGAAGCATAGCAAATATAGGGTGCTTCTCAACATGCATCCTCACCTCCTCACTCCAACAGGTGCTGCTGTTAAATGGCCATACTTAACATCGCCAAGCTGCACAATAAATTCAGCTGACGATAGTACGAATCCTGAAAAACTGGGCTACGCACAAGAATTTATACACTTAGTCATGGTTTGTGCCGTTATGAAACCAGTACAGCAAACTTTGCCTCATTCATGTGGCAATCCCTGACACTGGGCCTCAGGAAATAAAGTGACTCATTTAGCAGGGTGTGATTGAACCAATTGAATCATCAGTTGTGGTCACTACAAAAAGACAAAAACGTAGGACTTTGTGTGGACTTGCAAAAACTAAATAAGGCTATAGTAGTGGAAAGTTTTCTACTTCCTCACATGGAAGAAAGGTTTGCAGAACTTAGGGGATCAACTGTCTTTTCAACACTAGATCTTCAAAGCATCTATCACCAAGTCCCACTGCATGAGGATAGCCACATCATGTATTAAGGTCTATTTCGCTATAAGCGATTACCTTATGGACTGGCGTCAGGGTCGCAAATCTATTTCATTCATCTAGACGCCTATTATTGCCCATCCTCCTTTAGTCCATAAGTACCCCAGGCACATTGTTTTACCATTTTGGCAGCATAAACAAAATACAATCCATGTAAGCTTATGTTTTTTCAATGCTTTTCTATGACGCTGAAATCCGCAGTTATCCAAGTTTCGGTCCCAGTGCAACTGATACTCAACTGCCATTGGCTCATCTGCTTTCGAGGGATGGAGGTTTAGCGATAAGTCAATTGAGAAGCAGTGCACAAGCCCCTCCACCATTTGTCTCAAAATGTAATGTTCCCCTCTCCTGTAATCAGTGGCGGATCTAGAAAATTTTACATGGGGGGGGGGCAAAGGGGTGGCAGGAGGTCTTGGCAGGTTGGCAGGGGGAAACGGTACATGGGAATCCCTATATGTGAATGGCTTTAACAAAACAAAAACACTTTTAAACTACGGTAGTTATGGTTTAATCATGCCCTTACACACTACAAGCGTTTTTAAATCACAACAGGATGGAATAAGCCCAGTGTTCAAACAAAACAAAACTGCATCAGGATAGTAAAGAAAGATTTCTCTGTTTGCTGTGGAGACAAATTGGTAAAATGAATATAAAAAGTACAGAATGTCACATTTTATTAACCTTTGATTATGTTTCAACACATACATGCTTTACCAACAAAGAACAATAACCTTTAATGCTGACTTATGTGTGTTGTCATCAAATGCAAGACTTAAGGATCAAACTGATACTACACAATCTCTGCTTTTCATGTGTGAACAATTAAAGTATCAGGACACAGATCATCACTTCAACACTTCTGAGCCAGTGGTCTCAACATGCCCACATTAAATAGAAGTATTAAAATACAAATGTGTTGTTCTATTGAGTTGCTATATTCTGAATGTTAAAACAGATAAAAAAAGATAAATGTGACATTCTGTACTTTTGTCTCATATTCATCTTTTAATGTTTGGACATTTCTCCACAGCGAACACAGAAAGTTTGACTGTATTGTCCCAATAACTGTCTGACGACAATGAAGTCACGCGTATATTATGGCGGGTACATGTGTGAATTGTTGCTTTTAGTAAATAGATAGTAGATTCATAATATCCACGTCATACAGCACTATCTATGTTCTGCCCTTTAGCATACATTATCCTGTGTACATTTGTTATAAATTTAACTTTAAGTTAAACTTGTGTTTAAACTACACCTGGGGAATCTCACTTGACTCGGTCACTCCAGCCGAGAGTTGCATGGCCGCACCGCAGCAAACTTGCTTTGTGTGTGAGCTAGACTCGATGCGAACACCACTTGCAGGTTTGAATCAGGGGCGTGGCTAAGTATTTAAAGGAGGGGGCTAAGAATACATTTAAAATTAAATTGTTCACTTTTGGTAAATGTATTGTTTAGTTTAATGTTTGGAGAAGGTTCTGGACATAGTGGTGGTTTGTTTGTTTTTACAAGTACAGTTTTTGGATTACCCAAGTTAGAGGGGCAGGTGGGGGGCAAGGCTCGTACCTGACCTCTGCAGAAGCATCCAATTGCACCAAGTCTGGCTAGACAGACAGAAGCGTGCAGTCAGTGCCAGGTAAGACCCCACCCTCTCACCTGATGGCATTTAACTCTTTCACCGCCAGCGTTTTTTAAAAAAGTTGCCAGCCAGCGCCAGCGTTTTTCATGATTTTCACCAAAGTTTAATGCCTTCCAGAAAATGTTCTTCTTTGAATATATAAACATACAATATACCAAATGAAAGAACAGACCCTCTGCTTTCAAAACAAAAAAAAAACGTTTCTTCCTACCTTCAGTGGTTCTTTTGTAATCAGCTTTTGAATATGGGTAGGTTTCTGCAAAAACACCACATTTTGATCAAAAAGTTGAGATAATTCCATTTTTGTGACGGACTTTTCATAGAGATCCCATTCAGAGCGATCTTTAAAACAGACACGGACATGCAGCTGCTTGCCATAGGGCAATACTTTCGGGTTTAAAAAGTTGCGGAAGTGCGTTTTCTCTTAATTGACGAGATATCTCGTCAATGGCGGGGAAAGAGTTAAGGCATGTCTGCGCTACTATTCTCCAGTTGACATCCGCTTCTTGCCATCTCTGCACAGTTCGGTTGGATTTTTCACTGCTCACTGTATGTCTTCAGGAGGACATATCGTCAGATCAGCCTCCGCCAGATGTGACTAGGGATGCTCCGATTTCCTTTTCTTGCCCCCGATACCGATCCGATACTATATATATTTTTAGTATTTAGGTTAAAAATAAAAAAGTGACTGCCACTTTAAGACTGAATAAACCCAAAATAATAATACAGTACACCTTCTCATCTATGTCCACCTAAGACAGGGGTCTCAAACTGACTTGGGGCCATTTCTGAGATGGACACCTTGTCAGAGGGCCGCAGAGCTATTGCAACATAAAAAAACAATATTTTTAGTATATGTATTTGTAGTATATTATTATTTAACATATAAAAATACTTAAAAATATGGTACGGTATGTCTGATTATGTGCGCATAGCAATGTCAAATCGGATCCTGCGTCACCGATACCCGATCTAGCATTTTATTACATATCGAAGCTGATACCTGATATGAATATCAGATAGGAGCATATCGTTAATTCAGCCAAGTTAGCTGTGTTTGTTTGGCATCATCGAGCCACCCACGCTCGTGAATCTTTTTACCTGTCCCCTTTTTCCACAGCTGCTGACCATGGATTTCTCTGAATATTTTGCTGGAATGTCACTTTCTAAATCTGCCACTACTCTTGGGAAAAGCTTATCACAGACCTGCTCGGTCACATGCGGAGGTTTGATCCCCATTAGGACTCTCACCAGTTCTGTGTGGTCTGCTTGGGCCTCAAACATGCGGAGGAGGCTTTGCATAACCCTTAGAATTGCAGCCATTGCCTTTTGTTGCCTAAAAAGCTACTGCGGCGCCATTTTTAAGTTGCTGAAACCCAGTGTGCCGACACCCACTTTCTGATTCGGATAAAGGACTCAGATGAGGGACTACCCCGAAGCCGGTCTTACCCAAGAAAATGGACCGTTTTTCTGCCTCAGTTCTCCAGGCCTCTTATAAATCCTCTGCCTTGAATATCGGGGCGTTTTATGTTTCATCGCTCCCCTCCGCTTACCAAGCTGAGAATTTGGATGAATTGGGGAAACAGCTGGACAAAAGAACCCCCTTGCTGACCTTGTGAAAGGAGATTCTCATGGTTAACCCTCTGGGGTCCGACCATTTTGGGACACTGTCAGAGGTTCTGACATGCTCTTACATTTGGTCTTTTTTCAGTTGCTTTAAAACATAATAATGGCAAGTGTCTCATACCACTGTGTTCAGCACAAACTGGGCTAAAATATTATATGAGCTACATGTATGTACATGTTTGTATTTTTGAGAGAAAAAGTTTTATGCATGGTTTTTAAAAAAGCAAAAATTTTAAGTCACTGGTATAAGTCCACAAAACCCATACTAAACATGTTTTAACAAGACTTTCCTAAGCATAATCTAGTAGTCTAGAGTTTTTTCTTTAAAATGATGTGAAAATCATCCTGCCTACTCATTCACATAAACCAATATATTGATTTAGAAATTGTAAGACACTTTTTGACAGCTAGCAAACAAAGGCTCGCGTAATGAGCTGCATAATGAGGCAGGAGGGAACTACATTAAAGAATGTGAGGACAAATGTATACATGTTTGTTTGAGGTTTATTAAGAAGTTAACAATATAATCAAAATAGAACTGAAGGTCAGTAGGACATTTTCAGTTTATTTGGAAACAACCCCTATTAAAACACTGAACTTGTATAAGAAACTGATAAACAACAGAGCTGTAAACTTCATGTGGCTCATGTTACCATATAACTTTATGTCCAAAAAGTGTGAATATGTTTTTCCACTTCATAGTTTTGTACTGATGAGAGGGATGCAGACCTGTAAGTTATGAACAGCTGTTAGCATAAATTGTCCACAGAAATACCCTTACATACATAACTGATGGGTAAATGGTAGCACTACATTCAGATAAACTGATGTCACATGGACTACTTTGATGATGTTTTTATTACCTTTCTGGACATGGAAACCATACATAGATTTTCAATGAAGGAGATAGAAAGCTCTGGGACTAAATCTAACGATAAAACATCTTAAACTGTGTTCCGAAGATGAATGGAGGTCTTCCGAGTTTAGAACGACATAAGGCATTATTAATTACATTATTTTCATTTTTGGCCGAACTATCCTTATTTAGTAGTCACGCTGTTTCCTTTGGGGGCGGAGGCAAAAACACAAGCAGCTTATACAGTATGTAAATATACAAGACAATGACGCCCCCGGCTGCACGCTAGAATCTCTGGAAAAACAAGCCTATTTTAACCGCAAAATGTACAAAAATGTACAAAAACTGCTATCTCAAACATGGAGAGGCTTCTTCGTGATCTCAACTAACAGATTCTGCAATAAAACAAAAATCACAAATTTTGAAAAAAAAACTTTGTTTCTCATTTTCTCGAAACTTGTGCTGCCGACTTGTGTCCCTGGTTTCCGTGACGGGTCACATATTACATGATAGCAAATAAAAATGAAGACAAATGACTTACAGTTTCTTCAGGAATATATCCTTCTCCATTGCGTCTTCCATTGTTATTCTAAGGTAACATTAAAGATAAACGCTTCTCTTCCTCAATGTCCAGACATAAATGAAGATATTCCTCACGTGTGTGTATAAAGTTTATAATCCAAACATGCGGTAAAAAGTCTTAAAATCTGATAAAACTTTACGCTTTGTTTATTATTGTTGGAACTGCTCGTCTCTTCATTACCATGTCAACAGCCTGTGGGCGTGACCGAATTAGAGATGAGCTCAGGCAGGAAAAACGGTACTCTCTTTACTTCAATGCAGATTATATAAACAGGAAATATTTGTTTTTGATTCTAAGTAGCTTGTTTAAAAGTAGACATTTCAGGCTTTCTTTGGATATGTGTATCATGTTTGTGTGACGAGTATTCGCGGAGTTTCAACTAATTTTTGTAACGTAATTTGAGAGACAGCTGGCGGAGACAGAAATGTCTGAATGCGCACCCTGTTTATTTTCTTTATTTGACAAAAACACAAAGATCTGTTGTTATTGTGAATGTACACTAATTAAAGGGAAACTTCACCCATTTGCATTAAGCTTTGTACCGTTAGAACCCCAGTCATGTTTTTGAATGGTCGTGCACCATTCCCTCAGTTTCCCCTGAGAGGGGAGAAATACTGATTTCAGTGAGGCACTTCCTTCTTTCAATGATGTAAAAATCGTCATTTTGCGTCATTGAAAGAAGGAAATCCTGTATCTCTATTGAGTGTGAAAGACTACAGACACTCATTCCTCATTTTTCCAAGGTGGGGGCTATGGGTGGGACCCACTCACGCTTCAGACCAATTACAGATAAGTGGGTGGGACTTACGAAAATATACGAACACAGACCGAAAAAAAACGACCAGCCGCCATCTTTATGCTAAGCTAAGCTAAACAGAAGTTGTGGAGCGAGCCAGAATTCATGTTACAATAACAGTAGAAGTTAATCAATATTACATGGAAGAGGGTGATTTTACAAGCGTGATGCTCTAATCCGCTGTTCATTGCACCTTTATGAGCCACAATACTGCAAAGAGCTGAGGCAGATGTAGGAACAGAAGCCCGAGGAGTAGGCCGGAGCCTGGGCGTCGGCTGAGTGGAGCCAGGGGAAGACGCCGCAACCATCGGCCTCTGCTGCGTAGAGAAGCTTGCCTGTTCTATCGCTGTGTGGCTTCTTTATAACATTTCTGCATCAGATAAGGATATGGACGTTTGTTTGGTGAAGGTTTCTATGCAAGAGAGGAACTTTGCGCGCGTTTGGAACGTTTATTTCACGGACATGTTTCGGTTTACGAGCAGACGCGCTGCGGAGTATATAAGCTTGGACGGACTCGCGCCGTTTGCTTTCGGTTTAACATTTCTGGATCAGATAAGGATATGGACGTTTGTTTTGTGAATGTTTCTGGTCGCGTGCTTATTTCAAAGACGTGTTTCGGTTTACGAGCACAAGCTCCAAGAGCTGAGGCAGCGCGTCTGTGGAGATATTATGCAGGGGACGCGTTTGTGTGGAGGATGCAGTGACAAACGGACGTCTAACTAAAGTGAGTGTTTATATTTTCTTTGTTATACTAACGTGGCATTTATGTACACAATAGCATATCTGAGCGGTGTTTTATATGTCTATATTGTGAGAGCAGTGAGGCTGATATTACACAGATGTAATTACAGTAAACAAGAGACAAAAAGAAAATTGGTAAAACTAAATAAACATTTAAAATGCATACCCTTTTTAACTACTTGAAAAGACATTTGTACTGCGGATCTGAAACCGCACGTTACTGTTTGAATAAGACTTTGCTACACACCAGACCAGAGTGTTATTCTGTGTACCACAATGTAACATCACGTTTAAAAGTAAATCATGATTGGTGTCAGTCAGACACAGTGATGATGGCTATTTTCTTTGTTTTACTAACGTGGCATTTATGTACATAATAGCATGTCTGAGCCGTGTTCCGAGTAATGGGAGTGGCTTGCAGAGCTGTGCATTGTGGTGCATAGTGGCAGTTGTAGTTTTTCATACAAATGTGCTCTAAAGTCACATTTTGTCTTTTCTCTGTCAAATAGGCACAAAATTCTACATTTATGTTACATTTTGACTACAAATATGACTCATTTTACATAAAGATTAATGTTCCTATCTGTGAAATGGCCCTTTAAAGAGGTCCCTTCAGAGTTATAAATGATGTCAAACACGTAAGTGTTTGATTATTAATGATGGAGTATTTTAAGTTGATTCTGCTATGATAAGGAGAAAACACGTCAAAAAGCGTCCCCGCGTTTTTGGACCCCTGGGGGTTATTGACCTTGTTCTCCGTAAAGCTCAACAAGCCGTCCAAGCATTGCATCACAAATGAGTCATCCAGGCTCTAGCGAGGTAAGCTGCGTGGCTCTGGCTCTGGTAGGGACTCTCGTGAGTTATAAGCCAGCCTGGCGGACTGTAGCTGCACCCGATTGGGTCATGCGAACAAAACTGCAGACTGCAGTTTGTCATGAAACCCTCCCTTTTTAACAGTGTTCTTTAATCTCACACGAAGAAGAGCTCCGCTTACATTCAGAAAGAGGAAATCTCCTCTCTCTTAATAAAGGGAGCGATTCAGGTGGTGCCCCCTGACCTGAGAGATCTGGGGTTTTACTCTTGTTATTTCCTGGTCCCAAAAAAGGACGATTCTCTTCGCCCCATCTGGCTCACACCATAAAACAGAACGACTAGTTCACATCAGTCAATCTAAAAGATGTTTTTTTCCAAATAAGCATTTATCCGCCAGAGGATATTATGAATTCATAGTTCTTCCTTTCGGTCTCTCTCTCTCAGCCCTTAGACTTTTTGCCAGTCATCAGGAAAACTGTCCCTGAATGGGACCTCTCCATGGTGCTGTAGGCCCTTTGTCAATATCCCTTTAGGCCCCATGGTGGTATTTCCTTTTTTCCTTTTAAGATGGCTTTGCTCTTGGCCTTGACATCAGCTAAACATGTCAGTGAGCTGCATTCATTTTCTGTACACCATTTATGCACTAAATTCTCTCTGAGTGGAGATCAGGTTTCTTAAACCTAATCCAGCTTTAATGCCTAAATGCCACCTTTTTCCTCTGCAGAAGATCAGGGGCTAAATGCTCTGTGTCCTGTTCTTCCATTACAGGTGTCTCTCCACTTGATGTTTCAGAAACCCGGGTTATGAAAATAACCTATTGGTTTTACTGTTTTTGAGTGAATGCTTTAGTGTTTTATAAGTTGGTTAAAAGCGCAACCTATGGGGTAATAGCGGAAATATGGATTGCCGTAAAAATGTATTGGCAGGGAAGGATGTCTCTTATTTGATGAGATAACTCGTCAACCGTAGGAAAGTTTTTTTTTTATTAATAATTGCTTTTAAATTTTGTAAAAAAACATTTGAATGTTATTTGCTGTAGTAATTTTTTATGACCTTTTTAGTCATCTTCCCCTGCCTCTTAGGGGGTCTGTGCACGCCACTGTTGAGAAGGAAGCATAAGGCTGTGTGTGGGCAACGGAGAAATGGGGAACTTATCTGTGGGGTTGACGTTTTACATTATGTACAGACCACACTCACATCACTGCTTTAATTTTATAAATGTAGACTCGTTTTAGAGAATTTATTTAATATTCATGTATAGACCACCAATCTTCAAATGATGAGTGGTATAGACACATATTTTTGTTTAATAGCACTTTTAAGAATGTGTTTATTTTAATGTAGCAAGCCTATGAACTCTAACTCAAGTATGTATTTAACTTTATAATTCTTGTTAAATATTTTGGGTTTTTAATGCACTTGATAATTTGATAATAGAGAATAAAGTTCATACAAAGAGTGAGGAATAACTATATGCCATTTCACTTAATGCTTTGTCTCCTCTGTCCTCACTAAGGCGCGAGGAAAAGAAACAAAGACGCACAAATAAGAAATAAGAAGCACCCAGTATCGTAGGACATATGAGGGAGGGGGCATATTGAGAAGCACCCATGGTCGCTTGCTGGTTCAACTTCCTCAAAGGGACTTTTTGGCCAAACTAATTACATTTACAACAAAAGTCTCCATAAATCTGCTACATAAATCTTTACATTAGTGTTAGTGAACATGACAGACTATGTCTCAAAACTCTTTCCAGATTTACTAAATTAAATAATCTATCAAACCTGTTGATCAGTTACTTTGAATAACTTGGTGTTATAAAGATTTTTATTATATAAGAATTGTATTACCTATTTAATTGTACAATTATGCAATTTTAGCTTTAAATTTATTTTTTGTTTCTTTTATTGCAAACACTTTTTGAAATTCCATCTGTTAAAATAAGCCAAAACGTGTTAAAGACAATTACATAGCCAGCTCTAACCATAACATAACATGCATCTCTTACCAGCTTTTTACAATAAGACCCAATCACAATCACTGCAATTTCACCTCTGATAGAGGAATTAAAGTGTTATTGATCATTGATCTTGACAGCCCATGCTATGGTGACTAGAACCCTAACATAAACATTCACTTACTGGATGCCAAAGTAAAATAACACACAAAAGAAATGTAACATAACCTTCAAACTCACCCTAACTATCAAACAGGTGCATTTTAATAGTGTTTGGGGATTTATTTCATTCACACAGCTGTAGTATGTCTGTCATCCACACTGGGAGTCTGTGAATAAACAGATCCTGTAGCCTGTATTAGGCAACTCTTCATGAACTGTAATCTGCTGACGGGTGTTTTGTTCAGGAGTCTAAAAAGGTGCCCCCTAAATTTCTCTCCTACAAACACATAGAGAATGGGATTCAAGCCGCTGTGTGAGTAAGCCAGAGCTTCTGTGATCTGAAGACTAAGAGTGATTGCTTTGCTTTTTTCACAGGATGGCTCTATGAGTTTATTTAGCTCCAATGCTTTCACAAAAGCTGCAATATTATATGGAGCCCAACAGCAGAAGAAGACAACCATCACTACAATGACAAGTCTTACGGCCTGTTTCCTGGAAGAGCGAACTGTTAAGAGTCTGTGAAGAATCATTGAGTAACAAAATCCAATTACACACAGTGGAATAATTAATCCTAAAACATTCATCTTAATGATACCAACAGTGTTTGCATAATGGTGAGAGTTGTGATCACCTGTTGGATAAGACTGACAGTATGTTTTATTATTGTGTTTATTGGTTTTCAGGTACATAAGCTCAGGAAACGATGCTGCAACAGCAATGATCCAGATAATCACACTGGCTAAGATCCCATAAGTCTTTGTTCTGACTTTAAATGCGAACACAGCATGAACCACAGCTAAATATCTGTCAACACTCATCAGTACAATGAAGAAAATTCCACTGTAGAATCCAATGTGATAGACACCTAAAACCATGGTGCACATAGGACCTCCAAAGACCCACTGATCTCTGGCATAGTGAGCCAGGAACGGGAGAGAGGAGACCAGCAGGAGATCAGCTAAAGCCAGGTTCAGGAGACAGATGTCAGTCATGCTTCTCAGCTTTACACCCATCAACATCACCCATAACACCAGCAGATTTCCCAGCAGGCCCAAAACGAAGAACAGAGAGTATAACACAGGTAGGATGTTGGATGCATGAGCTCCATAATCACAGGATAACACAGATGGATCAATATTTTCATAGTAATCATAGCTGTCTAAGGAAGTGGTGTTTGGTTCATCCATAACTGGTTCATGCAAACTTGAGCAGAAAAGAAAAATGTATTATAAGTAAAGCATAAAAACACTGACAGTGAGTAATAATAAGATAAGGCCTCACCTGGAAAATGTATCTCTATAAAAGGAAAGAAGACTGGTGGTAGCCATCTCTGTCCAAAAAAGTTGTGAAGTGGTCCTGTTCATTACACACCACTGTTCCCAAAAAGCGCAGACAAAAAGCTTTTTGAGTGAACATGAAAACTTAGAATAGTTGTTCCTCTAATTTAAATTTAGGAGACCCTGCCCTGCAAAGGAGAACTAAGGCAGTTTCACAAAGATCATGACACACAAATGAACTAATGGTTAGATCTTTGTATTTATTCTTTGATTAAAAAAAGTGTCACATAGGGGCGGTTTCCCGGACCAGGATTAGCTTAATCCAGGACTAGGCCTTAGTTTAATTATTAAAAACATTACCTGTGTGCATCTTGAAGTAAAACAAAGGGCCCTGATGTATTTTAAGATCTGTAAGTGAAAGTTGTTTTCAGTTTGGAGAGCTCTTAAGTGTTTAAGTCTAGGACTAGTCTAATCCCTGTCCGGGAAACCGCCCCATGGTGTACTAGTTCAAAAGTGTTTAACGTTTGTGTTTATTATTTGTAGTTATGAAGTGATAAATGGAGCTCTAAACCAAGAAGGGATACTGAGTTAAAAGACTGCATGATGTTAGACTTTTTCCCAATAAGGTGGTTTATGACACTTGAATTAAATTAGGAAAGCGAAGGGGAACAGAACTAGTTTCACATCTGTATAGATACATCACATAAGAATATGATTTATATCTATCAACTAATCTATCCTATATGTACAAATAATGCACAGCGCAGGATTTAATATAGGACTATTGAAAACTACAGTATATTAACCCCCTGGGGTCCAAAAACGCGGGGCCGCGTTTTGACGCATTTTTTCCTGTTTCCTGTGACATCCACTTAAAATACTCCGTCATTCATAATCATACACATACATGTAATACATCATTCGAAACTGTGAAGTCTTTACCTTAATATGAGTGCCTTCATAGTAACAACAAAAATGTGTGCTTTTGGCAAATAAAGAAAATAAACAGGGAGTGCATTTCGACATCTCTGTCTCCTTGAACATTTTCTTCAAACACGTTTCAAACATGAACTGATAACTCCGCCAATACTTGTCACACGAACATGATACATATGTCTAAAGAAAGCCTGAAATGTCTACTTTTACATGATGTAATTAAAATCTGAAGAACTCATTGTCTGTTTGTGTAATCGACATGTAAGTAAAGAGAGGTACAGTTTTTCTGGCTCGACCTCATTAGCGCTAATGTGATCCCACCTTCCCTTGTGCGAGCCATTCATATGGAAATTACCTGATGCGGGCTATGCAAACAAGATCAACGCCCACAAACAATGCTTTAAGAACCAGCGAGTTTTGACAGTTTCATCCACTTATCAACGCGCTGGGAAGATGACACGCTTTACAGGTGAGGAAGCTCTATGCTCCTGGACAGCGAGGAAGAGTTCACTGTTTCTTCAGACGAAGAGCCGGACTCCGACGATGAACGTTTGTATTTTGAAGAGCGACTTGATCCAGCTGAGGATATAATTTCTGAAGAGTAAGTTTTACCTACATTTGTTGAAATGTTGTGTAACTTTTATATACTGTATACTGACTATTTGCAAGCAGATATTCATAATGACTTTATAGATTCGTCTCGTAATTGGCAACTTGTATTAACATTAAAATGATAGTTCTTACATTAAACCGTATGCTGATTAGTGTAATGTGAATGTTATAAAGCAATATCACTACTATAACTATAGTGTCCATGCCGACTTATCAATAAGGTTTCTTTATTTGCTCGGGTGTAACATTGTGCTGTAAATGAGCCCGGAGATATGTCATGCGTTAAACAGTATGATGTAAATATTCAATATGTCATAAAACAGTATCACTATTTAGAATACATTTTGACTAGTGTTTATGCCTCAACAAGTCTTGTTTACGCGACTATCTGTTCGGGTGTAAATGTATCGATGTAGTATCGATGTGCTGTAAATGTGTCCGGAGATATGTAATGTGTTAATGTTTAGCCATAAATATGTCCGGTTATGGCCCGTTAACAAAGATATACCGCATCTAATTATCTTATCTCAACTATGCTTTACCGCCTTAGTATTGCTTTATAAGTTTGTTACTGTGGAGAATACATTATATTAATTATTAAAAACTTTTGTAGAAATGTGGCAGCATCACTCTCCTCTTCAGCGGGCATTTGCAGAAATGCGACGGACATTCATACAGGGTAAGTCACATTTGCGGGCTTTTCTGTTTTATTAGTAGACTTTTACTGATGTTTTGCGTAGTAATTTGGAAAATACAAGATGTATATATATAAACATATCTGTATTTTCCGAAAATACATGATACAAATAATGTTTTTAATTTTTCTTAGTAACGTGGCTTCATCTTCATTTACTCGCACGGGGGCATGCAGAAACGAACCCGAAATTCATAAAGTGTAAGTTACATTTACCGGCTTTTCTGTTCTCAATATTAGTATAACTGATGTGTTGCTTGATTTTTTTTAATGCGTAAAACTATGCATAAACATAGAACTTATGCATTCACAATATTTGTATTACTGACATGTTGCTTACATGATAACAGTAAATGTGCCCGGAGATTGTCATCATGCGCAAATATGCATGTATCTGTTCGGGTGTAAATGTTTCGATGTAGCCTAGTATTGATGTGCTGTAAATGTGCCCGGAAATATGTCATGTGTTAATTTTTAACTATAAATGTCTCCGGTAATGGCCCGTTAACAAATACAGCGCATCTCTGTACTCAATTATCTTCTGCTTTACTGCCTGAGTTATATAACAGTATATATTTGACTGTGGATGGATTTATATATATATTTTTTAAGGTAAAATGTAAGGCAAAATTTGTTAAATATTCCTCATAACATTTTAATGCCACGATCTACAGAACATCACACAAAAAACATTTTGAGAACTAAACCTAAAAAATAACAAAGGTGATCCTGCCTTGCAAACCCCGGCTACAATTTAGTATTTTTATTTAATTCGGAGATTAAGCGCGTCAAAGCCATGACCAAAAAAAGACAAATGACAAATAATTTGTGATTGTTACTGTAAATGATAAAAACTATAAGCTTTGTATACAATTCATTAAACGTTAATTTATAACAAGAAAAACACTGAAATTAATGATTTTATAGACACTCCGCGTTATTGTTTAGCACAGAAATACCTGCTTGCTTGCTTTGACTTTGATCATCTCTGTATTCACTTTAGATACAGAAAGACCTTATGATATTATTTATTTCAGGAATCTCTTTGCTATCATTTGAAAGTGAACACCGACCATAATAGATAACCACTCGGTTTTAAATACATTTTAAAACTTATGCCCGCCGAAAAACATCCGTTTTGTAATGTTTAGTTGGATGAAATTCTAGATATGAGACGCAGAGCACCTATAGCACGTTCGGCTAAATTGGATGCGCAAACATGGCCAGAACGCAATAGCACAACATCGATAGAACGAAAAACAATCCAAATTGTACAGACTTAAATTATATCAGAATTTACGTTTATAATAAATACATTTTTTAAATAAAATAAGGTCAGAAGTAACAACGTGCAGAACAAATGTGCAAAATGCCTCAAGTGCACGGAAACAAAACACAAGCCAAATAGATAAATCAGATAAACCAGAGTGATTTATAAATAAAATATAGAAATTAATAAAAAACTGAAAGTATTGCCAGAATTGCCAGCTTTGTCTTTTAAATGTAGAAACAAAGAGGCAATGGTTTATTAACATAGGAACCTCTTTTTGGACGTGTAGCCCTGTCTCAGGGATTGTTGGATTTCGCATTTTAAAAATATTTATTGAAAGCTGCTACATCACATATTATTTGCAGCATTATAATAATATGCTGTATATTAATATATTGGGAGAAAGCTGTTATGTGTGAAATCAGATAATGTGTGCACCCATATACGGCCGAAATTGAATGATCCTCATTTCATAACACATCTGCAACGATTCGACTGTGAGATTGGTAGTCGAATCCGGCTTCTCCTATCGATGCATCGAATCTTCAACTATTCGGGGTCACCCCTATTAATTATTTAAAAAAGTTCTCAATATTAGTTATACTGATGTGTTGCTTTGTACTTTGAAAATACATGATATTAATTAAGATATGCTTTCAGGAATGTGTCTGCAACACCAACTTCGTCTGGTACTCGCACGTTTTGAACAATGGCACGACAACATTTAACTCCATTCCCAAAGAGTTACAGTGTGTGATGGTTTCAAATGTATACCTTATTTTTTATATTTGGAAGTATTTTTAGATGCACACCAAACTTTCACAGCTGACATTTAGAATCCTTTTCTTTTAATTAGAGCCATATTGTACTGGTCATATAGAATATTGTTACATGTATACATATTGTTACTTTATTATTTATAATTACAATGAAGCTTCTTTATTTATAATTACAATAAAGCTTCTTAAATCTATTGTATTGTTCATGTTGTTAGCATTTTTGCAACCCTATAAGACTTTTATTTTACTAAAAAAGTCTTTTGTACTTTATTTTAACCTATTTTTTTTTAAACTACAAGCAAAAGTTTTTCTCTTTAAGTCTCCCCACAGTCACAGTTCTTTTGTCCCAACATTCCTCACTGAGCCATTAGGGGGTTGGGTCTCCTCAGGTGTAAAACACATCAATATTCATGACCATTGACCCTCCCTTGCATATTGATGGAAAGATGGCGCCGCTGTGTTTGGCTTGCCACTTGCTCCTCTGTTTTCTCATGTTTGTTTTTACTAACGTATCGTCGCTTATTGTTTATGATCGCCCCACGCTGCTGGAATTGCGTTTCACAACTAATCGCATCTTAAATGTCCAGTCCTTTAAAACACCACCACCGCCACTGTTGACATCTATTCCACCTTTCCTGAGACGCACTGTCTGTTTGCTACCAGGCAGTAAGCGCCGCAAAAGACGCGGTCGGAGAGGCGGGTTACATGTCAGGCTGAGGACTCACCTGGATTTTCCATCGCCGGGATGTAAAGATCACTCAGGATTTGGCAATGCTGGAAGATCGCGGGAATGCTACCGGTGGCTCTGTCCGGTTAGCTCCAACAGTGACGTTCCATCTTGGTGTACCCGGCGCGTTAAAACATCCACCCGGGGTTGTGTTCAAGAAAACCTCCGTCCAATTCCTCGTGTGACATCGTCGCCTGTCAACTTAAATACGTTCCGTATGGCACTTTGTAACACCAGATCGCTTAATAACAAAACTTTTGTCCTTAATGATGTCATCTCCTCTCATAATCTGGATTTGTTTTTCCTCACTGAAACCTGGCTTCCCCCAGGTGACGTCAGTGCCTTTTCGGAACTCCTCCCCTCTGGTTACCATTACCTAAACACCCCGCGGCAAACGGGTAGGGGCGGGGGGATAGCCACTACACATAGACAGTCCCTGAAGTGCCGCCAGCTGTCCACTAGAGGGTACTCCAGCTTTGAGTTACAAGTATTTGTGCTCACTCTACCCTTTCCTATTTTATGTGCAGTAATCTATCGGCCGCCCAAATTAAATAAAGAGTTTTTAATTGAGTTCTCAGAGTTTTTGATTGAGTTTTTGGCAAAGTTTGACAATATTCTAATTTGTGGTGACTTTAACATTCATGTTTGCTGCCCCTCTGATAAATTTGCTAATGATTTTAAGGCACTTTTAGACTCATTAGATCTGGCTCAGTCCATTTCCTGTCCCACTCATAGGTTAGGTCACACTCTAGACCTTATTATCTCTCGTGGGGTGGTTGTGTTAAATTATGAGGTCATGGATTTTCCCATCTCTGACCACTCTCTCATACGGTTTGACATTTGTGCTATTACTCCAACACCAACATCTACTGCCCATCATCGTCGTCGCATTATTACCTCATCTACAGTCGATGACTTTGTTGCTGCCATCTCTGTTTCTGACCTCGCCTCTTTTGCTGAATTAGCATCGTCTCTGTGTCCTGACCTTTTACTCTCCTCCTTCCATACCATCTGTTCCCAGATCATGGATACTGTTGCGCCCTATAAGGTGAAGTCGACCGATGGACCCCTGGCTCAATGATACAACTCGGGCTCTGAGGCGCCAGTGTAGACGGGCTGAGCGAAAATGGAAGAAGGATAGGCTGCAGGTGTCATTGGAAATG
The DNA here is from genome assembly GCF_027580225.2 of Misgurnus anguillicaudatus. NCBI lineage: Eukaryota > Metazoa > Chordata > Actinopteri > Cypriniformes > Cobitidae > Misgurnus > Misgurnus anguillicaudatus. The sequence goes on from NC_073346.2 coordinate 11,377,322, forward strand.
TTTAGAGACAGTCTTGCCACCTATCAGAGTGCACTGAAGGAAGCTAAAGGACAGTACCTTTCTACTCTCATCAATAGCAACAGTCACCGCCCTGGAATTTTGTTCAGCACTATTAATTCTGTCATAAATCCGGTGCCTGTCACTTTGAATGATGTCTCTGAACACACATGTAATGCATTTAAAGACTATTTCTTGAACAAGGTCTGGTCTGTCAGGCAAACCATTACACAAGTTCACACTGTTGCCATGTCTTCTCGTGCGGCGCAATGTGTGCTAGAGAACTTCGATCCTGTTACTCTTGTGGACCTCAAAAAAGCAGTCCAAGAGTTGAAGCCTACCACCTGCCTGCTAGACGCTGTTCCTGCTAAGATTTTGAAGGAGGCTGTTGACACCATAGGTCCCTTCCTTGTCTTCTTCATAAACAGCTGTTTCACTGTGGGAACTGTTCCCGCTGCACTCAAGCACGCTATTGTAAGACCGTTGCTTAAGAAGCCCAACCTTGATCCCTCCATACCATCCAACTTCCGTCCTATATCTAACCTTCCATTCCTCTCTAAAGTGATGGAGAAGCTCGTTTATGCACAGCTTCAGTCTCACCTTCAACTGCACGGCATTGGTGATACATTTCAGTCTGGTTTTAGGTCTAGACATAGCACAGAATCAGCGTTACTGAGGGTCCAAAATGACATTCTTCGAGCCCTGGATACTAAGAGCTCTATGGTTTTGGTGTTATTGGACCTAACAGCTGCATTTGACACCGTGGATCATGCCATCCTCATTTCTCGTCTCCAACATGTTGTTGGACTACAGGGAGTAGTGCTAGACTGGTTTTCATCATACCTATCTAACAGAACTTTTTCAGTAATGTTAAATGACTATTCTTCCTCGGTTGCTCCTCTATCATCTGGTGTGCCTCAAGGATCTATTCTCGGTCCTATATTGTTCTCACTCTATATGCTGCCACTTGGTGAAGTCATCTCTAAGCACAACATTCAGTTTCATTTCTATGCAGACGACCTCCAGATTTATCTTCCTGTGACTCTGAGTGATTGTTCTGCACTGGACCCTCTCCATAATTGCATTCAGGATATCAAACAGTGGCTTTCCCAGAACTTCCTTCATCTGAATGAAGAAAAGACTGAGTACATCCTGTTTAGCCCGGATTCACCCAGTACCCTGCTTAATTTTGGTCCTCTAACACCTCAGTTTGCACCTTCCGTTCGTAACCTGGGTGTTATTTTTGACAATAATTTGCATTTTGATAAGCAGATTAGTGCAGTAGTGAAGGCAAGTTTTTACCAGCTAAGACTTCTCAGTAAGGTCAAATCATTCTTATCCCGAGCTGATCTTGAAAAGGCTATTCATGCCTTCATCAGCTCGAGGATAGACTACTGTAATGCTCTTTACACTGGACTTAATCAATCACTCCTCAATCGGCTTCAAATGGTGCAAAACGCGGCAGCACGTCTTCTCACGGACACTTCCAAACGTTCCCACATAACTCCTGTCCTCCGCTCACTTCACTGGCTTCCTGTGCGGTTTCGGGTGGAGTATAAGGTCTTGTTGTTTGTGTTCAAAGTCATCAATGATCTGGCACCAGCCTACCTTGCTGAACTAATAACAGTCTATCAACCATCCAGAACTCTTCGCTCCTCAGAACATACCTCTCTGATTATCCCTAAATTTAAATATAAAAAGTTTGGAGGCCGGTCATTTGCAGTCCAGGGACCACAGCTGTGGAACGCACTTCCAGCACATTTACGAAGCATCTCTGTGCTGAGTGTTTTTAAATCACAGCTGAAAACATATTTATTCTTACAAGCTTTTAACACGTAGCCTTTGTTTCTATTGCTATTTTATGTATAGTGTGTTGTTATATTTTATTGTCTATCGTTGTTATAGTTTATTATCCATTGATGCATTTTATTATCTACTGTTGATGTTTTTACTGGAAAGCGCCTTGTGCTCCTTTTGGTTGTTGTAAGGCGCTCTATAAATAAAATTTGATTGATTGATTGATTGATATTGCCTTTACACAGCAAAAAGTGTCTTACAAAAGTTAAATCAATGTATTTTTTCACGTGAAAGAGTGGGTTAAATGGTTTTTACATCTTTTTGTAGCAAATTCTCTATTCTACAAGAGTAGATAACTTTTTTGCTTGTTAACAAATGTTTAGGATGTGTTCCTTGGCCTTATTTCAGCAACTTTTTGTTTTCTTTTTTTACTAACCACGCATAAACATCATTTACTTAAAAATACAAACATGTACATACATTTATCCTACATATTATTATAGCACAGTTTGTGCTGAATACAGTGTTATGTGATATTAGCCATTAATGTGTTTTAAAGCAACTGAAAAAAGACCAAATGTGAGAGCATCTCAGAACCTCTGACTGTGTCCAAAAAGGGTCCGACCCCAGAGGGTTAAGGACTACACTCACCTAAAGGATTATTAGGAAAAGCTGTTCAATTTTTCATTAATGCAATTATCTAATCAACCAAGTACATGGCAGTTTCTTTAATGCATTTAGGGGTGTGGTCCTGGTCAAGACAATCTCCTGAACTCCAAACTGAATGTCGGAAAGGGAAAGAAAGGTGATTTAAGCAATTTTGAGCGTGGCATGGTTGTTTGTGCCAGACGGGCCGGTCTGAGTATTTCACAATCTGCTCAGTTACTGGGATTTTAATGCACAACCATTTCTAGGGTTTACAAAGAATGGTGTGAAAAGGGAAAAACATTCAGCATGCAGCAGTCCTGTGATCGAAAATGTCTTGTTGATGGTAGAGGTCAGAGGAGAATGGACCGACTGATTCAAGCTGATAAAAGAGCAACTTTGACTGAAATAACCACTCGTTATAACCGAGGTATGCAGCAAAGCATTTGTGAAGCCACAACACGCACAACCTTGAGGCGGATGGGCTAAAACCAGTGTTGGGAACGTTACTTTAAAAAAGTAATTAGTTATAGTTACTAATTACTTCTCACAAATAGTAACTGAGTTAGTAACTGCGTTACATTATTATAAAAGTAATTGATTACCAGGAAAAGTAATTACTGCGTTACTTAAAAAAATTCTAATATTTCAAATAACTTGAATGCCCCTTACAAAATTAAATATGTTAAATGACTAAAATGGATACTAAAGAGAAATCACCAATTTTGTGGCAGCATGTGACGATGTGAGGTGATTTATTAGATCAGAATAACTTGCCACAGACGTGGAGAGACTTTTTCTTCATGGGCATAAGTTGCACATTACACAAACATTCTTGCCTTTCACCTCAACAATGGAAAAGTAGTGCTTTATACTTTGTGTTTGCGACCGCTACCTTTAAGCTTGTTGTACTTGCCATCGCCCTGTCACCGGTGTTTTCGGAGTGATTGATGCGCGATGACCGGGCTGCATGTCAGTGCTTTGAGATGGGGCACAGCAGCAGCACCGCTGCTCGTTGAGTAGAGAAAACGACATTTTCATGTCAGTCTACAAAAGTCTCCAACCACGCCAGAAAAGATAGCTAGATTTGTCCTATAAAGTCGCTAAAGTGATAGAAAGTTGCTAAATCTAGCGACAAAGTGACAAAGTTGCTCAGACTTTTTTACACTGCTCACTCGGACTGTGCGAGTGTGCGTGTCTGATGAACTCTGCCTCTGGTTGGCTAACGATGGAAATTAAGCCAATCATCATCAGCTATGCTGTTCTCCCACCCTCTCTAGCACACACACAAACCAATCGTCATCAGTTATGTTTCCAGTCCAGGGAAACATAGGTGGTTGGTATCCGAGTATGCACTGAAATGGTGTATGACCAGTAGCTTGTTGATGAACTGAGTTCTCTGCAAACTTGGTCAAGGGAAGGAATTGGCTCCAGGAGTTCTAGTGGCTATGGTAGACGGTTTGGAGGAATCAGCTCACTTCCTGGATTTTGTCTGAGACCATTTGTCTGAGAGTGATAGCCAGATGAGAGACTTACGGTCACATCTAGGAGTTTCATGAAAGATTTCTAGGCTCGATGAATAAATTAGGGAAACAATGTCTTTAGGAATACCGTAATATCTGAATACATGCTGGAAGCATGTATTCTGCACTTTGCATAACAGTAGGTAAGACTTTGAGGGGAACTTGGAAAAACAATCAACAACAATGAATATGCAGGTGTTTCTTTAGGAAACTCGGAGGTCCGAAGGGAAATCCACTCCTAGATGTGACCAAAGACGGTGTGGTATAGGAAGTGGACAAAGTTTACCAAAGGGCAGATTATGTGGAATCTATGAGATGGCACAATCCTTTGCATCCACTCATGAACCTTCTGATGTCCTGAGCCATGTTGGGCCACCAGAAGCTATGTTTAGGCAGTGAGAGGGTTTGATTAGCATGAGCCTTTTGAATGAGCGGTACATTGTGGTACATACTTGTGGTTGGGTGGAACATTTTGAGTCTCAGGAATAGTGTCTTTCCCGCTACAGTCAATGGGACAAAGGCATAAAATATCTGGAAGGATAGGTTCTGGAGTACTATTTTCCTGAGGTGAACAGTCTGGAAAGAGCATCAGCTTTACAGTTTTTGTTCTCAGGACAATAAGTGATGGTGAATTAAAATCTTGTGAAAAAGAGAGCCTAGCATGCTTGTCGGGGTTTGAGTCTTTTAGCTTTACATAAGTATTGCAGATTTTTGTGTTCTGTAAGTGCCGTAAAGGGATGCATTGCACCTTCTAACCAATGTCTCCATTCTTCTAAGGCTAGTTTAATGGCAAGTAACTCACAGTTACCGATGTCATAGTTCACCTTCACCGAGCTGAATTTATGGGAATAGAAGGCACATTGATGAAGCAACAGTGGATTTCCCTGCTGCTGCGATAAGATGGCTCCGACCACTGTTGGTGATGCATCCACTTCCACAACGAAGGGTTTGCTTGGATCTGGATGGACGAGAATGGGTGCTGAGTAGAAAGCAGTCTTCCACTCGTCACCACTTCAAATTCTAATGAGGTTTTAAGTGCTTCGTATATCGAGTTTGGAGTAGATATTTGCACCTCTTAGCTGTTCCAAGGCTGCTGGAACAAGAGGAAGAGGAATAACAGAATTAGGATGTTATCTTGTTGAGTCCCCAATAATTAAAACCGCCATCTTTCTTTGCTATGAAGAAGAAAGGAGATGCACCAGAAGGGCAGATGTATCCCTGACTGAGTGCTTCGCTGATGTATTTCTCAATGGCCTCCTGTTCGGGACGGTGAGTGGATATATTTTACTTTTAGGCACAGATTTACCCGGTAGGAGATCAATCGCGCAGTCCCATGGCCGATGAGGTGGTAGTTGGGAGGCTCTATTGGGACAAAACACATCCTAAAGGAGTACTCTTCAAGAATGGTGACTGGAACATCTACCTTCAGGCTTTCGATGGAGGTGGAACATACTGGTATGGGTGGAGAATGATGATGACGATGAAGAAGTAATTGTGGAAAACAGGACTGGAAACAGTGATCACTCCATCATCTCACCTCACCGGTATCCCAAGAGAGCTCCGGATGATGTAATATCAACCATGGTCACCCTGGTATGACATCCGCTATTGAATTCTCCAGAACCAGAAATTTGATGGTTTCCCGGTGAAGTACAACCACTGTCAGACTGATATCACAAATTAGGAAGTTGATGGATTGATTGAGAGGTTTGCCAGTTACAGACTGGACTTTGAGTCTCTGGGGGATCTGTTCCTTCTGTATTTGGATTTTGGAGCAAAGTTGCAAGAAGATGAAGTTGCCAGCTGAGCCATAGTCGAGCAGGGCTGTAACTGTAACAGAAGAATCCTACAGATACATCTTAAAGGAATAGTATGTAGGATTGTGGCCAAAACTGGTATTGCAATCACAAAACTTGTGGCTAAAACTGGTACTGCAATCACAGAGCTAGTGGCCAATACACAAAATGACAACATAAACATCAGTTGAGGGCTGCAACTCCACTTTTTAAATGACAATATTCTGGCCAGACCACTGTTGTCAGTGATATAAGTATTTGACATGAAAATGATTTCTTAATGTCTAGTGACATATCAGGGCCATTTTATGATTAATTGATATACATTTATTACATACTGTTCCTTTAACTTTTGTAGTTAATGGAGCATAAATATGAGTTTTGGTTTGAACCATACTCACAAAAACTCGTGGAGGATTAATGGGACACTCTGCTATAGCGTGCCGGGTGGTATCCAGAAGCATGGCCTCTGGTTCTGGAGAGAAAGTTTCTGCCTGGCGGAGGATAGGTGATGTGAGGGGTCCTTTAACATCATCATAACAGGATTGCATATGGTTTTCAGTTCAGTTTGGATGAATCTTTCTAAGCCATGGTGTCATCGTAGGCTGATAGTTGCAACCTTAAAGTGGGTTACGGCCATTGCGTTAGTTGGTTCGTTCCAACTACTAGCGGTCCCCCTAGCGAGCAAAACTTCAGTTAATACTCTGCTGCAGACAACTTTCACAGTTTAAGATTATACCAAATACCTCTTGAAAATGTTCCATGAATTTCGAGATGTTTTGAAGGAACAACCCGTTTTGCTGCCAGATGGATTCAGCCCACCGCAATGCCTTTCTGGTAAGAAGCGGTATGATGAAAGCTATCTTTCCTCGATCTGTGGGAAAATGGTTAGGTTGCATTTCAAAATGAACATTGTGAGAGAAAACCTTTACAATCATCCACCAGACAAGAATAAGGTGCCGGGTTAGCCATGGAAGCTGCGACGACGGTAGCCTGGGACGGTGCTGTGACTAGTGTTGTAGGAGTGTGGAGAAGTGCTTGATGAAGTGTATCAACCATTTTCTGAAAGGGATCGGCGGGTGTTGTGTTCATGATTTCTGTTTGGTCTGGTCTTCTTTTATGGTATACAGTATATAAGGCAGATGACACAGGACTAAAAACAGATAGTTCTTATATTATCATGAACATACTGTAAAACACAGGCAGATGGTAATGGATGATGATAGAATGATGATATGAATAATGATGATGATGATGGGTAACTCCACACATACACTTATTGACAGTCACAGTAACAAACAACTTCCCCCGAACACCAGTGATTTTCCCCCTCCCAGAATGTTTTAGATGTCTCTGTATAGACGGTTTCATCGTACCCACATGCGGTGATGCGATACACGTCTAGTCCGAACTTTAATTCCGGTTTCAGTTTTTTAAAGGTATGACTAGTTGCTAAACTGAACTCTTGAACAAATACCTTGTCGGAAAAAAACAAATGTTATAATTTTTAAAAGTACTTTGTTGTTATTTATTCTTAGCAGACTTTACCTGATGTTACGTGAGGACCACGAAAGCCGCTTGTTATGATGTTTTGGGTCTTTGTCCTTCTACACCCACCTTCTTCACAGTTTCAGCTGATGTACAGATATTATCCTGAAGAATTATCTGAAATACTTGGGAATTCATCTTTTCCTCAATGATTGCAAGCTGGTCAGGCCCTGATGTAGCAAAACAGGTCCAAATCATGATGTTTCCTCTACCATACTTTACAGTTGGAATTAAGTTTTCATGATGATTTATATACCAGATGTAGCGTCGTGTTTTCCAAAAACTCTTTCATTGTTTAATCAGTACACAAAACATTTTGCCAATACCAATGTGGAGTGTCAATCAGTGGCGGCTGGTCAATAGCCCAAAGTTGGCCAGAGAAGAAAGCTACTTTAACATGTTACCAAAAGGTTAAATATACAGTGCAAATTAATACAAAATAAAATCATTTAGTTGTACTATTTTACTATTTGTCATGTTATCATATATTTAAAAAAAATCAAAATTGAGTCTGTTTGGTGTGTGTGTCATGTTTGTGTGTCTGGGGCCCCTAACAAGTGTGTATGTAGGTCAGTAAAAAGGGTAAAAACATGTGACCTGAGGCTGAGCTCTAATTGGCTGGTTTGGGATCTGCCTTGGGGGGCAGGACTGTGTGCCTCAAACCCTCCCACTAATATTGTAAGCGAATCAATATTGTTTTTTATGTTTTTGACATGATGTGATTGGATCGTTCTCAGCGTCTCATAACCACATTGCAGATTGCCATGTAACTGCTAACTACAGTACTGATCAGTGGAAGCAAGTGAAATATCTTTAGATAAAGGAAATATAATTTTATGCTTACAAAATCACCCTTACAAGGCATTCAGTTGAAGAATAAATAAAGGATTAAGTTGCTTAGACCAGATTGAGCAACAGGAATTTATCATGGTACAGTTTATACTGTGTGCATTCCAGGGCTTATGGCAAACGGAGCTGGCTAACGTAAGCAGGATGCTACAGTATGTAAGACATCATGAAACAGTTTTCCCTGTTTTCTGTATCAAAGTCTGCATGATAGAGTGCATTTGAGCTGTCTTTGAGTGAACATGATGCTCAGATAACTCGGTATTTTCTGTGGCTTGGTCAACTTCGTTGCAAAGTACTGGTCTGTGATTAGGCAACTTTTGTGTGTGTGTGTGTGTGTGTGTGTGTGTGTGTGTGTGTGTGTGTGTGTGTGTGTGTGTGTGTGTGTGTGTGTGTGTTTGCATGCAAGTGTGTGCGCTAGGGTTGGCAACTGTCCCGTAGTAGCCGAGACGTCCCATATTTTGAACCTTTTTTTGGTCCCGTTTTTTTGACTGCTACGCTGATCTTACCAGTGACTAATACAACAGGGATGTTTGACTTCATGCGGCGTCAGAAGAACCGAGCGTCAGATAACATCAAAATCCAGCGAGAGCGATTCAAGAAATGATACAGAGGATACTGCTTTCGAAATGCTCTCGCGGTACTTTGATGTCATCCATGTAAGGAACATGTGATATTCTTATTTGTTTTCCACCAGTTTTGACGCGTATCTTCTTGTCATGTATATATCACTCAAAGTCCTTATTCCTTTATACAGTGATTTATTCTTCTTGCAAATTTCAATAAAGACTCACATTTTCAAATACAGCATAATCCAACGATGTTTTCTTAACAACTTATTTGAAGAGATCGATAAACTTAAATATGCTATATTACAAAATAATGAGACGATAGTGAGACGGTCAAAATCTTGTGTTCTTCAACTAATTATGAGCACGTATAGCATGTGCATCGACAACTCTTTAAGTGAACTACCAAAAAATGACGTCACTGCACATGCGCAGTAGGAACAAATATAAACCAGATAAATATAATACACACAACAGGAAATGACTTATTAACAAACCTTATTGTACTAAAATTACATAATTAAAATATGAAAATAATAAATTCTCAATATGGATTATGGCTCTTCCACCTGTCAGTTCTTGCAGCGCCACAAGCAGCAACAGCTGTAGCAGTGCTGATCTTGAAACTTGATAATGATCTCTGACACCTTTTTTATCCAATCACAATCAGTATACGTTTAAAAGGGTCAAATAATACGATTTCATGTTTTCTTTTTTATATAGTGCTTTATTTAGCTGTCTGTGCATGTGTAAGATCTGCATAGTTACAAAGTTCGTTCTCAATTCTATAGAGATGGCTGACCCAGAGACCTGCCTAAAACGCCTCAATCTGAAATGCCGCAAGACATTTCCAACTTTGAAAGCAACGTTCCATCCGGTTTTCTTTAGGCCTGAAGAAGACCCAGCAGGGTCGAAAACGTTACTTTTTATGGATGTTAAAAATAGTGTTGCCGACATTACAGTTTTATCACTTTAGTAGTTACTTTTGTCCTGCACTTGCCAGAAGGTGGGATGTGCACACAATACTTGTTTAACATAGACCCTTTTTCCCATTGATAAACTTGGCTACGGACATGCCTTAAGTGCACTTGCACTGTGCGCTTTAGACCATACACTTCAATTGTTAAAATAGTGTATACTTCTTTCAGATTTACTAAATTAAATAATCTTTGAAATTTGTTAATCAGTTACTTGAATTAACTTGGTGTTAACTTATAAATATGACTTCAAGTACACAGAGCATACCTTTTGTAACCTATTGTTTAATTCTACCGTGATGCAATTATAGACTTGAAATTGTTTTTTGTATCTTTTATTGCAAACAATTCTTAAAAATTCCATCTGTCAATGTGACATTTTGACTGAAACAATCTCTTAACAACCATGCATTATTATTGAGCATAAACACTGAAAAAGACAGAAAGCAAGGTTTATTTAAGGCTTTAAACACAGATCATACAGTTTAATCATGGTTGAGATCATATTTCTAGCATGTTTAAAGGAAACCCTATTCAAGCGCATATAAAACCTATTGAAGAAAATTACACAGTCAACTCTAACCATTACATAACATGCATCTCTAACAAGCTTTTTACAATGAGACCTAAGACCCAATCACAATCACTGCAATTTCACCTCTGAAATAAGTTAAAGTGTTATTGATCATTGATCTTGACTGCCCATGCTACTCTATGGTGACCAGAACCATACCATAAACATTCACTTACTAGATGTCAAAGTAAATTAACTCTGACATTTTTTTAATTACCTCCAAACTACCCCCAATTATCAAGCAAGTGCCTTTTTGATGGTATTTGTGGATTCATTTCATTCACACTGCTATAGTATGTCTGTCATCACTGGTAGTCTGTGAATAAACAGATCCTGAACACCCGTTGTCAGGTGTTTTGTTCAGGAGTCTAAAAAGGTGCCCCCTAAATTTCTCTCCTACAAACACATAGAGAATGGGATTCAAGCAACTGTGTGAGTAAGCCAGAGCTTCTGTGATCTGAAGACTAAGAGTGATTGCTTTGCTTTTTTCACAGGATGGCTCTATGAGATTATTTAGCTCCAATGCTTTCACAAAAGCTGCAATATTATATGGAGCCCAACAGCAGAAGGCGGCAACCATCACTACAATGACAAGTTTCATAGACTGTTTCCTGGAAGAGCGAACTGTTAGGAGTCTGTGAAGTCTTGAGTTACAAAATCCAATTACACACAGTGGAATAATTAATCCTAAAACATTCATTCTAATAATACCAATAGTCTTTGCATAATGGTGAGATTTCTGATTACCTGTTGGATAAGCCTGACAAAATGTTTTCTTATCATTGGTTTTCATGTACATAAGCACAGGAAATGATGCTGCAACAGCAATAATCCAGATGACCATACTGGCTATGATCCCATATGTCTTTGTATTGTCTTTCAAAGCATACACAGAATGAACCACAGCTAAATATCTGTCAACATTCATCAGCACAACGAAGAAAATCCCACTGTAGAATCCAATGCGATAGACGCCTAATACCATGGTGCACATGGGGCCTCCAAAGACCCACTGATCTCTGGCATTGTCTGCCAGGAACGGGAGAGAGGAGACCAGCAGGAGATCAGCTAAAGCCAGATTCAGGAGACAGATGTCAGTCATGCTTCTCAGCTTTACACCCTTCAACATCACCCATAACACCAGCAGGTTACCCAGCAGGCCCAACACGAAGAACAGAAAGTATAACACAGATATGATCTGGGATGCATGAACTCCATAATCACAGGATAACACAGATGGATCAAGATCTTTAGAGTCATCATAGCTGTATAAGAGAGAGATGTTTAGTTCATCAGTAACGGGTCCATGCAAATTTAAGCAGGAAAAGAGAAGTGATAGTAAGATAAGGCCTTACGTGGACAATGCACGTCCATTCAGGTAAAGACGACTGGTGGTAGACATCTCTGTCTAAAGAGGTTGTAAAGTGGTCTTATTTATTACAATCCACTGTCCCCACAAAAATTAAGCACAGAAGTGTGCACACAAAAGACACTTTTGAAGTTAACACAGAGAATTAGAACAGTGGTTTATGAAACTTCCTCTGGTTTAAATTTAGGAGGCCCTGCCCTGCAAAGAATAACTCAAGCAGTTTCACAAAGTGCATGAGACACCCTGTCATGATTCTGGCTTAATGGCACATACAAACTTGAAACTTTTGCTGTAGTAATGCAGGTCTGTAAATAGCCGTTTATCAGGAGTTAAATTTCATTACTGCTTAGCAAAAATGCTGAAAATGCAACTGTTGAAGTCAATGTCACAGAGTGACTTTACACCGGCGGTACCAAAATGGTGGAACCAGGTCAGCCTGGACCCATCTCACCGTAACACCAGGCCGGTTCCGGTGGCGATTGGACATCGCAGTAAAGAGGAGGCCCATAAATAAGGCGTTAAGGTAACCGAAAGGGGAGTTTTGTTCTGCGGGTTCGCTTTGGGAGCCCACTGGGTTGCTGTGAAAAGGGGACCGAAGCCAAGAGTAGAAACGAGATAAAAGAAGCCAATGGCGGATGAAAAGTAACCTTGAAGGAATGAGTGAAAAGCCACGTTTGTTCCGGCGTTTGTGGAGAAACGAAGCAGAGAGACTACGGTGGTTGAAAAGTCTGAAGAGTTGTTTATACCGGCGATCGCTGTGAGTGTGGCGGAAGAGTACGGTGTGTTTGGAGAGACGTCTTATGTGGATCTGCAGGCTGGGCAAAGTTAGGAGAGAGGATTGGGCTGAAATAAAGACGAAGATAAGTGTGGAAATCATTCATACTCGTGCTGTGTTGTTGATCCTACTGTGCATGTTGAAAGGGATCCAATGTGTTGGAAGAAATGGAGGGACCCGTGTAAACAAGGCTTTGGATGCTTGGGACATCTACACGAACAAGGAAAGTAGTCAGAAGTTAAAGGAACAGTGTGTTACATTTGGAATTTGTCTTGCTATTGCTCTGTCATTTGCAACACAACTAATCTTGTTATCTCAGTCCGCTTTTTGAATGTGTCAGCGACCCAGCTGATGTGAGGATCCATTGGTGTGCTGGAGCTGGCTGAGAAGAGGAAGGAGCTCTCGTAGTCGTGGCCTTGACGTTCACACTTGGTTGTCTTCTGCCCCAGTCATCTGACGACTCAGGACTCTGAATCCGGTCTAATGTGGTGACCCTGACCCTACGTCACTGTAAGTGTGTGGAGTGCAGTGGGTGATCATTTTTGAATGTGTACACTTGGACCATTGGAGTGCTGTGCATTGTCAGTGTTGTCAGTGATCACTTCCTAGGCTGAAGAAAGAGCCCTGTTTTCGAGGAGCAGAGTGGTGGCACTGGACAGCTATCTTTTATACCTGCACGACTGAGACCAATTAAACCCCTTTCCCGACTGGTGGTGGCGTTGTGGCTGTGAATAGTGCCAGCCTAAGCCCAGTGTACTCACCTGTGTACATTCCTGTATGCCCAAGCTAAAAGCCCAGTGTACTCACCTGTGTACATCCCATGCAATCAGCATGTTGACAATAACAAGCTCCTGTTTGTAATTCAGGACATTTCCTCTGCCCCCTGAGCGAGGTAGACGTTAAATCCTTCAAGGGACAAAATACAGTTACATATTAGAGACTGGAGGCACACAGTCACTGCAAATGCCTGCTAATTTTACTTTTAAAAAGAAACCAAAGGTTTTAATAGAAAATAACAATTCAATACAAATGAAAACAACACAATTTTTAACATCAATCTTAAACTGGTGGTCTTCTTCTTCCGCTTAGGGGATGAGAGACTCTTATTGGTTTATTGCACATTATGCCAAAAACACACCCATTACTCATTAGGTGAATAGGAACAACCCTTTTAGACTGTGCGCTTGGCACAATTTTTTTTTCCTGTTGTTAAATTAGCAAAAGTTGATTCGGATACAACCTTTTAGACTGCGCTGTGCCCTTTAGACCTTGCGCATAAATCATTAAAAAAAGAGGGTGTTAACATTTTAGGAAGATACAGAAAAGGAGCAGAAGTAAATAGAAGTAAGTACAATATAGTGAATATTATCATAGTGCTTTTTATGTATACACAACACAATCACTCTTTCAATAAGCCATATGACAAATGTATTTGCCACGAAAGTGGTTTATGACACTTGATTTAAATTAGGAAGGCAAAGGGGAACAGAACTAGTTTCACATCTGCATAAACACATCATAAGAATATGATTCATATCAGGAAACTAATTTATCATTGTGTACAAATAATGCACAGAGCACAGGATTAAATATAGGACTATTGAAAACTATATTAAAGGTCCCGTTCTTTCTGTGTTTTTGAAGCTTTGATTGTGTTTACAGTGCGCAATATAACATGTGTTCATGTCACAATAAGGCTGTACAATAGTGAGAATGGGTCGAATGAAAAGAGGGCCTGAATTCTGCGCACCAATATGTGCATAACATGCACCACATAATGAGTAACAGTTTTCTTATGCAGTCATTGAGCCTATTCATGTGTCACATAAATAAAGATGCTAAAGTTTGTGTAATTTTTATACCACTAACTACACCCAAATTAGACCAACAAAACATAAATGATCATCAATTTACTATTTTATTTGTACTATGTACAAGTAAAATTGTCAGTCACATTTGCTTATGTAAGTCGGGCTGCTTACACAAAGCGAGGAGGAGAGAGACGAATCCAAATGCAAAGAAGTTTATTTAAAATATCCAGGAAGAGCAGGCAAACAAATCCAAAGGGTAATCCACAAGCGTAATCCAAATACAGGCAACAGGTCGAAACCATGAACATGTGAATACAGATAAACGGAAAAAAAACAAAAACCATAAATGCTCAGTAATGCGGCTGCTACACTAAACAATACTTCACAAAGTGAAATAGTGAATGAACCGGCTTTATACTAACAAACAGGAAGTGAATGGTGAAGTGAGACATGGCATGATTACAAAATAAAAGACTAGAAACAGAACATAATATCAAAATAAAAGACCTTAACAATAAACTAAAAAGAATACAAGACAAAACCCTTACAGCTTAAAGGATATGTATTGAACTTACACACTACCATTGAATGGTTTTAGGTCACTTGACTGAAGTGTTTATTATTATCTTGAAAAACATTTTGATCTGAATGTGGAAAAATATAATTGTTATGACATATTTAGTATAAAACAAACTAAATTTGAGGCTTAATAATAAAGAAAAAAGAAAGGAAGAGCCCAGAATAGATGTGAACTCCTTCAATACTGTTTATAAAACATCTCAGAGACAGAAGCTGCTGGATCAAAAGCTTGGACCAACTATTGAAAAAAAATCTTAACCATGTAATTTTTTATATTAATACTTAAGATAAGATATTGTAAATTAAACTGAATTATAATTTAGTTAATCTCCATCCAAAGGCATGTAAATATATTTTAACACACATCCTCACGAGAAACAATGCTCCTAAACTCCTTCCAGATTTACTAAGTTAAATCATCTATAAAACTTGTCGATTAGTTATTTGGATTTACTTGGTGTTATAAAGATTACCTCAAGTACTATAGAGCACTAGTTTCCAAACTTTTTATTACCCACCCAAAATGGGTATAATCTGTCCCGAGACCCAACAACATATTTTTTAAATAAAAGAGGGAAATGTCTGAGAATATGTGAGACCTACAAGTGGGTCCTGAACCATGGTTTAAAAATAGAGCATACTTTTTGTAACATATTCAATGATGCAATTTTAGCTTGTAAATTATTATCATTTTTTTGCAAACAATTCTTGAAATCCCATCTGTCATTGTGACTTCAGACTGAAACAATCTCTTAATAATCATTCATTATTATTGAGCATAAACACTGAATAAGACTAAAAGCAGAAGTTATTTAAGGCTTTAAACACATATCATTCAGTTTAATTATGGTTGAGATCATATTTCTAGCATGTTTGAAGAAAGCCATACAATACGTATTGAAGGCAATTGCTCAACTAAGCATCTCTAACCAACTATTTAAATCCTACTCTGACCAGAACCATAAAAATTCACTTACTGAATGCCAAAGTAAAATAACTCACAAAAGGAATGTAAAATTTCCCTTAAACTCCTCCCACCAACTATCAAGTGTTGGACTTTAAAGTGTCCGTTGCATGTTCATAATTAGAGGAAAGGCACGGTATTAAAATTAAACTATTTATTGATCAGATATGAAAAAGTTTTACAGCGCTGGGCAGTCTCAAGGCCACAATAGGCAATCGACTAACAGCCAGCATTTGGAGAAAACAGTTATTTATAAAGTATGTGACGTCGATCTTCTTCTTAGAATCTCCACCCACAAAGGCCGTTCCCCTCGTACATCTGACTCCATCACCACACACATAGACACACACATATAAAGAAAAAACAAAGTCTGTTCTCCGCTCATCCCTGAGAGCCATGCAGCCCGTCACCTTCTCCCCAGTACTCCTCCACTTCACATATGATTGACTTCAGATAGCATATTATAATGCTTTCTTAAAAACACATCATTAATGAAACATTCATTTATTCATAAAAACATAAGCTGTAAGATGAAAGTGATTATTATGTAAAACACATTTCAATATCATGACATCATTTCATTATTCGTAAAATTGGTTATATGAATAAGGCACACATTAACTTCTTTAGATAGATAAACACATATTACATCTTTTACTGCAATACTACTTCTAAGCAAACACTTTAATCATTATTAAAAAACATCTGTCAGGGAAGAAAACACACACACACACAAAGAACAAGCGCAGGAGATTCTGTTCTTCAAGGTTGAGTTGCCATCCCCCCATTAGATTATTTTGTATGCAACCTTCATTTCATTGGTTAATACACATTTATCAAAGACAACATCATATCATTTATTACATCAATTATTCACTGATTAATACTGATTAAGTAAGAAATATATTGCATATTTTATCCTGTGAATATTAAAGTATTAGTTAATACGTGGTTTTCTGTTTACTTTTCCCACTCTGGTCTCTTTCTTATCTTTGACAATTTCCAGACATAAATTCCTAGTTAATCCTTCTTGCAGTTTTACACACACACCCAAGCTGGTAGCTTTCCACTCTCACAGACAAACACAAACAATCTTTTACTTTAGCATACTATAATGATTATTGAAAACACTTCTAAATACAATATTAATAAAACATATGACATTAAAATCCCACAATTCCCTCTCTTGACCTCTGAAAGAGGTCACACATTTTCTTCTTCATCATTCTCTAGGTTCTGTAGGCCTAATAGGGGCATGCTATATGGGGGCGGATTATTCTCTTTTTTCTCTATTGCTGACACTATCAGCCTGTTACACAGGGATCTGAGACAGGGGATACAACAACATCCACAAGTGACCAGTATGGCCACAAATACTCCAATTGAGACCACTATAGATGTTCATAAATCAAAGGTGTATGATGTCGTTGAATTTTTTGTGTAATTTAGTTCAATTCCCCCATATCTCTGTACACACTAATCTTGTGGTGTTGTTTTGGACCTTTTGTCAATTTTCTGATTACCTCCATTGCTTATGCCAAATATTATGGTGATTATAGTTGCAGTCATAACCCCTAGGGCCCACAGAACCTTCCAATCTCCATATAGCTTCATCTCTGTGGAAAAATACACTTATGCCTATTGGCAAATACTCAAAAAACAATCATAAATTCAAAAAAATGAAATGTAAAATTAATACTGTAGAATTGTATAAGAAACTTAAAAATTAGATTCAAAAGGAAACATTGAAATGTAAGATTATATAAGAAACTTAAGAAATTCAAAGGTCAATATGATATATAGCTACCCAGGTTATAATAAATAAACAGTAATTGTAATGTTCAGGTCCCTGAACACTTCTGTCAGGATTTCCACCACCTTATGGAAGTCCAATTTATCTACCCCACACCCCAGCTGTTGGTAAAATTCTCATATGTTGGTAAATCAGTACAATTTTGTTTTGTTATTAAATGAAAAATCAATCTGCCGTCGTCCTCATGGGTAACTGCACATTCACCTGTGTGTTTGTTCTGTCTTACAACCTTTTGTGTACCGTACTTCGCTTTGAATTGTACGGCTATACCTGCTCCGTAGGCCCAATCTATGCAGTGTGCTAAAGGTTCTGTTGCTGGGCTAGGAAAAAATGTCACCTTTTTTATGCACAATTTTACAGAGTATTTGTTGACTTTGTTGTTGGTGTTGTGTGGGTGTTATCAATGGTGTTTCACTTCCTGTTTGTTTTCTCTTTATTCCAGCTGATTCACTTTCACTTTCACTTTCACTTTCAACACTCTCCCTCTCTTGGACCTGAGTCCTCAGGTCCACACCTGTGTCTGTTAGAAACCCAATCATCATTTGTAACAGCTTAGTCGTTGTCCCAATTTCGTTGTGTGGTAGCCTGGCAGGAAAAATGTTTAATCATAGCAGTTAGTTTGTAAAAATAAACATCATTAGTTAGTGGCAGGATTGGATTCTACACCACGGCATTCCGTGGGCCTGGAGACTGTCGACCTGTAAGCAATTCAAAGGAAGTGAGACCAGAAATCCTGTTAACAGAAGAGCGAATAGACATTAATGCAATTGGTAATTCGTCAAGCCATGTTATTATTGTCTGTGCACAGATGTTGTCAAGTCAAGTTTTAATGTCAAAGTCAGGTTCATTATTTCAGCTTTGCTCTGTCATTGGGGTGATAAGCAGCCCCGAAACTATATGTCAATTCCAGTACGTGTTTGTCAATTTTGTCAGATCTAACTTTGTCTTGGGAAACCATGGTTGGGGATATAAGTGGTTTATTAGGCAGTTGACAACAACCACTTCATTAGGTACCTTCACAGCCTGTATTATATGTCAGGCTTCGCTAGCATTTATTTATTATAGGCCGGCCTTTCCTGGTTTCTAACCCACCTATCTGCCATATGGCAGTTCCATATATACTGTACCAATCACATATGCAGAGTCACTATAAATAATCACCCTCTCTTCACCAGTGTAGTGCAAGGCTTTGATAACAGCTATCATTTCAGCTGTCTGTGGTGACTGCTTACCCTCCAATTTACCACTCACTCTAGTCACAAAATCACCCTCAACCTGGTCAACCACAGCAAACCCTGCCTTTAGCGTACCATCTGATGCTCTAAAACAAAGCCATCCATAAATAACGTGATTACCGGTGGGAGAGTTGTCAGTGGTACCGCGAACAAACCATCTCTCAATTTGTTTGCTTTTTTTTTTTTTCAGTCAATGGTATGCAGTTATATGGCTCACCCTCAGTGATTAGATAAGTCATGTTTACACCCTCATGGACATAATTTCAGGTTCGGCTGGCCAGGATTTTTTGGTAAACTTTATCTAAGACACCGTTTTATATTGGTACATACCTTATTATCTATTGTTTGTTGTTTATAAGGCCCAAAAAATAAAAAAAATAAAATAAAAAATAACATAAGTCTCTGGTCCTGGGTCAGACATAAGGCTCTATCTCTCCATAGTTTAATTAGCCATTCATTTGTGCCCCGTCCGTCCGGGGGCACATTACAACATTGACAGGCCATTGTAATTTATAGGTCCCTTTCTATTATTAACAAGTGTGTTGGAGGAATACAGAAATGTGTGCAAACTAGACTGGTTTGCTACCTTATAGGGTAGTGATTTGTTAATAGTCACTTTTCAATTTTACCAGAAACCCATTATCTCCACCGTTGTTGAAACTTTTTTTTTTTTTTTTTTACGGTGGACTATTTAGGCCCATTATCCACTAGGGCTCTTAATGGTCCATGAGAGGTCCAGCCATTCCTCTCATGGTGGGTTCCTGTGTGCCCCCTTATTCATCCGCATCACTCCCTTTGGCCCCATGTTGGGTTCATAGGCGCCATTAAATCTGGTTGTGATGGGTTGTGTGGCGCTGGTGGTCCCCTGGCAAAACCACCATTTCCACGCCCGCCACCTCCTCTATTGGGACCCCATCCCCTTGCATTTGGTGCGTTAAGTGGATACCTTACACCGGAATATTGGGGCTGTGACCCATTTTGAGGGCATCTTCTGGCCCAATGACCTTCTTGTCCGCACACATAACATGTATTCCTGACAAAACCTCCAAAACCTCCCCGTTTTGGTCTACTACTCCTTCTTGGCCCTCCCCTTCTCTGTTGGTTATATCCCTCCAACGGCTTTCCTGTATAGGGTGGGCCTTTATATGAATCTATGGGCTGATTGGGATATTGTACGTTGTCCGGGACACTAGTTGTCATAGCTACTGGTGTTGGTTGGGCCTGCTTGGGCATTTGTTTCTTTTTTGTGTTGGCCTGTTTAGTCTGTTCTAGCTGCAGTTTCAAAAGCTTATTCTTAATCTTATCTACCTCTACAAGTTCTGTTTGTGTGATTTGTTTATGGCCCTGTCTGTGTAATACACAAGATCTCTTTCCCATGTTGCTATCATTTGTATTTCTCTGTAATCTTAATAGAGTTGTGATTATCTCTCCCTGTGTCATAATTGTTTGTTGTAATCTTTCCATTTTTCTTTTCAGGGCCTTTATTTCATCAAATTCAACATCTAGTTCACCACTGTTTACTATTAACACCGGTTGTTGCTTTGAGATCGAAACAGACTTTTCCTCATAAGGAGGAGGTGTGTGCAGTGAGGGGTATAGTGACTTCACTTGAGGAGGAGCCATGGGTGGGGCTGAGGGTACTGGCTCAGTGTTTCCTTGTCCTTTTACTTGCTCACAGCACAACTGTCAACTTCGCCTTTTTTATTTGATTTAATAGCCTGCATGGCAGCAGCAACCAGAGCTAATCTTGTCCAAATTCTCAAATCTGTTTCTAAGTCTTTTACAGTTGGTCCCTTTCCAAACTACTTGCCCTTTTTCCATTGCACATACACTGTTAAGCAACCATACTTATCACATTTTTTTTTATTTAGCCATTTTCACACAATTTACAAGCATTCAAAATTTCAAAAAAAGCACAAAACGTCACTCTTATCTAACAAAAGGATATATACACCAGTAGTTTTCAGGAGTTTCACCCGCAATACAAACACAATACAACTTTCACAGAAATGTCACAAAAATAACAACAATATATCAACAATACTATTCACATTAAGACGTCACTTCTTCTTTCCAGTATTCGTGGACCTTACATCCACGGGCTGCTGTACACCCCCTACAGGCTATACAACCTGAGTCGGTATTTTATAATACCTAATGTATTAAAGGAATCCTCAACCTTTTTAATTAATTCTGTTAACTTACACCGCCATTAACAGTATTCTTGGACCTTTCATCCAACGGGCCTTGCACCCCTTACAGGCTACAACCTGAGTCGGTATTTTATAACACCTAATGTGTTAAAGGAATCCTCAACCTTTTTAATTAATTCTGTTAACTTACACCGCCATTAACAGTATTCGTGGACCTTTCATCCAACGGGCCTTGCACCCCTTACAGGCTACAACCTGAGTCGGTATTTTATAACACCTAATGTGTTAAAGGCCTCCAACCTTTTTAATTAATAACAAAATTCAAAAATTTCAAAAAGTTTTTCACTCTGATCAATTTATAAAAAATTTAAATTTGTAATTCAGTTCGGATCTCCTTATCAACACAAGTAATTTGGTATATCCAATTAGCAGAATTTGATAAAACAGGCTTCTGCTTACCTTATTTTAATAGAGCGCTCTTTTTGTGTTGAAAGGGAATCCTCGCTTACTCTGGTTTCTTCAATGTGAAACCCTCCTTCCGCTCACTCTCTCCTTTCACGTCGGGGTCACCAGTTGTTGGACTTTAAAGTGTCCGTTGCGTGTTCATAATTCGAGGAAAGGCACAGTATTAAAATTAAACTATTTATTGATCAGATATGAAAAAGTTTTACAGCGCTGGGCAGTCTCAAGGCCACAATAGGCAATCGACTAACAGCCAGCATTTGGAGAAAACAGTTATTTATAAAGTATGTGACGTCGATCTTCTTCTTAGAATCTCCACCCACAAAGGCCGTTCCCCTCGTACATCTGACTCCATCACCACACACATAGACACACACATATAAAGAAAAAACAAAGTCTGTTCTCCGCTCATCCCTGAGAGCCATGCAGCCCGTCACCTTCTCCCCAGTACTCCTCCACTTCACATATGATTGACTTCAGATAGCATATTATAATGCTTTCTTAAAAACACATCATTAATGAAACATTCATTTATTCATAAAAACATAAGCTGTAAGATGAAAGTGATTATTATGTAAAACACATTTCAATATCATGACATCATTTCATTATTCGTAAAATTGGTTATATGAATAAGGCACACATTAACTTCTTTAGATAGATAAACACATATTACATCTTTTACTGCAATACTACTTCTAAGCAAACACTTTAATCATTATTAAAAAACATCTGTCAGGGAAGAAAACACACACACACACAAAGAACAAGCGCAGGAGATTCTGTTCTTCAAGGTTGAGTTGCCATCCCCCCCATTAGATTATTCTGTATGCAACCTTCATTTCATTGGTTAATACACATTTATCAAAGACAACATCATATCATTTATTACATCAATTATTCACTGATTAATACTGATTAAGTAAGAAATATATTGCATATTTTATCCTGTGAATATTAAAGTATTAGTTAATACGTGGTTTTCTGTTTACTTTTCCCACTCTGGTCTCTTTCTTATCTTTGACAATTTCCAGACATAAATTCCTAGTTAATCCTTCTTGCAGTTTTACACACACACCCAAGCTGGTAGCTTTCCACTCTCACAGACAAACACAAACAATCTTTTACTTTAGCATACTATAATGATTATTGAAAACACTTCTAAATACAATATTAATAAAACATATGACATTAAAATCCCACACAAGCAGGTGCCTTTTGATGGTATTTGGGGATTTATTTCAATCACACTGGTGTAGTATATCTGTCATCCACACTGGCAGTCTGTGAATAAACGGATCCTGTAGCCTGTGTAAGATATCTCCTCATGTACTGTAATCTGATGATGGGTGTTTTGTTCATGAGTTTGAAAAGGTAACTCCTGTATTTCTCTTCTATAAACACATAGAGAATGGGATTCAGGCCGCTGTGTGAGTAAGCCAGAGCTTCTGTGATCTGAAGACTAAGAGTGATTGCTTTGCTTTTTTCACAGGATGTCTCTATGAGTTTATTTAGCTCCAATGCTTTCACAAAAGCTGCAATATTATATGGAGCCCAACAGCAGAAGAAGACAACCATCACTACAATGACAAGTCTCACAGCCTGTTTCCTGGAAGAGCGAACTGCTAAGAGTCTGCGAAGAATCATTGAGTAACAAAATCCAATTACACAAAGTGGAATAATTAATCCTAAAACATTCATCTTAATGATACCAACAGTGTTTGCATAATGGTGAGAGTTGTGATCATCTGTTGGATAAGACTGACAGTATGTTTTATTATTGTGTTTACTGATTTCAAGGTAAATAAGCTCAGGAAACGATGCTGCAACAGCAATGATCCAGATGACCACACTGGCTAAGATCCCATATATCTTTGTATTGTCTTTCAAAGCAAACACAGCATGAACCACAGCTAAATATTTGTCAACACTCATCAGTACAACAAAGAAAATCCCACTGTAGAATCCAATGTGATAGACGCCTAAAACCATGGTGCACATGGCGCCTCCAAAGACCCACTGATCTCTGGCATAGTGAGCCAGGAATGGAAGAGAGGAGACCAGCAGCAGATCAGCTAAAGCCAGGTTCAGGAGACAGATGTCAGTCATGCTTTTCAGCCTTACACCCATCAACATCACCCATAACACCAGCAGGTTACCCAGCAGACCCATCACGAAGAACAGAGAGTATAACACAGGCAGGATGCTGGATGCATGAACTCCATAATCACAGGATAACATTGATGGATCAACACCTTCATTGTAGTAGTCCCCATAGTCATATAAGGGAGAGGTGTTTGGTTCATCAATAACTGGTCCATGCAAACTTGAGCAGAAAAAGAAAATTATATTACAAGTGAAGCAGAACAACAGTGAGTAATAACAATTTCTATAAGATAAGGTCTCACCTGGACAATTCATGTCCATTCATGTAATCGAGACTGGGGGTAGCCATCTCTGTCCAAAGAGGTTGTGAAGTGGTCCTGTTTATTACAAACAACTGTTTTCACCTAAATTAAGAACAGAAGTGTGCACACCAAAATATGTTTGCAGTGAAAATGCCTTGCCCTGCAAAGAACAACTCAAGCTGTTTCACAAAGTGCATGAGGACACCTATGAAAAATGGTTAGATCTTTCTTTGAATAGAAAGATAGAAAGTGTCACGTTGTTTACTAATTCAAATATATTTAAAGTTTTTGTTAATTTTAAGTTGTATTGTCAGTAGTCATGTAATGAGCGTGTAACTGGTTAGATCCAAATGCAGGTTTTATTAAAGAGAAATCCACAATAAAGGCAAGGGTCATACACCAGGTAAACAACACCATCAAAGGCAATCCAAAAACAGTAGTTAATTTTCTAGGCGTGGGTCAGGGCAGGCAGAAAACAAACACGATAAACAGGCACAAATCAAACACAAGGCAGAACAGAGTAACAGGACGAACGCTCAGAAATGTAGACAAGGCTAACAAGACTTCACAGTGTGAGTGTGTGTGAATGGATTAAATAGTCCAGGTGATTACTAACAGGAAACAGGTGTGGTGAGGAGCTGGTAGTGCAAGGGATGATGGGTAATGTAGTCCAGATAGTGACAGTTGAAAGAAACCTCTGAAGGCCAGCAGAGGGGGCCAATCTGGCTCTCATAACAAATCATCATGGCTCCCTATGCTCATTCATCCTACCACCAGGTGGCACCCTCCTCACAAACCAGACATTTTGGACACTCACTCTTTTTCTACTTTCACTTCCTGTTTGTTTCATATAAAACTGGTTGTATCTCACATAGATATGTGTAAAGGGTAGATATCTCGCCCGCGCTGTTGGCGAATTGAGTGGAACGTCCGCATTTGTTCGCTCACTCGTAGCATTGTGTTTAATGGTGCAGGTACTTTTAAATGACCATAACTTGCTTAATTTTCTAACGATTTTCAAACGGTTTGGTTTGTTATAAACGTCAAAGATGTACCCATGACACTGCATACTTATACTAAAAAAAATCATGAAACATGTTAAAGCATCCAGAATTATAACTGTTTGAAAATCGGTAGAAAATTGAGCAAGTTATGGTCATTTAAAAGTACCTGCACCATTAAACACAATGCTACGAGTGAGCCTGTGGTAAGATGGCCGCCAAGTGATGACGTTAGAGACTCCGCCGTAACACATCTAGCCTTTATACATATCTATGGTATCTCATCATCACATTGCAAAGTATTGTTAGTTAGTGATGCAAAGTCCGATTCATTTCCGCGAGCCGGCTCTTTTCAGACAGTTCAGCTCATTGAACCGGTTCAAAAAGCTGATTCACCGGTTCCTGACGCCATCAAGAAATGACATCACTACGCATTTATTTTCTAACTACTTGTATCATTGAAACATTCAAATAAAGTCGTTTGTGTCAACACTAGGGCTGCACGATAAATCGCATGTGTTTGTCACGCGCATCTCGTCGGTGGTGCCGGTTCCTTGATTGGTGGTGGATCGCCGGCGGCTGTTTGCGGATGGAGCGGCTTTGACTACACAGAGCCGTAGTTCACTGACAATCGGGGCAATTTCGCATTAATTATCGCGGACGTATCGCCTGCGATATGTATGCGACATGGCCCAGCTTGCCAGTGAACCACGGCTCTGTGCAGTTAATGTCGCGCCATCTGAAAGCAGCTGTTGTCGATTTAATACTAATCAAGGAACCGGCATTACTGACGTGATGTGCGTGGTATCACATGCGATTTATCGTGCAGCCCTATTCAACACATTAAAACATTCAATAAAAAGTTGTTTTTGTGAAGGCATAGCTGATTTATTGCCTTTCATTCACAAGTTAGTAATGTTTGTGGTCACATTTTCAATCGCGGATCGTAAATGCCAGATACAACTGACCAGTTTTGACTATAGCCTACAACTTGGATAAGATTCCTAAAAGACACTGATGCACAATTGCGGATGTGTTCTACATATCCTAGGTATAAAGAATAAATAAACTAATTGGTTTTCCTTAAACAACTAAAATATGATTGGCATGCACAATAAATCGTACTTAAACTAAAGCTTTTTAATAAAACAAGCATTTCAAGAAACTAATAAAACAAAAAACTTTGCGGATCAGGCTCGTTCAAATCCTCGGTGATACACACGGAGTGTCAGCAACTCATCTGTCAGAATCGTCGGCAATCTTCGCCTTGGCAATCCGACGTGCTATTTCGGCTGTGCGTCCTGCGTCATCAACCCGGAACCTATGCCCAAAACTAAAGTTCGATTCAGTTCGATTTGTGAACCGGCTCGACCGGTTACTTCCTGAGAACCGGCTCAAAAGAACAATTCGTTGAAGAACCTTACATCACTATTGTTAGTTGTAATTGTATTACCAAGCCTTGCCATTTGTTTATTGTTTCATGTTGCCTTGTTCATGACCTGTTTGCCTGTTCTTTGGATTACAATTTTGGATTACCCTTTTATCTTGTTTGTTTTGTCTACCATCAGTCTCAGGACGTTACATGTATAATGTGATGAATTGAGCTCCAAACCAAAGGCTTACTGAGGGACCCTTTAAAAATGGTTTTAACATATGGTTCTTGAAAGGTTCTTAAATAATGATAAATGTTTTGTTTAGAGCAATCTCTTACTGATAAACCCATTTGTACTGAAATGGATCTTTGTATTGGGTACTTGTATTGGTTGCAGTGCAAGAGCGGAAAACTGAACAAAACTCGAACAAAACTGTTTTGTGATTGATGGCAACGTGTTACACCCCTTTTTTTGTTCAGTATGGACAGAAAAATTGCCCATCCCTGGAATCATGTTGCATCTAGGACACGGTGTGCGGTGTAACAGTGGTTTAGGTGCATTTAGTGATACATTCACTGGTGAGAGAGATGTCATGGAAATGTAATCTTTCACCAAGCATTCACGTAATTTGCTCACAAAACAAGTAGCTCGACCAGATAATATTCAAACTTCTGTCAAATCATGTTTAGCATATGTAAGCAAACTCTATGCTAATATAAACTTGTTTTGTCTACATGTCTTATCTTTTCCCTCACGACCAACAGACCCAACTCGGTTGGGCCTGATGCTCAACCTTGTACGGTCCACCAAATGATGACCACTGCTAGGTGATGAAGATCTGTGGCAATCACAGCCTGCGTCACTTAATATGACAATAGCAGACCCTGCTCTTCTGACCAAATGCTCAACATCATTATTTGCCACACAACAAAAAGTGGATGGAGTATGCACAATGATCCAACAGACAATATAATATTGACTTTTTTGTCTAGCAAACTATTGACTTTAATTTTTACAGTTAGTAAAATTGTTGGTTATGTTTTTCCCATTAATTCTTATTCCCTTCTGTCTCTCTGCTGTTTGTGCTAAAATAATGGTTTCATTATGTTCATTTACAATGCCTTTATCTTTGCCAAATTTTATTATTATTGTATTCGGTATTGAAGCAGTTAACATCCATATCTCATCTGGGTTATGATTTGTTATGTATATCGCAGAAATAAGTCCGACAGTGCAGGACCCGACACAAAAGTACATTATCATCCTGTATATATCCTGCTAATTACACAGCTATTACCTCATATGTGAGGTAATGAACATTAAATATTGATTCAAAATAATTAATTTGCTAATTTTTAAAGAATGCAGACCTTCCACGAGGAAAATACGTTTAGTTTTGGTTTTAAGACAAGAAGTTCAAATATCACGAACACACTATTTGGTTTAATTATTTGTAAATATAATGTCATATGTTATTACAAGACATACTTATATTTATTTTTTGTAATATTAAACTGCACATTTCAAAATGATTTGCAGCATTCGGGTAAACGTGTTATTAGTTTCAGGCGTTGCTAGTAAGGGATAATGTTATCTAACAACCTGCTGCCTGTACATTATCCCGCTTATTATGCGGTGATTTAACTCATTAAAAATCTAAGGAACATTAAATGTTGATAAGAAATATTTAACATGCTCATTTTTAACGAATACAGACCTTCCGTGTGGAAAACACGTTTACTTTCAGTTTTAAGATGAGACAAATGTCACGAACACACTATTTGGTTTAATCATTTTAAAATATAATGTCATATATGTTAAAAGACGTATTTATATAAAAATTTGTGTAATATTAAACTGCAGCCTACCTGTTATGATTTGCAGCCGTGTGTTATTAGTTTTGAGTAGTTAAAGAAGGAATCTTGAAATGTTTTGGCTGGCCAATCAGAATCAAGCATTTTAGAGAGCCGTGTATATAATTCAAATTCTCAAACAAAAGAAACTATCATAAATAACATCTTAAAGTTATGATAATATCACATTAGCCTACTCTTTAATCTCAAATTGTAGATGTTTTATAAGTTATTTGATTGTTTTAAATGTGACATGTATTGTTTATTGTTGTGTTTACTTTTTATTTATTTACTTTTTAATTTGCGACTGATGGGCAGGAGTAGGCTACACCAAATTATCAATACAACAACAATATAATTGAAACACAATAGCGTACAAAGAAATATAAAAACATTTTTTTTCATTGTATGTTTAATGGACCATAATGCAAAAATTCTTCCAATAAGTTGTCGGGACTCGGGACACAATCAAAACGATGGAGACATCTCCCACCCGCAAATTACGCGATTGGGGCTGCTGTGAGTGCTGGCATGACAACAGCCATCATTGCCAAAAAAACACATTCTGCCGGTCCTCCATATATGACCTGTAATAATAAAGACAGCTGAGTCTTAATTTCGGTTGAAAATCTGCATTTGACAGGGATTTAAATCTAGCTAAATCAAGTGAAATAAAGTAGTAATTTTAGGATGCTAACTACTAGCCACTATGGCTGGTGAGCAAAAAAATTAATGTCAAGCCCTGATGATCATACATTTGTATAAATAATTTGTTCAAACTGCTTCATCCTTGTATTAGATTAAAATGTATTTGGTGTCATTTTATTGATCCTCACAGCAGTCAACAACATTAAATGGGTCCAGTCAGTGTAACAAAATGACATGCACCACATAATGCTCTGCTCTTGACCTGGCCATTAAAACCATCACCGGGTCAGCACCACCTTCACGCAGACTTACTCTCTCAATCCAACAGAGGGACCGCCTGTGGTGCCATCCCAAATAAATGACTATTTTGTGTACCTTCTCTGGATCAGTTTCTGTGGAATGATCTGCAGGTGGCAACAAGATCTGCTGATTCAGTAGCAGTCTTTATGAATCTTCAAAAAACATCTCTTCCACCAACCCCTCACTTAATATTTTTATCTATTTTGCTATCTTTATCTTTTCTGTCATAAAAATGACTCTTGGCTATGTATACTGTGTTAGACTAGATGAGACTTATGTTTTGCTGTTCTTGTGTTGCTATAAATGTAAAAGTAATTGAAATGAGTAACTGTTTTTATATACAGATGTGCAGTCATTGAGCCTAATCATGTATAACAAAGTTAAAGG
The DNA here is from genome assembly GCF_027580225.2 of Misgurnus anguillicaudatus. Lineage (NCBI taxonomy): Eukaryota > Metazoa > Chordata > Actinopteri > Cypriniformes > Cobitidae > Misgurnus > Misgurnus anguillicaudatus. The sequence continues at coordinate 11,406,725 of NC_073346.2, forward strand.
CGGGGTGCATGATTTTTGAGTCAGGCGAGTACCAAAACACACCAATTGTAGCCAATCAGTGGTAAGGGTGTCTACTAACCAACATCGTTGCCTGGGATGTGTATGTGTGGGGTGGGTCTAATATCAAAAGAAGGTCCAGATTCTATTGGGGTAGGGGCGCGTTTGTTGATTTCAAATATCAACAATGGCTTTCAGAGATCATGCACTCCGTTAAAGTGTATAATTTGTATACCACTATAAACAAGACACCAAAAATAAGATCAACACAACATAAATTATCATTAATTTACTATTTTATTTGTACTCTATATACAAGTGAAATTGACAGTCACATTAGCACAAAGGATATGTATTGAACTTACTACCATTTAAAAGTTTCAGGTCACTTACTGAAATGTTTATACTTATTTTGAAAAACATGATCTGAATGTAAAAAAAGTAAATGTGCTAACATATTCATTTTAAAACAAAGTAAACTTGAGGCTGAATAAAAAAGTAAAAAAGAACATAGGAGCCCAGAATAGATGTGAACTCCTTCAATACTGTTTATAAAACATCTCAGACACCTCAAGAAGTTGCTTGTTTAAAAGACAAAATTCCTGGAAATTTGGAAACACTGAATATATTATTTAGATTTTATTGTCACAAAATGAATTCCATTGTTACATTTGTGCTATTTTATAGTTTTGATGAGTTTATTATTAAATTTAAAAAAAATCTAAATATGAGCAAGTGACCCTAAACTTTTAAATGGTAGTATTGGACATAAAAGCAGTCGTGTGTTGAGGAGAATGCAAAATGTGAGACAAGTTACTCTATACCCACGACCACACACACAGAGAGAGAGATGCCCTCAATAACCACATTGTGGTAAAAATGAGAAAAAGATACAAACAAGGAAGCCTGGTATCAAGAAGAATAGCCATTTAGAGATAAAGGATAAAGATAGCTGGAGGGCTGAGGAAAGTGTATGTTTCTTACTGCACAATAAGATCAAATTACATATCAGATGTTTAGGGTCAAGACTCGGTCTGAGGTGCAGCGTCCTCTGGTTTTTCCGGGTCAGAAGTCGTCTTTAAAACCATATCTTCTTTGACTTCTTTTCCCACATCTTTTGTTCTGTAGAGCAAAACCAAAGTCACAATGTGCTGAACCAACTGAGAGTGCATTGTTCTTACTCTTTTTCAGTGTAATTTTCCTTTTAAAACATTAGGTGGCAGTGTTGCATCAGGCACACTGCACAATAAAAACTGCATTCATTTATTAAAAGGACATTTTCGTTTCAGTCTCTAAGAGACTATGACACTTTTTTCTGTTGTCAGGTGTAAGGTTATGCATGCATGGGTGAAGATTATAAGTAGATCCACTGTACTACTTATATATATTTTCTACTTATTAAAAGAAAATATATGGATTATTTAGGATGTGCATGAATGAGGATAATGTGAGCCATAGAAAAACTAGTGAACTTAAAATGTGAGAAGACCAATGTAGGTGATAAAGACACACAATATTAACTTATTATTTACTTTATAGAGGAAGGACAAGCATAGTACTAGTATGGTAATATCTTTGTGTGCAATAATATGAGTGAGATTTAGCTTAACTGAATTTTGACACAGACAACTAGGGGTTAACTATGTAAAATATCAACTAATATATACAGATGGCACTTGCATCACCAAGGGTTCAGTCCCAAAGGCACACAAACTGATCAAATGTGTCTTAAACACTGCAAGTGGATCTATTACATTGTTTACAAATGAAATTTTCTCACTTTGAAGTTGAAAAAGCTTATATTATTTAAGTGTTACCAATTGAAATAATTTCCAACTTTCAATTTGTATAATGTATTTCAATTTTCGTATGACCACATTCATACATTTTCATATGATTTGCTTTCGCCCCTGTGACATTGGGTTTAGGGGTGGGATTTCATTATTGCTTTTTATAATAATCTACATATTTGTACAGTTCATTCATGAATTCATACGGATTAGCTAACTTGTAAAAGACATAAAAATTCCTGAGATCAGGCTAAAATTGGAGGGGTTTTATATTGTTGGGAAGATTTTATAGGTGGTTAGGTTAGGGTTTAAGAGGTTAGATATCGTGACTCAGAAGTCATTGAAAAAGGTGACCTGGGCTGAGGAGCAGGTCGAATACTTGGCAGGACATCCCAGCTCGATGTTGAGCTGTCATGTGACCAGGAGAAACAATCATATTGTAACAAAGCAATCACAAACAAACATGATTCAAGTATGATAAATATGAAAACAAGACAAACTACATTCTAATAAATATGTTAGTGAGTTAGAATATGATTCATTGATTAAGAATCAATTTTGGGATGAACCACACAATCTGAACACCAAAGATTCAATTATTCCATGCCCTAAGTTTGCTTTATTGGAAATGATCCATGAAATTAAATTTTATTTCTATGTGATATGATAATCATGCATCTTTCTTGAGCAAAAAAGTTATTTGAAGTTTTTAAACTAAGGTCATGCAGTTTAATCGTGGATGAGATCACATTCCTGGCATGTTTGAAGAAAACCGTGTATTCAAGCACGTACAAAACCTATTGAAGACCATTACATAACTAAGCATCTCTAACCAGCTTTTCACAGTAAGACCCAGGAGGGATGAGAGGGTGCGTGAGCGAGTAAGGCGTTCTTACCGAATAGTTTTCACAATGAAGAGAATGATCACAGCCAAACCGACACATCCACACAGACACCCGATCACAATCGCTGCGATTTCACCTGCGATAAAGGAAGTTGATCAGAGCTGATCGAACCAATATCAAAGACAATTAAATAGAAAATAATGTTTCTCACCTGCTGTATAAATTTGAACTGAAACTGGTGAGAGAAACAAAGAGTGAAAAATTGGTTAAACACATTTAGTATTCACTTTCAATATCACAAAAATATATTTTTGCACATTTTTGAGCTACTTAGTTACTCTAAAACAAATCATTATTAGCACTTTGTAATTCTTTGTTTGTCTTTTGTGCCAACACAGCAGAATAGACTTACACACAACAACCTCACATGATTACAATGAGCTCTGTGTTCACAGTGGAGATTTTGAAAAACTAATCAGCCATCACATAAACAAAGAGCTCAGCTACATGCAACCCCAAGCCCCAATTCTGCCCTTTTCTCTTACCATGAATGAAAGAGGAAAGGACGGTTCTGTTGTTAAGTGGCTGGGTGGTGCGATAGTTGTCCTGTAGAGCTGAGACCTCAACTGTGTCCCCCTTACTGGAGTACAGCAATGACGATAATTTCATCAGCTGAGGAGAGGACAGGAGAGTAGAGGAAAAAGAAAAGAGAGGAGAGGAGATGAAATAAAAAAAGAGAGGAGAGGAGATGAAATAAAAAAAGAAAAGAGAGAAGATGAAATTAAAGAAAAGGAGAGGGGGAAAGTAGATGATAGGACAGGAAAGGACAAAATGGGAGGAAAGTGGAGAAAAGGAAAAAGGGAGAGAATAGCGACGGAAAGGAAAGTAGGATAGAGGAGATGAAAAAAGAAGAAGGGAGGAAAGTAGAAAGGAGAAGAGAAAAAGGGGAAGAAAAGGAGAGGAAAAAATAAGAAGAAGGATAAGTAGATGGACAGAAAGAAAGCAAAGAAACGGAGAGGATTGGAATGGATAAAGGAGTGGGGGAAGTAGATGAAATGAAAAGAAAAAAAGGAGAGGACATGGGAGGAAAGTAAAAGTAAAACGGAGAGTAGGGAAGGCGGAAGAAGGGGAAGAAAGTAAATGGAAGGACAGGAAATGAACAGTGAGGAGAGGAAAAAAAAGTAGATAAAATGGGAAGAAAAGGAGTGAAGAGAAGATGGACAGATAGGAAAACAAAGGAAAGGAGAGGAAATGCAAAAATGAAAAGGGGAAGTACATTAATGTAAAGAAAAAAAGTAGAGGGGAGAAGATGGAAGGAGGGACAAAAGTAAATGAAACGACAGGAAATGAAAGGTGAAGTAAGTTGAGGAAAAAACAAGACGGGAGGAAATTAGATTAAACGACAGGAAAGAAACGAAAGAAGGAGAGCAGTGGGGAGTGAAGGAAAGGATATTAGATGAAAGGACAGGACCGTAAAGGTATAAATGAGAGAAGAGAAAAAAGAAGAGGGGAGAAAAATAGATGAAAGGAAAGAAAAAGGAAAAAGGAAATGAGAGAGGAGCAAAGGAAAAGGAGGGAAGGTGGAAAGAAAAGAAAGCAAAGCAAAGGAGAGGAAAAAAGGAGAGGAAGTGAAAGGAAAAAGATGGAAGGAAAACAAAGCAAAGGAGAGGAAAAATGAGAGGAGAGAGGAGAAAAGGAAAAGAGGAGAGGAGAGAAGATGGGATGGAAGGAAAGGAAAACAATGCAAAAGAAAGAAAGTGAAAATGAGAGGAAGTAAAAGAAGAGGAGAGGAAAAAATGAGAGGAGGTGAAAGGAAAGGAAAAAAGAAAGAAAAGAAGATGGAAGGAAAGAAAAGAAAAGCAAAGGAGATGATAGGAAAAAGGGAGAGGGGAGGAAAAGACAAAAAAGAAAAGGAAAAGAGGAGAGAAGAGAAGATGGGATGGAAGGAAAGGAAAGGAAAACAATGCAAAAGAAAAAAAGTGAAAATGAGAGGAAGTAAAAGAAGAGGAGAGGAAAAAATGAGAGGAGGTGAAATGAGAGGAGAGGAGGGGGAAAATGAGAGGAAGTGAATGCAAAGCAAAGGAGAGGAAAAAATGTGAGGAAGTGAAAGGAAAGAAGAGTAAAAAATGAGAGGAAGTGAAAAGAAAGGAAAGGAGAGAAGAGGAGAGGAAAAAAAGAGAGGAAGTAAAGGAAAGGAAAAACCAAAGAAAATAAGATGGAAGGAAAGAAAAGCAAAGGAGATGATAGGAAAAAGGGAGAGGGGAGGAAAAAGAAAAGGAAAAGAGGAGAGGAGAGAAGATGGGATGGAAGGAAAGGAAAACAATGCAAAAGAAAGAGAGTGAAAATGAGAGGAAGTAAAACCAGAGGAGAGGAAAAAATGAGAGGAGGTGAAAGGAAAGGAAAAAAGAAAGAAAAGAAGATGGAAGGAAAGAAAAGCAAAGGAGATGATAGGAAAAAGGGAGAGGGGAGGAAAAAGAAAAGGAAAAGAGGAGAGGAGAGAAGATGGGATGGAAGGAAAGGAAAACAATGCAAAAGAAAGAGAGTGAAAATGAGAGGAAGTAAAACCAGAGGAGAGGAAAAAATGAGAGGAGGTGAAAGGAAAGGAAAAAAGAAAGAAAAGAAGATGGAAGGAAAGAAAAGCGAAGGAGATAAGAGGAAAGGACAAATGGATTGTAGAGAGGATGGAAGGAGGGGAAGAAAGTATATTAAAGGACAGGAAATTAAAGGTGAGGAGAGGAGAGGAAAAGGGAGAGGAGAAAAGATGGAAGGAAAGAAAAGCAAAGGAGAAGAGAGTGAAAGGAAAGAAGGAAAGAAAAGAAAGAAGGGCAAATGATGTGATAGGAAAGAAAAAAGGGAGAGTAGAGATGATGGAAAGAGGGGAATAAAGTAGATGAAAGGACAGGAAATGAAAGGTGAGGAGAAGAAAGGAGAGATCATGTAATTTGCTATAGTGTGTTTAAATGTCTCTTTATCTTGTGTGTGTTTTTGTACCTGTGAGTGAGATATTTTAACCCTTTCATTGAAGAGAGTCCAGAGGACACTTTGGTAGCAGGGTGGAGTTGTGAGTGAACCATTATAACGGAAGTACTCGCTCAGATCATCAGGCAACAATGAGCGAACATCAAATGCTGGGATTGACACTTTCTGGCCTGCACATCAGCATACAAAACCTATTGCAATCTTTTCATATATGGATTATATTATAAAATATATTCATATAAAATAGAAGATCATATGTGTCATGTATGTTTTAAAGCTATTTGAAAATGCACATACCAGCATATCTGATGTGACCCAAATAGTTAAGAATACTGTTATATGCCTGATTAACTTCATCACCTGCCTGAAAAAAGAAAAAAATTGAATGAGATGAGTATTAAACATTACCTTTCAATATTAATATAATTGAGTTAGTAAAGAGAACCTGCCTCGATCAGAACCCCTAACACAGCCAAACCGTTCCCCTGAGTATTAGCCTCTGACATATTACCATACAACTCTGCATTGTAGTGTACAACATGGAGCTGAAAGAGAAGAGAGAGATAGCTTTACACATTTTATGATTTGTGCATCTCTTTGTGCACACATATGACAGAACAGAAACACTAACAATACAAACCTCTGCTGAGGAGCTCCGTCCATTAATGGTGTGTTCGCTTCCTTTGGCCACGCCCACTCCATTACCCCAGTGCAGGTGCAGCTGTACAGCACTGTAATGCCATGGTAACCCAGACAAACCCATCCAATGTGGCAAAGTCATGTGCACTGTTTAAGGGGAAAAAACATAAAACTAAACATAAAACTAAAGAGCACAATATCTTCATTGTTCGTTAAATAGTTACGTATTTTTTAATTCTTTTTTCATGCTATCACGAAATTTTGTGTTTTTTCGTGATCGTATAACGAATTCCTGTTTTCGTGTGATTATCATGTTGGTTACTCGACTGTTTTGTCCTATTTTCTTACCATTCTTACCAGGGTTAGATTTACATAAAATGACATCCCTAACCAAACCCAACTCTAACCCAAACGCCAGGCGACATATAAAGAAAGAAATCAGAAAAAATAGTAAAAATCAATATATAAATTGACATTCTAATGCAAGCACCAAATCTAACCCTAAACTGAAGCGACAATGGTTTAAAAATAGAAAAAAACAGTCGAGCAACCAACACGTGACAATCACACGAAAACAGGAACTCGTTATACGATCACGAAAAAACAAGAAATTTCGTGATAATAGCACGAAAAAAGAATTAAAAAAAAAAAAATACGTGACTATATCACGAAACTTTGTGAACCTGGGTAGTAGCATATCAACGCGCCTATACAATTTTTGCTTTTATTTTACCTGGCGGCAATACAAAGGAAAGAATTTAGCCAACCACATCAAAGAAATAAAACAACGCTTGAATGTGCAAGCTGAGGTATTTTAATACTGCATTAACCCAGCTATTGAAAAGTGAGCAGTTGCTTGAGATTTACACTGACACCTGGTGGCATGGATGCAGTGCATTCAGTTGCAAAGAGCTTTTTAACACTGAAAGATAGACAGGACACATCTAGTCTCAGCCAGACGTCACGCCCACAGACTGATGGCTAAACCTTAGTATTGAATGTCTGGCTACGCGAGGGACACATCTAACCTCCCACCAAACCTAATCCTACTGCCCGCTTTTGGAGGTACAATCTACTACTACTTTTGGAGTCCATGTCCCTTTTGGTGTTCACTGGCCTGCAGTTATGTCTACTTAGTTACAAGCAAAAATGTATTTTCTGACTCAGCCAAGATTAAGTTAATCCACAAGCAAAAGTGTCTAATAACACTACAGCGATGTTTATAATGTAAGAGTTTACTTTTATGTGAGATTTACCTGTGTGACCATTATTAGAAAGAGTGAAGGGCTTATTTCCAGGTTTGTTGTATGCCAAAGGTTGTATAGGAGGTAGTGTTGGGTCATACAGTGTACGGGATGTGTCCACATTTATGGGAGATTGACTGGAGCCACCACAATCAGGAAAAACCTTTGCCCATTCCGACTGCCCCACAGTTCCTGAAACAAACAGAAAAATCATCCAGCACTGTGAATATACAAAAGTGGACCTAACAAAATGTGCAATTGAATAAAGTAATGAAAACTACTTTTGAGCAATTATGAACAAAGTGCATAGGAGTGCTTTCGCCATATTTCGAAAGCTTATAGTGAAGTATTAGCAAAGGGTTTAGTCATGCAAAAGTACTGAGGTGGCAAAAGCATTGTTGCAAAAGCATGCCGACACACACACGCACACAAGTTTTTTTTTTGTGAAAGAAAATACAATACATGAATAAAGAGAATTGGGTGCACGTGAGTTGAATAGAGAATAAACATTAATATCCCTAAAATATTTTTTTATTATAACATAAAATAGAGAAATATCAGTTTTGTGTACACAGGGATTAGAGGTTCACACGTTTACATAAGAATATACCCCAAACCCCTGTCAAACTGCAAAAAGTGGGATCATGGGGGAGGGAAAGTTACTCTCATTGATCTGCGGTTACCAAGGTGATCTCTATGACAACTGCAAGACACATATTTAGGACCACTGCCAGTTTACCTCACACATGCTGTCCCAAACACAGACACGGGGAACAAAGCATCACTCACTCGAGAAACTACACGCTGTTCAGAAATAATGAATCAGCGCTACATGCAGAAACGGCTGCAGGATTTTACTGCAAGTATACAGACATCAACTGTTTAATCCTTGAAAATTAAATTAAGCGCAGCACTCCAAATTAAAATTTCACCCCAAAATTATCCATTAATCATTATTTATTTGTATTGTGAAATTATTTTCAAACCAATTTTTTACCAAATACATATGAAAGACAAATAATACCATGTTATAAAAATACTTAGTTTAAATAATAAAACTATAATTATTTCAATTTTTTCCTTATTTATTTTATTTTTTACAAAATGTATCTTTTGCTTTTTAGAGTGTAAGCAATTATTTGCTGCTTCAAATTTTTTTTTTTGTTTAATCATCTCAGATATACAAGTCATTTTAACCTATTAACTATAATTTATCTTGACTAGAGATGAGTTGGTATAGCTGATAAAATACAGTTGAAATATGTCAACCTCATTGTATAAGTTGTAGCAACTCATCTCTTGTCAAAATAAATAATAGTAAGTTAACAGGTGCAAATCTGAGATGATGCAAAGATTTTTTTTACAATGCAGCAATCCTTTTGATATTTCTGCATATCATGTTGTACTTTCCGATGTATTGGTCTTATTATGTACTGTACTTTAAATTCATTAATCCTTAGGACTGATCGGCACATGTAAAGCATGGCTAAATGAGCTTAAAGGATTCATTATGCTAACAATAATATGAATGTTTTCTTTCTCTGAAGGAAAAGAAAGCTGTATGAAATGCACTGTGATCTGTCTTATTACTTCACGTTCATTGCACGACCATTGACATTTATGAACTGGTGTCTATTCACATGCAAGCTGTACAATTATCACATTGAAGCATGTAAGTCTGTGTTTGTATGAAGTCTCATTTTCTTTAACATCGCTTCTGTTTATCTGCGTCAAATATGAACACTCAATCCCTGTTTCTCTATACTGGCTGACTGTCTCTCTTTCTATGCCTCTCTGTTTGCACAGTGAGTTTTTACAATGGAAGATGGAAGAGATGAACTGGAAGTAACAGAATTTGAAGAGAAAAAGACAGCTGAGATGGGATGTAAGCTTGGTTAATTTTAATGTGAAAATGGAGTTTTAAAAGTGATTTTTTTTTTTTAAAGTAAAGTAAAGGTTTATGTTTAGTACAGCAGCCAAATAATCCACACAAATAAAATAATAACAATTCTGTTATGATGCATCACTGATGACCTCATCACAGCATTATAACATGAATACAAATAAAACTATGATGAAATTACTTGAAACATGGTGGGAAATGAGTTGTATTACCTGCATATGTCCATTCAGTGGCTAAAATATAAAGGGGAAGAATGAAACAAGGTTACAGTTGGATCACAGTGGTATTTACAGCTTCTGGTTAAAGTATTCAAAAGTATTCAAAGATTATTTAGCCATTTCAACAATACAGTTGAGAGGAATTTGTCTTGGTATGCTCACACTAACAACAATGCAACAATACACTGACAGTACAACACATCCCACACATATATCCCCCCATAAAAGCAGATTTTATCTAAGCACTTAATTAAACATAAGATTTCAATAAATCTTTATATGCATTTATCCATATAGCATCTCACAATGCTTTTATATATTTGGTTTAATTTATATATGGGATCCAACCTAAGCTTGGCATTGTTAGTACTCTGCTCTTCTAGTTGAGCTATATCTATGAAGACTGAAAAAGCAAACAACAAACATCACTGGGACATTTTACACTTTAACAAAGTTCTGAATATATCAAAAAGCAAAAGAATTTATTCAGTTTTTAACCCTATTTCTTACACTGGACCACTTAAGAGTCAAATTAATAGTAATAAATAAGCTTTATAGGACAATATTTGTCAGATATACAACTATTTGAAAATTCGGCGTCTAAAGTTGCAAAAAAATTTTAATATCGAGAAAATCGTCTTTAAAGTTGTTCAAATGAAGTCCTTAGTAACTGCATTCACTCACAAAATAAAGTTTTGATATATTTATTGTAGGAAATTTATAAAATATCTTCATGGAACAACTTTACTTTGATATCCTAATGATTTTTTTTTTTTGACACATATAATGCATTGATGACTATTACTACAAATATGCCAGTGCAAATTAAGATTTAAGATTTGTGGTCCAGGGTCACATTAATTCTCACCTTTTTAACAGCTTAAATCACCAAAAAATGCTGCTGCATTAATATTGTATAAGATTATCACAGTCTTACCAGTTCCTGTGCAGTCCACACATTTCAAAAACAGAAGAAATACAGACACTCTTTTCCAGTAAGTGTCCATGCTGTCAGCCACTTTTCCACAGCACACACACAGTGGGAAGACTGGACCAGACCCACTGATACACTGGACGATGCTAAATATTCAAATCTTAACTGGGCTATTACAATGCAAAAAACTGAAAGTATCCAAAAAAGTTCACAAAGATAAGAAAATACTTTTTCTTGATGTGGATGATTAGGCCCTGCGAGCTGAATGGTAAAAAAAGAGAGGCCTTCACATGGTGCAAAAAAGGCAGAGGGGTTAGACCAGCGAGAGAGAGAAAGAGAGAGCGAGCGAGAACTGGATAGAGAAAAGAACAAGTGAACGAGAAAATCATGAAGGGTTGCCCACCAAAAAATGGGTATGAAGCAACTAGCTTATGGGGGCAGGGAACGCCTGATTGAAGGGGTATTGAGATGATAATAGAGAGAGAGAGAGAGAGAGAGAGAGAGAGAGAGAACGAGAGAGAGAGAAAGAAAGAAAGAAAGAAAGATTTTAATAAGGTTACATCTGTTATAGTTGTAACATAGTATAGTTATAACATTGTATTTTAGTTAATGTTAAGGTCAATCTTTTCAATCAAAATTTTATTTTATTTTAGTTAATGTTAAGGTCAATTTTTTCAATCAAAAGATGAATCTGTTAAATCTATTTTATGTTATTAAACAAATTATAAAAATGATTCACAGAGACTTTCAATAACATTACAGTAACATTGTATAAATTATATGATCAGTAAGTCATATCAACATTTTATGTTACTTTAACTTAACAAATTAGGCAACTTGTTTTTATAAATTATATCTACTCATCACTAGTCAAAATAAAAGAATAGTATGTGAATTTTTAACGCAAATAAATTTGATTGTAAGTTGTATAAAAAGAAAGTGTATTATCCTATTATCCTAAAGCGAATAATTCAGTTCATTGTTTAAACGCTGGAGGGCAGTAAAACACCATAATTCCACCACACAGCACTAATTTATAATCTACTGGCGGTTTAGGAAGAAATTCATTTTAAAAGTATTGTAAATAATATTAAACTATTGTTCACTTGTGTTATACATAAAAATCTTGAGCACCACGAGCAAACATAAAAAAAAAATCCAAAATATTGCAATTTAATCGTATTGTTATATTGAGCTGTTGTATTGAGCCTTGTTATAGAGTTGTTATTATTATGGCTTTTTTATTATTCTTTTCTTTAAAATACCATATAAAAATCGGTTTCATATGATTTCATAATCAATCATGTATCAATGTAGTAATGAAATGCAACTGATGAATGGGGGAAATCATGGTGGGTATCATGGATGGGATAATCTTGTAAGATTTATATTCACGAGCCTTTTACAGATCACGATTGATGGCATACATTTCTATCAAATTTAAATGTAAAAAGGAAATTGCATCACCATTTAACGTTTTATTCTGGCATGTATTGTGCCCCTTCCCTCTATATAAACTTTACAGCGTATAATGATCCGTTTACGTGAAACCGTTGCACAAGCTTGCGTAATACTTTTGCCCCAATAACTATTCACCATTGGTTGATCGTTAGTAAAAAAAAGTCGTGTAGAATCATTTTCAGCACTTCCATTGGTTGAATCCACGTGGTAGGCGTGGCTAGGAATTTCATTCACAAATCTCTCAGGCTGCAGTTGACGTTCTTATGCACGTTTTCTTAAAGGGATACACTGATCACATGTCTGGAAAGAGTATACAAATGACCAGCAAACGGCGACATTAGTAAAGCCTATTATTTACAGATATATTTCTTTTCTTACTTAAGCATGAGAAGCTGGCCATCTTTACTTTGTTTTAAATCTATGTATTAAAAGTTTATGTAAATAACTCAATTAGGATTACGGCAGGTGTTTTTGATCCATAAGCACACCTAAACCAGGTTTTACCTGAAAATTTCACCCATCTGAAATGCGGTTGAAAAGGTAGATCTAAATGGGGTATAATGGTTGAATTGAGCCACCCTGCTATAGTAGTTCTATAGTATTAGTATGTAATTGCGTATGTGTGCAGTAATAATGTTTAAAATAATTATATATTTTGTTGATGCTGCATACAGACACACGTGTGCTCACAGCGTACTGCTGCACCGTGTTTAAGGTTTCCAAACGTCATTGTCAGGTATAATTGTCTGAGTGTGAATTATAATACATTACTAAAACATTACTAAAGAACTATTTTACAATACTGTAAGACATTTATTTTAACACAATCTAAAAATAAAGGTTTACACATATGCTATAACACATGCGTTATGCGCGTAACATTTTTTAATATGCGTAAAGGAATGTTATCATAAATCGGTAGGTAAGTAACCCCCATACAAATGACATATCATTTTACAGGTGTTCAGATGATAAAAGTAAACAGGCTGATGCACGTGTGTCAGGTAGCGTCCAATAGAGGAGTGGTTCGGCGCGCGCCCCCTTTGTGCGGTGCATCCCTTAGTGGTCACCCCAAAGAACATGTATTACATATTCTAAAACTTAACATTTGAATTAATCAAATCATATTGAATTGTACAATGCAGTGCTGTTGGTTAGTAACCTTGTTTATCTGAGGTTTAATTACATGGTAAATTAATGTATTTATCAAATATCTTAAACTTGGGCCCTCCTGGCACAATCTCGTGGTCGCCAGTACTGCAATACAATACACTCACTCCCCACGTGATAGTGAAAATGCAATCTATTCGTGATTTTATGAATATCTTGCGTAATGATCCTGCTAAGTCTCCCATCGTAAGTGTGAATGCGCACTGTGTTATTACACACACGCACACACAACGTGCTCTATCGTCTCGGCAAGCGTGTGTTTACACTTCTGCACCGTTGATCCCATGCCAACATACATACGACACCCGTGGGCGGGGCTACGAGCAACTCGCTGGCCAATCGCAGATGAGCAGAACAATTACTGGCTAGATCGTCAGCCAACGTGATCGCTACTATCAGACGGCAACAGCCAACGGGAGGCTGTGCGTGGATGGCACTAAATTGGGCACGTGTGTCCGTGCACATGTTGACGTTGGAATGAGAGAGAGAGAGAGAGAGAGAGAGAGAGAGAGAGAGAGAGAAGCCGGAGAGGGGCGCAGATCTGTGGGATAGTAGACAGGACCGTCACGAAGGGTCGGCATTGCTTTTAAAAGGTGAGATACAGATTTGTATTGTTTATTTTATAGTTTCCATGCCATTAGTGATGTTAATGAAATGTTCTTGCATTGCTCGACATGGATTGTATAGTTGTTATTTGGAATAGTATCTGTTATGTCTTGTTTAGCGACTTATTATTGCATGTGTGTAACTTATATTCAAGCATTTGTGACTGTTTTAATACACTCTTGAAATTGTGCTGATATTGTTTTACCTGTTTACTGATTATAATACTATATAAACATTATATACGGGCATTATAATCCTATTTCTCCGTCTTTCTCCGTTTATACTATATCTCTTCATCAGACGCACGCACGCACGCACGCGCACATGTAATAATGTAATAATAACCCCTCAAAGAGAAGCATACATACACCTACACACAAACATCAGTACAGTCATTTAGTTATAGTACATATAAAATGATTAAGATTCATACAAAAGTGTTCCATAATGCAGAGGAATTTGTGAAGTAGGAACTAATCTAATAATAACGAATCAAACTCTTGTGGTTATGGCTAACCCAATATTAAAATCAGTGGTGAAAATGAACAAATTCACTGGATAGACCCCAGTCTGGGTAGATACTTGTATTTCAATAACATAGATGCAGCAAATCCCACTATTCGGATAGTGCTTTTATTGCCTAAAAGATTGAAGTCCTCTGTATTTTGAACTGGAACTCTGTCCCCAGTTGAACCCTTTCACTGGACACAGTCCTCCTGTGTTACCTCCCCCCATAAGTAAATGTATATTATCTAATCTATATAATCTGTACATGTAGATATGTAAGCATTAGTGCCACTAGCCTTACATGACCTTTACAGTTAAATTCATGTCTGAGTGGCCGAGAGAGATTCCTAGAAACTCAAGAGAGAGAGAGAGAGATACTGTACAGTGGGTTTATACAGTTGGGGGAAGGGACATTGAGCGAGACAGAGAATGTGAGGGTGTGTGGATGGGTCGTTGGGTGGGTTTGTGTCTCCCTCCCTGCCTGCCCATGTGTGTGAGTGTGTGTTTGCCGGAGGGTGAAGACAGAGGACAGAGAAAACCAAGAGATAGAGAGGCTCCCGGTGACTTCTTTAACCATTAATGTTTAGGCATCTCGCTGCACCCCTCCCCCTGTTTTCCTGCACTAGCGGACACGCGTTCACATACTTGCACAGACGTGCACACCCTTACTCGTGCACGCTTCTATCTGATCTCTATGTGATAGAGTCTATTTGCTGTTTTATATGCCTTTTTAAAATCAGGATTATTATTTGCATTGAAAATTTTGGATAAAACATGAAAACAAATATTGAAACAATGTAAACAACTTAAAAATAAATAAACATTCAAGATTCTGCACTTGCATTTCTAGGTCGCTAATCAAATGTAAGCAAATTTGTAAACTTTTTTAAACTAACAAAGGTTCGCATTTCTTTGTTTCCTTCGAAGCACGCTGGGTTTTCTCAGGAAGATACTCAAATCATGCTGATGTTATTGTGGGTCACAAGGTTT
Source organism: Misgurnus anguillicaudatus (assembly GCF_027580225.2). NCBI lineage: Eukaryota > Metazoa > Chordata > Actinopteri > Cypriniformes > Cobitidae > Misgurnus > Misgurnus anguillicaudatus. The sequence goes on from NC_073346.2 coordinate 11,422,008, forward strand.
TGCACAAACTTGTGGAGTCCGTGTGTGTACCGAATATTCAAAGATTGAAAATTCATGTTTGCTAGTCCCTACTAGTTTAACTACTCTTAGTTATGTTACCCTGATATATCTTCTTTTCAATCCGCTTTACACGTACATTTATGCATTTGGCAGATGCGTCATTCAAAGCGACTAACAGTGCATTACAAGGTATACATTTTCAATACAATACAATTCAATTTTATTTATATAGCGCTTTTCACAATTGTTAATTGTTTCAGGAGAAAACACAGAATAATCGATATATAATATAAGAAGTAGAATACAGCAGTTAAGAATAAACCGTACAAGCGAGCGTAGTAATAATTATGTAACGTATACAGTAAAGTGCTAAGTTAAGCCAATGTTGGCTGACTCTCCCGGGGATAAAAACCCCCTAGGAGAAAAACCCTGTGGGAAAACTCCTAGAAGGACAAAAACCCTTGGGAGAGATTAATATATATTTATATATATATAAACACAGTAGGGATAGGTAAGCGGATTAAACTGGTGCAGCCGGTGGTTGTTGGTTGCGTATCGGCTGGGCATCACGTTGAAGGACAGCCAGTAGATCAGTGGTATTTTATTAATATGTGTGTTACCTGGGTTCAAACCCATGACCTTTTGCGTTGCTAAAACAATGCTCTACCAATTAAGCTAAGGTCTGCGTAAGCGCACTTCCAGGGTTGCCAGATTTGCATATCAAAACCAGCCCAACAGATATTCAAAACTAGCCCAAATACCAATAACTAATGAACGTCTTTAACCCGAACTGGTGGTTTAAAGGTGGCCCAAAACTGAACTCAGAGGACTTGGCAACGCAGCGCACAGCATCTCTCGTTGAGTTCACGCTTTATTTTTAGATAAATGTACAAAGTCAACACTGAGCTGAACAAATTTGTTCTTGAAATGTGTGAAAACACAATTTTCAAAAGGCATGACATATAATGTTTTAAAAGTGCATAAACCATGCAAATTGTACAGCGTGACCCCATTACCTTAATAATGCGTGTTGCTATTGCATATTTCTGTGAGGGGAAGCATGTGATACGTAAATAAGAGGTAAACATAAGACGTGAACTTGAGCACAAATGTTCTGCGCATTTGCACAAAGTATTTTTGCATCCGATTGAAAAAATACTACGATTCATGCATTTACATGCGTACTTTTTTCCTCATGATCAGATCACAGATCGGACTACACCATCCCTTTTAATACGATCGACATTTGCATCTGTTGCATGTATAAACGTAGCTGTAATGATAGTTTATTAATGTGCTAGAAGTTTGCATCTTTTATTATTTATTTTTCGTCCTTGCTTGTAGTTTACACATTTTACTTTCCTCTTTCTCTATCCTTCCTCACATCATATTTATACCCTTCGTTGTTTCTTTCTCTCCTCGCAGTCATGCAGTCCACAGGAAGAACTTCCTCTCAGCCCTCACAGGATTCGCTGTGCTCAAATGACAGTTTACCGTTCAGCGATGATGATCCGGACATCTTCCTGCTGGATCACGGATCACACGGAGCCCATTCTGCCCAGTCCGCTCGCTCTGACACAAGTGTTTACAGTGTGGACGGAGAGGCCACGCGTCCTGGATCTCAGTGTGCGTGTGATGGGTTCAGTGAATCCAGTGACCCTACGCAATCAGGACGAGGGAAAGCCGGAAAACGAACGGAAGGAGACGTGCTATTTGCGCGGAAGGTGGGAATTTGTCCACCAGTACAATTGTAGGCCCACATTCAAAGACCTTTAAAAAAGTAAAGCAGCTATGCAATCCACACTTCGAATATGAAACCATCAATCTGTGTCATAGACCTTCTTGTTTTGGCATCTCATTATAAGTGAATGTCAAGTTGCATTCCTCAGTATTTTACGAGCATGTTATTTTCAGCAGTTGTAAAATCCGACTGCCACTCCTTAAACACCCAAACCAAACACCAAATTGACTTGGACACTCAAAGGATCAGAGGGGATGGACAGATTTAACAGCATTGTGAATGTAGACACGGTGAGATGATGCTTTCTTTTTCTCTTCCAGTGTTTAGAGCTACAGGGTTTTGTCAGGCCTCTGCTGGAGCTTCTCAACGGACTGAAAAAAGGACGATTTGACAAAGGTAAGACAAAATCAAATGGTGGAAACGCCACTTTTTGGTGAATTTAAGGATAGGCTTGTTTGTTATACCACAGATGGGACAAACATATATGTGGGCAGTGAACACCACCATATTGAGTCTTTCTTGTAGATCTGCTAGCATTTAGATTTCTGCTGTTAGCCATTTCATTACATAACTAATAGAAACGGAGCATGCAGAAAGGGATTTAATCTGATGAATGCAACACTTTTTATGAAGAACTGAGATTCTTATCGCCATCTTTGCTGTTTTTGATTGACAAAGGCCTCAGCAGTTTTCAACAGAGTGTCGCAATGGACAGAATACAAAGGATTGTGGGAGTCCTGCAGAAACCACATATTGGGTAAGAGGTCTCTCCTAGATGTTATCCGGATCATTTAAAGGTTACACTGCAAAAAAAGTATTTTTTTTCTTAGTATTTTTGTCTTGTTTTCAGTAAAAATATCTAAAAATTCCCAAATAAAGATGCTTTTTCTTGATGAGCAAAACGACCCAAGAAAACAAGTCCAGTTTTTAGACCGAAAATATCAAATTTAAGTGACTCTGTGCACAAAACAAGCAAAAAAATCTGTCAATGGGGTAAAATTTTTCTTGAATTTTTTTAATTTAGCGTTTAAGAAAAATGTTTTTGTTACCCCACACTGTCAAAAATAAAGGTATAAAGCTGTCACTGGGGCAGTACCCTTTAAAAAAGGTTCTAATATGTACCATGTAGGTACCAATATGTACCTTTGAAGTACTAATATTCGACTCTTTGGGTACAAAGGTGTACCATTTTGAAGGGGTACTGTCTCAGTGACATCTTTTGTACCTTTATTTCTAAAAGTGCATTGGCAGATTATTTTTGCTTGTTTTATGCAAAAAATCACTTTAAATTTGATCTTTTTGGTCTAAAAACTAGACTTATTTTCTTGGGTCGTTTTGCTCATCAAGAAAAAGCATCTTAATTTAAGAATTTTAAGATATTTTTACTGAAAACAAGAGAAAAATACTAAGAATCATCATATTATTGGTACTTATGACATCATTAAAATTGTATTGATAGGTCTCATGAAATCTATCGAGAACATGCCAAGGTCCCAATTTATACTTTGCTTGAAGAAAATAAAACCTATTTATACAGTAGAAACACTAATATTTATTGCATTTTCCTGACAATTAAACACATGACCTTTCCCATTTCTCATTATACAGTAATGATTTAAATGTTATTATAAATAAATTCATTATTTTTTTAGATAGGTAGCTGGGTCCCATTACAAATATTCTAAATGAACATTGTTAAAATTATCTCCTCTCACTTCACATAAGCCAATCAGAAGAAAGAGAGGGCAAAAACCAGAACACAAGGTCATCCCATGGTCTGAGTGGAGCTTTATATGGGTGCATGTTGCTCCCATTTTGGATTTTCTAACCTGAATAATAGAAATAGCTTTAATCTGTATTTATTAGTTTAATAAAGGTTGTGGAGTTTATTACACCCCCTTCATTTAATGTGTCTTAAGGGTCATTTTAATAGTGTTATTTTTAATCTAATGTGATCCAATGGGAGACATTAAACGGACACTGAATGGGAAAGGCAAATTTCAAATTACCTTGATGGTTCATATCAGCTTTGGTGGGTTGTAGAAATTAAACATATTAAACATATATATGAAAGCTTATTTATTCAGCTTTAAGTTGATATATAAATCTCAATTTTAAAAAATTGACCCTTGTAACTGGTTTTGGGGTTCATGTTGATTTTTTTGTTTATTAATGTATTAATTTTAATCTGTACTAATATCGTAGTATTGTACAGATTGTGTTATTTAATAAAGTGTCACTGCTTATTTAGTCCTGTTTACTTTTTTTTCTCGGCAGAGAGAAGTACTTGCCCACTTTATTGCAGATAGAGGTGATGTTGAAGCTTTGGTTTCCTCAAGTGACTCCTCAAGTTTCTGTGACACCAAACTCTGCCGACCTTTCACCTTCCAGCATTTCCATCCAGAGCCGGAGCAATATCACGCCACCACACAAGCACAAAGACCAGCTACACATTCCAGTCAAGGTCAGTATAGAGACCATCCATCAAATGTATTAGCTAGTACAATATTTTTCATCCTTTTTGTCTTATTTACCATCACAGCCTCGTCAATGTTAGTCTGTTTATGCTATTTCATATTTTTATTTTAACAAATCACAATCAAAACTTTTCAAAGCAAACACCTATGTCTTGTTGGGAATCACTAATCAAGTACATTTTGCACTATTATGTAAACATTTACATTTTAATTTCACCTTGGCATACTTTTAAACGTACATCTATTAATGCACTTTTTAAATCTCTTTTTGCATCTGCAGAAGCGAAGGTTGAGCTGGTCAGACACAGACTCGCCATCCTCTTCCCCACTTATGTTGTTTAAGCAGTCGAAAGTCAAAGGTGGTGAAGACCATCAGTTGCCATATGTTGACGGCGAGGAGGGCTCTTCCTCCCACGCGAGCCAATCCGAAAGGAGAGTAGGTGAAACGTCGGAGCACAAGGTCATCCGGTGGCCCGGTTCCAAACTGACGTGGGTGCACGTCGCTCCCATCTTCTCCCCGCCTAAATCCGGACCTTCCCATAAAGTAGGAGCTAAAGAGCGAGGTGGCGGCTACGTCCTCCTTCCAGTTTCGCCCCTCACCAGCAGGAGCAGCCCAGCCACACAGGACAGCTCCGTCTCGTCCACGACACCTTTTTCAGAGCCAGATGGCAGCCAATGCCAGCCTGTCACATCGGGGACTGCGAGTGCTTTGCAGGGGTGTGTTCAGAGCCCACCAATCACAATGAAGCCTTCATGTCTGGTACGGCAGAGCCCTTTACAAACCTGATGCAGAAAACCAAGCACAAACCACAGCGAGACTTCTCTGTGTCAGGGGACATCAAATAATATGGTTTTGTCTATTGAAGTGATTGCTAAAACAGTATTTGAAAAGAACCTCGGAGAGGTTTAAATTCAACTTGGATCACAAAAAGGAAATTTGGTGATATTTAAGTTACACACTTTAGGAAAATGTGAGATCTTGGATGGTCCTGCAGTGTGGACAGTGTGTTAAAATGTAAAGGAGAGTTATAGTCATTGCTACAGTCTCAAAATATAGTCAAAATAAGTCCCGAATGCAATACGTCTTGTTAAATCGATGGCATCATTTGAATATTTTATATCATTGAAAAAGATTTTGGCCAGTTCATGTCATTACTCTGTCTTTCACATTGCTACTGAGAATAGTGGGATTTGTTTATTTATTATAATATTTTATAAAAGTTGACAGAGCGAATAGTGAAACACAGCAGTATAGGATCCAAAGGAAAAAATGTAGCAAAGGTATAACACATTTACAATAAGGTTGTATTTGTTAACAGCTAACAATGAACAATACTTGAACAGCATTTTTTAATCTTTGTTAATGTTAGTTAATGCCAATACAATTGTTTATGCAAGTTCATTGTGCATTAACTAAATAGTTACATTTAATTTTATAAATGTATTAGTAAATGCTGTTTAGCTTATAGTTCATGTTAACATTGTTATCATTGTTAGTGCGTGTTAACAAATACAAACTTACTGTAAAGCATTTCCCAGATTGTTAATATCTGATCTCTTGAGTCAAGGATGTTACCGTTTTGTTACTGTATTTTATAAAGGCAGTAATTTTTTCCATCCCAGTGGGATTTTTTGTGCTTGCAGTGGTGAGATTTAAAATGTAAATGAAACCACTTCATTTATTTGCTATAAAATCCACCAGTACTATACGGTTTAAGTCAGCATGGCTGAATGAAATGAAAACAGATACCGTGATCAACCTGATTTAATGCAGGAAGTTATGTAATATCCTGGTTGAGAGAAGAAAAAATTTACACGTGTCTGATTTAAGCGATATCTTTAATTTATGTTTATGGTGCTGAGTGTCTACTAAAAGACTGAAAAGATAAATCAAAGTACTGAGATGGAGCCAGGAGTGACTCTAATATGCCAACCCATCTTTATTTATTCATTTATTTATGTTTTTATGTATTTATTCACAAGGCAGCTGAGTTTACGTGAGCTTGGTCTGCTATGGACACGGCTGGAGTGTTTGAGGTTTTTATATATCTATATTAAAGAGGAAGTGTGAGATCTCAGATTGGAAACTCTGTGCCTTTTCTCCAAAAAATAACCACACTTATGATTGTGTTTTTATCATATGGACTGAACACAAATAGCAAAACGTTTTTAATGCACAGATTGATTGATTCATGAGAATAAAGTATTCTTGTGAGCAAATGAGAATTGCAATAACCAATAGCAGCATGGGGAACTGGTGTGTTCAATAAAAGTGAATTAGTTGTCATAGCAACATTTGAAGTGACGCTGTATTTTCTGACCAATACTGCAGGCAGTTTTGATGCACTTATGATCCACCAAAAGTTTTTTGGGGCTTAATAAATTATGTTAAAATCCATTTATGCAACATTGAATTTAATAACTGGATGTAAACAACATTATAAAAATGCACTTCACATGCTGCTAGTTGCTGATTTAATCATTAAAGGGATTTTATTTGCTTAAAAAACAGTTATTTGCCCCTATAGCAATAGAAATTTTGCTATGCTGAAAACCATAAGTGAAAATGTATTGTGTAATTGACTTTTTTTACGTAATGATTTTGTAGACATCGGTTGCACTTATTTTTTATTTCCAAGTTTTATACTGTATAGGCCAAGAGGGTTGATCATAAAGTATGTGTCTTGGTTATTTAAACTGTCCGTTTTTTATATAACTGTACTCTACTGTCTTCTTTCAGCTGTATACTGTACTTTCTAGTCACTTTTCCCAGCCCCTATATTTTTCTCTTCTGTACATCTCTCTCTTTATGTCTGCACTTGTACTATTCTTCATGCTTTTTCAACAAAGACACCTTTTAATAAACAATACATTTTGAAAGTGGCATCCTGTTTTTCGTGATGTATGTGTGTGCTTGAGTATCATAAATTCGGTTTTTGCATAGTAAGGGATTACGTTATTTCATGATAGATGTTTCAAGCAAACAATATGCTTCATTGTTGTCGCATAACCTTGTCAGATTTCATGTAACTGGCATTCAGTTATCAATCACTAGTTACAGTGGTGAGGCCGAGCTCCTTCTCGGAGCAGAGCTGTGTTGAGTGGGAGCAGCGGTAAGGTGGAGCTCTGTTCCGGAGCAGAGCTGTGATGAGGGGGAGCAGTGGTGAGGCCGAGCTCCTCGGAGCAGAGCTGTGTTGAGTGGGAGCAGCGGTAAGGTGGAGATCTGTTCTGGAGCAGAGCTGTGTTGAGTGGGAGCAGCGGTAAGGTGGAGCTCTGTTCCAGAGCAGAGCTGTGATGAGGGGGAGCAGTGGTGAGGCCGAGCTCCTTCTCGGAGCAGAGCTGTGTTGAGTGGGAGAAGCGTTAAGGTGGAGCTCTGTTCTGGAGCAGAGCTGTGTTGAGTGGGAGCAGCGGTAAGGTGGAGCTCTGTTCCAGAGCAGAGCTGTGATGAGGGGGAGCAGTGGTGAGGCCGAGCTCCTTCTAGGAGCAGAGCTGTGATGAGGGGGAGCAGTGGTGAGGCCGAGCTCCTTCTCGGAGCAGAGCTGTGTTGAGTGGGAGCGGCGGTTAGGTGGAGCTCTGTTCCGGAGCAGAGTTGTGATGAGGGGGAGCAGCGGTAAGGTGGAGCTCTGTTCCGGAGCAGAGCTGTGTTGAGTGGGAGCAGCGGTAAGGTGGAGCTCTGTTCCGGAGCAGAGCTGTGATGAGGGGGAGCAGTGGTGAGGCCGAGCTCCTTCTCGGAGCAGAGCTGTGTTGAGTGGGAGCGGCGGTTAGGTGGAGCTCTGTTCCGGAGCAGAGTTGTGATGAGGGGGAGCAGTGGTGAGGCCGAGCTCCTTCTCGGAGCAGAGCTGTGTTGAGTGGGAGCAGCGATAAGGTGGAGCTCTGTTCCGGAGCAGAGCTGTGATGAGGTGGAACAGTGGTGAGGCCAAGCCCCTTTTGGAGCAGAGCTGTGTTGAGTGGGAGCAGCAGTAAGGCAGAGCTCTGTTCCAGAGCAGAGCTGTGATGAGGGGGAGCAGTGGTGAGGCCGAGCTCCTTCTCGGAGCAGAGCTGTGTTGAGTGGGAGCAGCGGTAAGGTGGAGCTCTGTTCCGGAGCAGAGCTGTGTTGAGTGGGAGCAGCGGTAAGGTGGAGCTCTGTTCCGGAGCAGAGCTGTGATGAGGGGGAGCAGTGGTGAGGCCGAGCTCCTTCTCGGAGCAGAGCTGTGATGAGGGGGAGCAGTGGTGAGGCCGAGCTCCTTCTCGGAGCAGAGCTGTGTTGAGTGGGAGCAGCGGTAAGGTGGAGCTCTGCTTCGGAGCAGAGCTGTGTTGAGTGGGAGCAGCGGTAAGGTGGAGCTCTGTTCCAGAGCAGAGCTGTGATGAGGGGGAGCAGTGGTGAGGCCGAGCTCCTTCTCGGAGCAGAGCTGTGTTGAGTGGGAGCGACGGTTAGGCAGAGCTCTGTTCTGGAGCAGAGCTGTGTTGAGTGGGAGCAGCGGTAAGGTGGAGCTCTGTTCCAGAGCAGAGCTGTGATGAGGGGGAGGAGTGGTGAGGCCGAGCTCCCTACCGGAGCAGAGCTGTATTGAGGGGGAGCAGTGGTGAGGCAGAGCTCCATCTCGGAGCACAGCTCTGTTTAGTTGCAGCAGCAGTGGGGTGGAGCTCCATCTTGGAGCAGAGCTGTGTTGAGGGGGAGCAGCGGTGAGGCTGAGCTCTGTACCGGAGCAGAGGTGTGATGAGGGGGAGCAGTCGTGAGGCGGAGCTCCGTACCGGAGCAGAGCTGTGTTGAATTGGAGCAGTGGTGAGGCGGAGCTTTATACCTAACCATTGTTAGGCTGAGCTCCGTACAGAAGCAGAACCATACCGAGCAGAGGAGTGGCAACCAGACTAAAGCGGAGCTCTGTAGCAAAGCAGAGCTGTATTAGAGCCAGCTGTGACTCTGTGGGGGTGCCGATTTAGAACATACAAATTTTGGAGAGAGGTTTTTAGGAAAAGAAAGCGGTCGAGTACTATAACTATTAGACTTGATGGTTTAATCTGTCATGGATTGAATGGGATTTAACCTCATCCTAGCTGCTTCCCATAACTTTGGATCTTGTGTGTGTGTAGTGTGGGAATTAATCTGTCAAAGACCATATTGTTTTACTCTTCATTGCATTTTTATTCAACCAAAGCTTTTTTAATTTGTTTTTTAATAAACAGAGATTTAAATTTATTCACAACTGACATAAAATCTGGATCCACCAGATACAATTTTGGCACAACTTTCACTGTAGCCATGGTAACTACAGAAGAGGCAGATTTTTCCTGTTTTATTAATAATCACCATCACCAGTTTGTCCATCATGTGACAAATGTTCAGGTACTTCAGAGTCTGACATACACACACACACACAAGTGTGCAGGTGCAGCGAACATGCAGAGTACAGGATGTAACCTTGAACTGACGGGTTAGAATATAAAAAACAATGCTTTTACTAAAAATTATAAAAAATGTATTGTTTGTTAATTCAATTGTGTTCTCTGATCTCAATTTTATCATATTGTTACACGAATAAGAATAAATAATTTAAGCTTGTTAACCAGCCAAATGCAATGGCATGGTGTTTATACTTTTTTTTTACAAACATTTATTAAAATCCACAAATAATACATACAAGCACTTAATATTTCATGACTGACTAACCGGGTTGTTGTTTATATAAATCACCACATCTCCTAAACAGAGACAAAAGGGTATGATTTTACTCAAACACGCAGACTGCACATTTACAAATACATGCTTTTGCAGTAAATGCATTTAAAGAAAATTACCACAATAAAAAACATGATCACTCACAAATGAACATAAAAACACACACTCCCTGTGAATGTCTCCACTAAAGCCACAAACACACACCCTCTCTGACACACACCCACATTCACACACCCACACTCTCCCCCCTTGTATCCAAGCAGTTTTAGGCAAAGAGCTAACTCGCCCAAACCCCATCCGACTACCACACCACCTCCCTCTACACCCCTTTCCACCCCTCCCTCCATCTGCCCCTCTTCTTCTCCATTGGATGACAGAAACCAGGGGCAAAAGTGAGTGGAGGGAGTGCAGAATGTGTCTTGTATGTGTGTGTTCAAATGTGTGTACTGTAGGACGTTTAAAGGAGAGAGAAGGTGACTTTATGTATTTTTTAGGAATGTTGGAATGATGAAGCACTGTCTGTGAAATACCTAAACAAACCAGAATTTCCACACCTGCATTTGAGAATGTATTTGTGCGGAATAATCTCTCAGTTTGATATTTTTAATAATAACATCAAGATTGAAATGACAATTATTTTGTTTATTCCTATTTAGCAAGCAAAACCATTTATAAAAATGCACTTTTAGTGTACATGCATGCCGTTCTTAATTGCTTCCTTTTTTATTTGAGAAATGTAAAAATATAACTGTGCATGTGTATTTTAATCATAGCAATGAATGGAAGTAAAGGGATTATGTTCTTGTCTGGAAGAGAAAGCGTTGGAGTAGGGCGGAGCAGATGATGTGCTTACTCACTCGTCCTGCCCGACTGTCGTCTGTGTGTCTCTCTCTCTCTCTCCCGCTGTGTTCATTCAGTGAGCTCCATTAGTACTCACGCAAGCTCTGCACACATTCTGCAACACTGCTGTGATGCACAAACGCAAAAGATAAAATCATCTAAAATAATAATGAGCTATCAAGTATTTAAAAATGCAAACTCAAAGGATGATTTCTTCTTTACAAATATTAATTAGTCACAATGATACAATGTAGAAGTGTTTTGTTCATTGATAGTAGTGGATAATGATCAGTTAATTAGTTGTATTTTAGTGACAGAGGAGCATACTGTATTTTGGCACTAATGTGGGTTTTGGCTGTAGTGGTTTAGTGAAGTTTTGCTTCATGCCGTTGTGTCTGGTACTCCTGACACACACACGCGCACACACACACACACACACACACACACACACACACACACACACACACACACACACACACACACACACACACACACACATGCATACATGCATGCAAGGACTACATGCACCTGGTCATTTTCACACGTACGTGCAATATAAATAATGACATTTGTACAGTAATGAGCAGTTTTTTTCTAATTTAGTTAGAGGAATGCCATAGACAGTAAAATACTATATGCACATAAAAAAACTAATTTTATTTTCTAATAGTATAATGTATACTTCATGGTTATTTAAAATAATAATAATTATAACAATAAACAAAATAAATGTTGTAAAATAATTGTAAAACTGACATATAGGGCATATAGAAGTTAAAATAAAAATGCATTATGTTACAGTTTTTTTATTCGCTTTGGTACTATTTTCACAAGTATATGGTAAAACCTCACAACTGTTAGTACAAAACTCAAAGCAGATCATCTTTTTCAAACATGTAATCACATGTTCAATTGACTTAGTACAACACACAAAATTAAACACTCACCACACTTACAGTAATGATGGTGGGCAGGAATGTACTGTTTTTCAGTATTCCTAAAGTATAAATTATTTACTTCATTCTTTGGAGCTACATAATTCATGAAGATGATGATGTTGTCTGGATTGCTTTGTACGGACAACAATTGCCTGCAAGTTATTATGAATTGAGTGATAACTGTGACACACTTGCCTTTGGCACCCTATTATTGAGGTGTGTAACACATTCACGCTTGTGTGTGTGTGTGTGTGTGTGTGTGTGTGTGTGTGTGTGTGTGTGTGTGTGTGTGTGTGTGTGTGTGTGTGTGTGTGTGTGTGTGTGTGTGTGTGTGTGTGTGTGTGTGCGTGGGTGCGTGTGTTTGGGACCCATATGAGTGTATTAATTTGTCTGTAGGTGTTGGTGAGACCACTAACTTATGAAAACGGGGAAATCAAGGGAGATAAATTTAAATGAATTTTTAGGCACTACTTTACTAATTCTGGAAGTCTGGATGCTAGGGGCCTCCACCTGCAACATCCACCAACCATTTGTCATCATTACATATATTTACTTTCACACCGATGATTCTGATGTAATGCTTATTGGGGTGATTTATAAAATTGTCAACAACCTGTAATCCCGGAAGAGTACAGATAACTGAGGAAAGACGTGAGCAACAAACTGAATATTCTAGTGCAGAGCTTTTAAACGACAGCACACACCAGTAGCTGAACTTTACTCTACTGCTGCTACTCTACTGGTTCCCGTCATGTTTAACAGCTCATTTATTCTGATGCACACTGTAGTGTAGGTTGTTATTTGATCGAGGACTAAGATACCGGATTACATTAGCTTGAATGCTTTATAATATTTAATAGAGATCTGTGTCGGTTAATAAAAGTGTAATGTTAACATTTACTGACATATGCACAAAATACATAATGAACGTAAATAAACAGTGGGGGTAAAGATAAATACATATTCAATAATGTAAAGAACATTCCATAAAGACATTACCTATCTTATATGTTGAGTACGATCATTGAAGTCAATGTGAAATCAAACTTTGATACTCCGTATCTCAAAATTAGATTATTAGACTTAAATATGAATTCAAAAATGTCACATATTTTCTAACTTCTAGCCCTACATGTAAATCTAACCATCATGGATACCTTTTGTTTTTATAAAAATGATGTAGCATGTTTAAACCATATTCCTCATGGGAAGCATTGCCTGTTCCTTACAGCATGTAAAACGAATTGATTTGTAGGAAAAACCCCGACCACACACCCAAACTGAGCTCTGTATTATGGAGGAATCTGTGACTGGAGGCCTGGGTATGCCGAGTCGCAGCACATTATCCCGAATTGTCCTTTATGACAGTCAATGAGCAAAAAACAGACTGAATCACTACACAGACTGTGTGTGGATGTGTGTTGTGCCTATAAGGGCCCTGGTGTTCTGAAGGTACTTATGAAGCACATTGGGGATGGTGAAATGTTACGAAACATTCCTGCAGTGTGGTAGTCGAAAAACACGAGAAGTCAACGGTGGTGGGTGAGGAGCATAAAATCTGGCAGACTCTGGGAAGTCTTGCCCCAGGCTCATCACTGCTTTTCATAGTACTACTGCTGGACTCAAACGACCTACATCAGACAGAGAAGAAAAGTGTGCGTGCGGGCGTGCGTGCGTGCGCGCGTGTGTATCTGGTGGGGGTGATAATGTGAAGTTCCCAAAAGATTAACTGATGATCAATTTCTATTTTTGTTTTAGTTGAGGGGATGTTCTTTAGCTGTATAGTAATTCGCCATATTAATTGTGTTACTATGCTGCCTCCTAAAGGACAAAATATTTAATACAATTTAATTTTATTAGTAATTTAAGTAATGTCGTGTTGTAGTCTAAAGATAGTAACAGAATAAGATAAAAAAGATGAAAAAAAACACTGAAAATGATAAGTAAAAGTGTTTGAAACCAAAATATGAAGGTGTTTAATCTTGTTCGCTGCTCCGCTCCAGACCGAAAGATGGCAGCAGTGATGCAGCAGAGTTCAGTTTTCCGCCGGAAACGCGCATCAGTAACATCCGTTTCCGTTTCGCCATTGGAAAACGTTTGGCGAACACCGTGAGAGAAGAAAAGTCCAGAAACAGTACGGTACGTTTTCTTTTCGTATTAAATATGATCTGAGTTGTTGATTCAATGCTATTGTGTTTGATAAACGACACAAAATACGCGAGTGAAATAACAGCATTGAATATTGACAGTTCGCTACAATTCAACTGAATAAAGTAAGGGGAAAGTGTGTTTGTGTCGGCGTTTGATACCGAAACCCTCTTAAAATAATGCGATGGTGAACATGGTTTCCACCAAAATTCAATATTTAATAATGAAAACGGTGTTGTTGATGTTACTGTAGTAAAATTGTTGACGCTTGGTCTCCATTGCCATCCAAATCAAGTTACACAAAATGATTGAAACCTGACGCTGTTTAAATGAGACAACATCCTAATATGATGTAATGAATATTGTATTTTTATGTGGTTTAGTCATACGTGTTCCTTATAGATAAGGCCAGTGACATAACTGATCCTGAATGAGCGCAAAGTTTGTAAATAGTGATCTAAGTTACAGTCTTTTCTGGTCTGTCTGTTTATCTAAAACGTTTAGGTTACTAAAACTGCCAACATGTGGACTATTATGAGTTTTATCTCGTGCATTCAATTTTGTTTATCTGCTGGATAACTCTGTCTTGATCAGATCAGGGCTCTGGTGTATTTTAAGATGTGTCAGTGCACGTTGTTTTCAGTTTGGACAGCTTACATTTATTTTAGTCTAGGACTAGTCTAATCCCTGTCCGGGAAAGTAAGCCTTGTCTGTGAAACCAGGCCAGTGATAATTTATATAGGTCTCTTCAAAATACATATTTCTAAGCAGTTTTGCAGACAAATGTATGTTTCTTTGTTACAAAATCAGAATATTATTTCTGATCGGTTTTTAATATAGCAGAAATTATACAGAGTTGGCTATTGGCTAATATCATGTATGCATTTAAACAGAAATTGTGAGCAGGTTAAAGCAATGATTATTAGAAATGCTCCGAGCTCCGTAAGGAAAATTCTTGGCAGAAACCGAATAAAATGAAATGCTAAATACCGAACAACTGAACATGTTTTTTATTTTTCTAATTATTTAGCTAATTTTCTGACCATTACAAACTTTACATTTTCAGAATGTCCTTTTTAATATATATTTGTTTCACATTATCTAACAATGCATTTTTTTTTACATCCCAGCAGTCATCATTATAGGGCCTTTTGACCTGGTCACTGCTCTGATCAGATATCAATAGTTCGACTTGTTAAAACTGTTCATTTTACATTCGACCACATAAATGATTCTTGGCTAAATGGATATTAAACTGATCTTTTATTCCCACACAAATAATCTATTCATTACTCTTCCTCAAGAAACTTGCAGCAAAGCTTATATAGCACTGGATGTTGAGCAACGGACGTGCACCTGTGTGGCGGCAAGCACTCAACCAAGCGCATCGGTCTAACAAAAAGCATCAGTTAATTAAACATTTTATTTCTGGTTTAAGCGTGTTTGTCATTGTAGGACTTCGCTGGTTCTTCACTGGTTTTATTACATACTGCTGATGCTCTTCTTTATTCCTCTTCTCATCTATGACATGAGATAAAGAGCAAAAGTCTTTCGCGCTTGTGCATTCAGCAGATACCCATGTTCGCCGCCGTGTCTTTCTCATACGCTGCATGGTGTTCAGGATGTCTTGATTTTAAATGATAAATGAAACTTGGTGTGCTGTATGTTTTCTCTGACACTTTAAAGGTCCGGTTTATCCTGATCCCATTTTTCAAACTTCAGTTAGTGTGTAATGTTGCTGTTAGAGCATAAATACTACCTGTAAAATTATAAAGCTCAAAGTTCACTGCCAGGCGATATATTTTCTTTAACAAAATTCCCCTTTCAAAGCCTACAGCGGATGGCCGGTTTGGACTACAGCCCTCTACTTCCCCGTTTAATTACGTCAATATTAGAGTTTTTGACTAAACTCCGCCCACAGGAATACGTCAGTCGCCAGCTAAGCTCAACGGCCTGGGAATGCGCATAAGAGTAAAGGATAGGGCTGGGACGATTAATCGTGCAAATGTTATCTCATTTCACGTTATCTCAATGAAAGAAATTTAATGAATTACGGTGAAATGCCACCACATCCAAAAGCCAGGTGGCGCTCTTGTGCAGAAATTCCAATTGTGCCACAGAAGAAGTAGCATTAGAAACACTATTCCAGGAAATGTCTAAGGGATATTTTTATCGCTGTTCTTCTATTTTGTTTAACGAGTGTTGGTTTTTTAAATGCACGTTATAAACGACTCCGACTCATAATGATTTTAGATTCAGGGAGCTACACTGCGACCAAAATGGTCACATATGCGACCATTTGAACTGCCGTTGCGACCCTAATTTTTAATGGGTCGCAAATGTGCTACCTAATGTTTTAGACAATATGCTATGATTTACTATAAGCATTTATTAAAACATAAATGTGGATTTTAAGAATACGTTTTATAACGTGCTCTGAGCCATCAACACGTTGGCTTCATTTTGCGTGAAAGCACGTCGTGTCTCTCCCTATCAGTGTGCGTTTGCGTGCTCAGCTGTTTCTCAATGAATTGGGTGCGACGCGACGCAAGCGCAGTGTCTTCCATGTTTCTGAACTTGAGCAGAGGTCTTTCTTCACTGAGGACGCGGGACCCGTATGATTCCGGGTTTATATTTTAAATGGTCTGTCGGGTCCGGTTAGGTCCTAGTTTAATTACTTTGGGTCCCAAGTCTGATTAATGTTGTGTTTATAACCCGAGTCGATCGGAAAACGGCCATGAGCGCTACCGCGCTAAAGCTCGAGTGCAGTTTAGCGTGCCTTCGGTTTCTATGGCGATGGTTCTTGTTACGACCACGTGCAGCATTTTTCTTTCTCACATTTTTTTAATAAGCTTATTATTAATAAACCATATCTTTTCTAAAACCATATCCATATTAAGTTTGGACAGAGATTGTAGCAAAAAGCAATGCTAATGTCAAGCCAATTGCACTAAACGAGCAAAGCAATGTAAAGTCTGTCATCGGGACAGCAAGTAGACTTTTACATTTGAAATAATGAGTGGATTAAGCTTTTTAAATCGCAAGAGAGAAATAGAAAGATAGAGCAGAAGCAGTAAAAGTGCCTATTAAATAGAAATTATTACCATTATAACATCAGTCATAACATCAGTCACATTTATAATCTATAGACCTGCACTGTCTATTAATATACTATACATAGTATTGTATTATATTGAGTTTGATAAATTGGGGTCTAATTGCTTCATATATCAGTGCAAAAACAGTAAGTGTTTTCGTGGTGCTTTGACAAACAGTGTCAGCTTTGTTAATGGCAAAGAAAGTTTGGGGTGGTTAGATTGATGCAATATAATGTGAAATTAATATTAATTTTCCATAAATCAAAGTATTGTGTTGTGTCACACATTATTAGTTCTTCGTCACATGTATAGTACACCATTATTTGTCAGTGGATAATGACCGGCTACCACCACAAGTACATTTCAGATCTTTGGGAAACACTGCAACGTTTAAGAAAACAAGAAGGCATGTGCAAAAGATGGCAAGTAAAATAAAAAGCATATCTGTATGCAATACAGTTTCATTATTGTTCATTATTATCCAGAGCGCCTTAATATAACTTGAAAAAAATATGTGCGACCAAATCATATTTTGCGCCAGTAACTGAAAAAGTTGGTAGCGCAAGTGCCACCAGTGGAAAAGGTTAGTGTAGTTCCCTGAGATTGATAAGGACTTCCTACTGACCAAATGCCGTAGTACACACATGAACTGTGCACGAAACACAGAATCAGAGCCTTGCGATTCAGAATCGATTTTAGACAGGTCTTTTTAATGGGACACGCGATTAATCGTCACAGCCTTAGTAAAGGACAGGATGATTTAAGCTTATACATATCCTGGGCGCAGAATGATAAGCTCTATTGCGGCAAGCTTTAACTCTGCGTTAAAGCATTTTAACTCCAATATTTTTTGCGCATTTAAGCAAAATATATTTAGCCTATTTATCTGCTGAAACAAATCTATTTTAAGCACATATTTTGCGTCTTTTGCGCGCTTAAGTTCGTTATTTCAAATGTAGGCGTGTGGTATGCGCGCTCATAGTGGAAATGACGTGGTCGCGACGTGCTCGTTTTTTCTAGGCGCATCTGCACCACATCAAGTTAAAAACATTTTAACTTTTTAGAATGCCGCAAGTACACCGCAGGTCATGTGACAGGAACCGACTGATGGTCGCGTTTTCCGCGTGGCTTTAGACGTAAATGTAAACCTCCCCTTAATAATTTTAAATTGTCTAGCAAAAATACAGTAATATCAGATCAGGATCGGTAATGGTTGATACGTCGGTTGGCATCATTTATCTGTTTACTGGTGTTGGGTTATCTGAAGTCTTCATAATGAAAAACTAATAATTTAATGTATTTTAGCATTAATACAAAATCTATATGTCTGTTCACAAACATTATCAAAGACCTTACCAAAGAGGTGTTTCTTGTTGTCTGTTTAATAGATTTTCCCCCAACATGTCTCTGCCCAAGCGTGAGGTAGATGAGCTGAGGCCATGGGTGGAGCGCACAGTGAAGAAAGTCCTTGGATTTTCTGAACCCACTGTGGTCACAGCAGCATTACACTGCGTGGGTAAAGGACTAGACAAGAGAAAAACAACAGGTAAGTGAATTTTCCTTGCAATGTGTTTATTTGGGTATGATCAATACCTGAACAGATGAGAACAATCTGTCTGGCTGATTATGGGGCGGTTTCCCAGACAGGGTTTAGACAAAGCAATAATACTGCATTTTAGTCTTGGACTAGACTTAAACCCTGTCTGGGAAACCGCCACTATAAATGCTTATACTCTCTGAAAAATGTGCTTTGACATCAAAGACTCAAATCTCTCCCTCTAGATCAGCTGAGGCCATTTCTTGACGATTCGGCAAGTAGTTTCGTAGAGCGTCTGTTTGAGGCTTTGGAGGAAAGCAGAAACTCTCGTGGCAATAAAAGTTCTGGAGAGAAGAACCGCAAAAGAGAATTAAAGGTAGAGTTTTTTGAGCCTCCTTCAATTTGGATTGTAGAGTTCGGTTTGCTAATTAAACACGTATGATAACTTCGTAACCTTATTAGGATCACCAGATTAGTTTAATACTGTTTTAAGTATATCTAAAGAGCTCAGATGCAGAAGCCTCTAAACGCCAGCTCCTTAAAAATGAGCTAATGGATTAACCGAATGCTCTTGGCACATATTATACCATCATTAAATACTTCATCTTTAAATCCACTTAATACCAGCCCCAGGTCATTGAGAAATACTGGTTTGGTGGCAGAATCCATGAAAACATGTCAGACGCACTTAGAGGCTTTTGCATTCTGAAACATTGATGTATTTTAAGGTGCTTTATTTTTTCATGTCTATTTTTCCTTCATGTTTAGGAGGTGTTTGGAGATGAGGTGGAAGGAGGAAAGGATGGAGCGAGTGTGGAGTCAGCTGTGAAGAAGAAGAGAGTTCCTCGCTTTGAGGAAGTGGAGGAGCCGGCTGTTTTACCTGGACCTCCTACAGAAAGCCCCGGGATGCTTACCAAGATGCAGGTACCATTACCAAGATGCACACACTTTTACCACATCATCATTTCTTACAGCATCTCACCATCACAAACAGCAATAACAAACACAGTTAAATGTCATTGCAGACCGTTTAATCAAACAAAAAGGTTTTGCCTTACACAGTAACTCTCATTTCCTCTCTCTTGCTATATGTGTTCATACTGTTGTTTGTGATGTTTCTGCTATAGATTAAGCAGATGATGGAAGCGGCCACACGGCAGATTGAGGAAAGAAAAAAGCAGCTGAGTTTTGTAGCTCCTGTTCCCATTGCACAGGTGAGACTCCTGCTTTACACACACACACACACACAAAAGTTTTGAAACACTTGACTGAATTTTTAACACTGATCTTAAAAATAATTTAATCTGAAGGTGTATGGTTAAATGCATGAAATTACTTTTGTAGACAAAATATACCTGTGCCAAACCGATTTATTTCTGTTATTAGAAAACAAAAATTTTATTTTAAAATATTATTTTTGAAATTAATGACTTAAACTAAATATTGAAGTAATATTGCTGCCAATAAGAGTGCAGATTAAATATGAGCTCCTTTAATATTCTTTAAAATTCACTCTAAGGTGAAACTTCAAGAAGCTTTGTGATAAAATGACATGAATATGGTTTCACAATTTGTAGGCAAAGGGTTACGGTTATATTTTATCATTTGAAGTGCAGCGTTTTGATTTGTTTTGGATGCTTTTTATCACCAACATAATTCCCACAGTTATGTGTGTGCTATGCCATAGTTTGTATGATTTTAGATAGGGCTGTCAAAAGATTAATCGCATCAAAAATAAAAGTTTGTGTTTACATAACGTGTGTGGGTGTGTGTACTAGTGCTGTGTTCAAAATATCGATACGACGATACATCGTCATGTACGCCTGTCGATGCGCGCATCGATACAGCACCTTCCGTATCGATTCGGATGCACTTTTGAAAGTAACGTGACGAATCGCTGTTCATCTATATGGAAAGGACGCATGTGTCCCGCGGAGTACGTAGAGTTAAAGGTAGCGGGGTATACTTTCACTTTACGTGTCTGTCTCGATGGCGCACGTGTCCTCTCTCTCTCTCTCTCTCTCTCTCTCTCTCTCTCTCTCTCTCTCTCTCTCACATTTGAGAAGAAACATGACAAAGATTTGCAAGTGAAAATTGTACGTCTAGAGAAGAGATACAGAGCTACTTCAAACTATAACTGTCACATTAATAATCTGATTTCTATTAAATGGTATTAACTCTGACTGCATGTTTATAGATATATTCATAGATATAGAATAATTAAATGAGAGACACAAATATAATCTGCTGAGTAAAGCACTATCTTTGTAAATCTGCTTTTAAAAAACCTAACTTGAGTACTAAATCTGAGATTTTAAGTATTTCTATGAGTTACCCCAAAAGCTAATAAATGAATGGCAAAACCACAACTGTTACAAAACTGCTTATTCAATGTACAATAAACAGATGATAATAATAATAATGTTACTAAATTCTGAACAAAAATGTAATTCAAAATAGTCTTGTATCGTGATGCGTATCGTATCGTGATGCGTATCGTATCGGGAAATTGTTGGCGATACACAGCCCTATTGTGTACCGTGTATAATTATTATTTATATATAAAAACACACAATCATGTATATATTTAGGATTTTTTATTTATATATAAAATATTTATATTTATAAATAATATAAATTATATAAATGTATATACGGTATATAAATGCAAATTTCTTAAATATATACATGAAAATGTGTGTGTGTGTGTGTTGTGTTTATATATACATAATATTTACACACAGTACACACACATGTTTTGTAAACACAAACTTTTATTTTGGATGCGATTAATCTTTTGACAGCCCTAATTTTATTATTAATCTAATGTGGAAAAAGTAAAGAACAAGTGAGTGTGTCAAAACTTTTGACCGGTAATGTATTTATATTTAAGTACAGTTAAAATCTTGTGCAATGCCTGCCTAGGTCTGAACATTTTTGAGTAATAATGCATATATATGGTATTATATGTGCCCCTGGACCATAAAACCAGTCATAAGGGTACATTTTTTTAAGTTGAGATTTATATATCATCAGAAAGTTGAATAAATAAGCTTTCCATTGATGTATGGTTTGTTAGGATAGCACATTTTTTGGATGACATACAACTATTTGGAAAATCTGAGGGTGCCAAAAAAATTGAAATATTAAGAAAATTGCCTTTTAAAGTTTTCTAAATGAAGTCCTTAGCAATGCATAATTAATAATAATAAATATGTTTTAGGGCTGGGCATAGATTAATCTAGATTAATCTCATACAAAATAAAAGTCATTTTTTGCATAACACATGAGTGTGTGCTGTGTGTAATTATTATGTATATATAAATACACACACATTCATCTATGTATTTAAGAAACATTTACATGTGTATAAACATTCATTTTTATTTTTATAAATTCTATATTATATATAAATAAAAAAACGATATATAAATAAAACATTTCTTAAATGTGTATATATATGTATGTATGTGTGTGTGTTTAAATATACATAAAATTTACACACAGCACAAACTCATATATTATGCAAAAAAAAATATTTTGTATGAGATTAATCTATGCCCAGCCCTAGTTTTTCTATGTTTATGGTTGGAAATGTACTAAATATCTTCACAGATCATGATCTTTACTTAATATCCTAATGATTTCTTGGCATAGAAACCATGCAATGTGTTTGTTATTTCTACAAATATACCTGTGCTACTTATGACTGGTTTTGTGGTCCTGGGTCACATATATGTTAGAAACAAATTAAGTTCTGATGTAAGGCTTATAGCATCATAGTGTCATTGTCACACTGTTGTTTTTCTCTCTTTCACAGCCTAGATTGCAGCTGAGTACACCTCAGACAGACTCTAGTTCTGCACGTTCGATGCTTTCAGCGGCAAGTTCGGCCCAGTCCATCGGCCCCTCCCAGGCTGCTAACTTCATGAACGATGCGATAGAAAAGGCTCGCAAAGCCGCGGAGCTACAGGCTAAGATCCAGTCCACGCTGGCCCAGAAACCAGGGATTTTGGGTGCTTTGAATAACACAGGCTCACAAAACCTGGTCGCTTTGGCTAACCTGCATGCGATGGGCATTGCACCACCGTTAGTATATATTTCAGTATTATTTTTAGTCCTATGTGTTGCTATGGACAGTTGTAATGTATTTAAATTATCGAATGGGTGTGTTTACAGTAAAGTGGAGCCTCGTGAGATTACAAAGCCAACGCCTCTCATTTTGGATGAGCTTGGTAGAACCGTTGACGCCAGTGGAAGAGAAATTGAGCTTACGCATCGCATGCCTACCCTGAAAGGTATTACCACAGTAGCTTTATGCTCATATTATTATATCGTGTTTACTATTTATGCAGTATTATCACATATGATGATATACTTCATAGGTTATCTTATATGTTTTTCTCTCGCCAGCAAACATCAGAGCCGTAAAGAGAGAGCAGTTTCGCCAGCAGTTAAAAGAAAAGCCCACTGATGATATAGAGTCCACATCCTATTTTGACCCACGTGTGCCCCTCGTTCCTGCACAGAGACCCAAGAAAGGCTTCAAGTTCCACGAACAGGGCCGCTTTGAGAAGATCGCCCAGCGCATACGCACCAAGGTTTGCAAAAGCCTTCCTCTTATATTGTCGACTTCGGAAGAGCTAAAGGGCTTTATTAATTGTATGATCGTCTCTCCGTCTTCAGTCTCAACTGGAAAAGCTTCAGATGGAGATCGCTCAGGCTGCCAAGAAGACGGGCATCCAGGCCTCCACCAAACTGGCGCTTATTGCTCCCAAGAAGGAGCTGGGAGAAGGGGAGATTCCTAGAATCGAGTGGTGGGACTCCTACATCCTGCCCTATCACGTGAACCTGTAAGAGCCAATTGCCTGGTTTACACAGTTTAGTTGATCACTTGCATGTCTTTTCTCACACTTTTTTTCTTGTTTTTCAGATCTGTAGAGATGAATTTAGATGGCATTGAGTTGCACGGAGTCACCAACTTGGTTGAGCACCCGATTCAGATGGCCCCTCCAGGTATTTCTCACATAATGTAAATTACAGCAAGGCAATTATTTAAGTTCTGCAAATGGTAACTGATATTCCCATTTGTGTCTGTGTTAGTGGACACTGATACGGCAGTGACTCTAGGTGTGTATTTGACCAAGAAGGAGCAGAAGAAGTTGAGAAGGCAGACACGCAGAGAAGGACAGAAAGAGCTGCAGGAGAAAGTCCGATTAGGCCTCATGCCTCCACCCGAACCCAAAGGTACATCACTGTCAGTCACACAATTCAATAAACAAATCAGTTACTGAAGTATTGCATTTGCAGTCACATTTCACATGCTGTTTTTGCTAATCTCGTAATTTCGTGCTTTTGGTTGGTGTGTGTGCACGCTATTATGGGAGAAGTGCCCATATAAGGACTTCCACTGTACTTGTAGCACTGCTTACACAACAGATTCAGTACTCAACTTTCTAAAACTTGTACGACTAAGTGCATTCGGCACAGAAATTCCACGTCATACATCCAAAAAATTTTTAACCATTGCCCATGTTTAGCATGAGGAATCCAACTCTTTAAAGGAAAACACCACCGTTTTTCAATATTTTACTATGTTCTTACCTCAACTTGAATGAATTAATACATACGTATATTTTTTCAATGTGTGCACTTCATCTTTGTACAGCGCTTTGTGAATGTGTTAGCATTTATTCTAGCCCCATTCATTCCTTAGGATCCAAACAGGGTTGAATTTGGAAGCCGACAAACACTTCCATGTTTTCCCTATTTAAAGACTGTTACATGAGTAGTTACACGAGTAAGTATGGTGGCACAAAATAAAACTTTAATTTGGAGCCATAAGAATGAATGGGGCTAGGCTAAATGCTAACACATTCAAGAAGCGTATTTATTAATTCAATTTAATTCATCACGTTTGTTTTCCTTTTAATTGTGTTAACAAGAAAGTATGAAATACTGTTAGATAGGGCTGCATAATGATTAATTGTGATTAATCGGTTGCAAAATAAACTTTTAATTTTAAGATTTTTTATAGATGATATAGATTATATATATACATATATATATATATACACATGTAAATATTTCTTAAATATCTACAGTACACGCATGTTTGTGTATTTATATATACATAATTATTATACACCGTACACGTACATATTTGATGTAAACAAATTATTAATCGTCATGCAGCCCCACCATTAGACCCCCCCTCCACCTTAATATATACAAGTGTCTTGTATATATCAGTTGAACTTTTTTATTGCTTATATGTTTGTGCAGTGCGGATCTCTAATCTGATGAGGGTGTTGGGAACGGAGGCTGTGCAGGACCCCACTAAAGTGGAGGCTCATGTTAGAGCACAAATGGCCAAGAGACAGAAGTAAGTCCCTTTATGCATGCATACAGTATTGAAATCAAATCCAAGCACTCTGTGACTGTGGACTAGGGTTGGAAAGGTGCAGAAATTTTCCAGTAAATTTCTGGAAACTTTCCGTGGGAACTTAATTGGTGGACATCACATATTGTTGTTAATTTACATTTATTCCTTTTAATTCCAATGGAAAGTTTTCAGCCTTGGAATTCCCAAAAAATTTGCAACCCTGCTGTGGGCATTCATTTACATAAGCACACATATATCTATAACCAAGTGATGTTTACCCCTTGTGTGTGTTCAGGGCCCACGAGGAGGCGAACGCAGCACGTAAACTCACAGCAGAGCAAAGAAAAGAGAAGAAGGTGAAGAAACTGAAGGAGGATTTGAGTCACGGGGTTCACATTGCTGTTTACAGGTATTAAAGTAGTCTATGAAGTATTATTAGCAGGTGTAAATGCTAAATCTTCTTAAACCTGGGGTAAAAAAAATGCTCACGAGAAAAGTGCTTTGGAAAAGTGAGTCGGGCCAATCAGCTTATAGCAATCAGCTGCAAGGGGCGTACCTACTAATGATGCGAAGGATAGAGAGCTCAGTTTAGCAAATCCTTGCTAAAAATCAGTCTAGCAAGGACATTTGCGCTACTGCAGTTTTTGTCATCTATGTCTCCCGTTTCTAGGCGTTTGTCCGCGGCAGTATTCTGACTTCTTTCTCTTGTGCCGGGTGTTTAAGGTTGCCTTTCGCATGAAACGGAGCAAAACCATTCACACATTAAAACACGCAATACACATTCGATCTAGGTTACTGTACACCAGGGCTAGTCAACTGGCGGCCCGCCAATCATCCTTATTCGGCCAGCCAGTGACCTTTGAGCCTTTCTCAGTCGGAAAGCTGCCGCCTCCAGAGGTCGCTCGCATATGCATACTGCATATAGTCATCAAGTTTAAGTTAACTGAGCATTACATTCCCAAATCATAAGCATATTACAACAATTTACGATTAACTAAGAATAATAGTCAGCTTTATAATTGTTAAAATTAAAAGACGTATGCATCCTGGAAATGCGACCTCCGGAGGCTGCAGCCTTCGGATTGAGAAACGGCCATAGTCTGATTTAAATTCAGCGTGGTTACTTTTACCTTTCCACTGTATGACAAATGACGGCCGAAAACATGGAAAGGGAGTCAGGAAAGGGGCTGCACAGGGTGCCAACCATCTGCAGGTGCGTAATTATCCGATCCAATTCGAGCTTATGCGACTACACTGCATGTGACGCGCCGACCGGAAGTGATGTATTTCAGTGTGTTCCAATCTAAACTGTGTGCAAAGTAAAAATTATTAATTATTTTTTTGTTTCACTTTATCAGTAACACTTGAATACTTTAAAAACGATTAATTACTGGTAAGTAAATTATTAACTATAAATATATTCGTAGATTAATGGTTCTTGCGCTGGATTGAGTTTCTCTCCCATGACAGATTTATGATTAAACTGCAATTTCATTACAACTCCACTAGGGGGCGAACTCCAGACAGTTATTATTTACATCATATTTACAACTTTAAAATCTGGCCCCGAAGAAGAGTAGTTGAAGACCCCTGCTGTACACCGACATCGTTGCCTGGGTTGTGTATGTGTGGGGCGGGTCTATCAAAAGAGGCTCCAGATCCTGTTGGGGTGGGGTGTTGGTTTTGGTGATCTGAAATATCAACAACGGTTACCAGAAATCGCTTACAGTACTGCATGTAGAGTTTCAGAGAGTAAACACAAGTACGAAGTGATGATGTCAAGAATATGCTAATTAGGATGTGATGTCAACCAGCATCATCGTCTCACAAAATCCTGTGGGAAACACTGATATAGTAAAGGTAAAGTCACTGATGACTGAATTATTAAGTGCTTAAGCTTTTCTTCTGCTTCGATTTCAGAATTCGAAATCTTTACAATCCAGCCAAGAAGTTCAAGGTGGAGGCCAATGCAAATCAGCTGTACCTCACTGGCACTGTGGTCTTACACAAAGACGTCAACATTGTAGTCGTTGAAGGAGGTGAGAGTGAGCAAAGCATCCATATTTATTATTTATTCATCAGATTTATACACAACATGTATGAATTGTCTTTAAATGACCTCTACTTGTGTAGGACCCAAGTCACAAAAGAAGTTCAAACGGCTGATGTTGAATAGGATCAAATGGCATGAGCAAAATTCAAAGAGAGATGGTAAGAGGAGAGAATAGCAGGTTTAAGATCACATCAAGTGTATAAGATTGTAAATTTACCTTTTTATATTTTGTTTCCTCCAGAGCCTGAAGGTTCAGATGATGAAGGATCCAGGAAGACTAACAAGTGTACTTTGGTTTGGGAGGTAAGAGGAACAGTCCCTAAAAAAAGAAAATTCATCAGTTATCTTGTAGCTTAAAAAGTGCTCAATTTTATGTTCCCCTTATTTTTCTCTCAGGGTACAGCCAAGGAACGTAGCTACGGGGAGGTTAAGTTTAAGCAGTGCCCTACGGAGAGCATGGCTCGGGAACATTTTAAGAAGCACGGCACCGAACATTACTGGGATTTGGCTCTGAGTCAAAGTGTGCTGGAGACGACCGACGACTGAGACACTGACAAACTGATCATAAACATTAGACATAAATGCACACTTGAACACCTGTTTTTGAGAGGTGAAACAGACTGTGGTTGAGTGGAACGTATGTGTAAATACATTCTGAGTGTGTGATAGTACGGTCGAGTGCGTTTTGCATCGCTGCATAATGGGTGTGAAACAATGAATGGCTTATAAATAAGAGCTGGTTTGATGAACATCTACCTGTATGGCAGAACCTAACAATAACTGCAGATTAAACAATGACGGATATGTTGGTTTTGTAAACCCTGTAACAGTTTTATAGTGTTGGCTGTGAAGTCTGTGACTCTCAATGGTATCCAGTGCTAATATCAATGCAGACATTCAGTAAGCAAGCCTCACTGCTGGAGTAAACAACAGTTAACACTGAAGTTTGGTATTCGGTGACTGGACGTGTTTCAGTGTAAAAACAAGAAATTATTTTTAAAGCTTGCCATGCTTCTGTAGAATAGAAAAGGTTTTGGCTCACCTGTACCAATGTCCAGTTAAAACCTTTCATACATTTTTTTCATTTCCCATGTTTTGTTTTTTGTTAAAACTCAATTGAAGATCTCTTACAGTGTACATTAAACTGCAGCCAACCAAATGCTGGTGATTAAAGCTGGGATAAAAGAAAAATCAAGTTTGGTTTATTGTACGTCTTGAAGAATGTCATAAATCTAACACTTTAATTATATTGCACTATTTTTACATGGTGCTCAGTTTTGTTAACAATAGGAATTGTGCAAACCATTTCAATACTGTATTTATCTACAGGGGGTGGAGAAGGAAACTGAATCACTTTAACAATAAAGTGATGGCATTTTCACAGCTATGTGCAGCATAGTGTCCAATATTAATTTATTGCATACTACATCAGTGATAGTCTTTGCAGTGGATCGAGAGCCAGGGTTTTGTATAACTACATGAAGGACAAACCACGTCTAACAGGTAACTACTGACGCAAGAAGAGGAGCAAAGGGACGTAAATCTGATGTAAGTTTTGCTCGGGGTTTCCTCATTTACATAAAGTGCATTTTAAAACGACTGAAGGGCAATAATCACAAAGCAAATGTGCAACCATTTCTGGAATTTCATGTATGTCAGTAAATAAGTTTATTACACAGTTGAATTTACTGAAAAGCTTTCAGGTGAAGTCAAATAACCAAAGCCAAATAAATTAATTCACAAAATGCACACAATATGTTTAATAATCTGATCTCTGATTAAGACACTGTTCATGTTTCTTGTCTCTTGACACGAATCACGTCAATTTTATATTTAATTAAAAACGGAGTTATGTAGCATCACTTTATA
This sequence comes from Misgurnus anguillicaudatus, assembly GCF_027580225.2. Taxonomy (NCBI): domain Eukaryota; kingdom Metazoa; phylum Chordata; class Actinopteri; order Cypriniformes; family Cobitidae; genus Misgurnus; species Misgurnus anguillicaudatus. Next base: position 11,450,747 of record NC_073346.2, read on the forward strand.
TTACTGTGGGTCATGTAACATTTAAATGATACAACATTTATTAAATATTACATGTTTACTTACTTTCATCTGTCGCTGTTAAAACTGTAGCGCCCTGAAACTCCCGCCTTCTTTGATTTGATTGGGCGGGAAATCCGTCTTCTTTAATTTGATTGGTTACCTCAATCATTATGACATTGACGCGCGCTGTTGAGATTGACCAGCTGCGTTGTACAACATTACAATTCAGTCTATATAAGTCATTTACTTTGAGACTTTAAATACACACCACAAAAATAATACAAAGGTCCGGACCCTGATGGTGTTTGCGGCACTGACTAAACAAGCACAAAAAAATAAAACCACAATTCAAGACAAACAGACTCACCTCTGTAAAGTTGCTTTGCTGATTATTTCTAGTTTCCTTCAGTCGCTAGATGGCGTCATTTACACACAACACTCACTCATCAGAAAAATTAAAAGAAGTTTAATTTCTGAAAGTTTAATGGCCAGATACTGCTGGAAATATTGAAAAACGTGTGTGTGGTGTGGTGTGTGTGGTGTGGTGTGTGTGGTGTGGTGTGGGTGTGGTGTGTGGGTGTGGTGTGTGTGTGTGTGTGTGTGTGTGTGTGTGTGTGTGCATAGATATAAAGGCTAGATGGCTCGTCCGCGCTGCTGGCCAATTGAGTGCAACGTCCGCATTTTGGCGGCCATCTTGGGGCGGGGCGCTCGCTCGCTCGTGGCGTTGAGTTTTAATGATGCAGGTACTTTTAAATGACCATAACTTGCTTAATTTTTTACCGATTTTCAAACGGTTTGGTTTGTTATAAACGTCAAATATGTACCTATGACACTGCATACCTATACTAAAAATAAAAAAATAAATTCATGAAACATGTTAAAGCATCCAGAATTATAGCCACGTTAATAACGTTTGTAAAAACCCAGACCGTTTGAAAATCGGTAGAAAATTGAGCAAGTTATGGTCATTTAAAAGTACCTGCACCATTAAACCCAATGATACGAGTGAGCGAGCGCCCTGTCCCAAGATGGCCGCCAGGTGATGCCGTTAGGGACTCCGCCTTGAGCCATCTAGCCTTTATACATATCTATGTGTGTGTGTGTGGTGTGTGTGTGTGTGTGTGTGTGTTTGGGTGGTGTGTGGTGTGTGTGTGTTTGGGTGGTGTGTGGTGTGTGCTGTGTGTGTGTGTGTGTGTGTCTTAGTCTTAATTTAATAATAACATGAGTTATTGAGATGCGATGCCATTTTAAAGGTTATTGCAAAATACATTTGTTCAAATTTATTTCTTTATTTCATGCATTTTTCAAAATGTTTTGAGTTCATTTCTATTGGCTTTTTTTATTTTTTTTATTGCAAACAGAACACAAAAATACTGATACAGTATCAAACAATCTTGGATGACATAGATACAATAAGTACAAAGAAGAATAGAAAGGCAATCATTAAACACAAATAAAAAACAAAAACATTAAATAAATAAATAAAAATAACATAAAATATAGAGGTAATAAGCGACTTATGTAACATTCATCAGATCATTATACAAATTCACAATTTTGACACTTTTTTGATTATTAGTTTTTGTTAGTGTTATAATGCGCAACCCTGCTTGACCTATCTACCCCGCGCATGCGAGTTTATGAGCAGTAGGCTGGTGTGGTTGTCGTTACGGTTTCAGTCAGCTCAAACTTGATGAAAAGATGCGTAAAATAAAATTTACCACTGAGGAGTTAAGGGAACGTAATTTGTCTGCAAAAATTACAGCACGGGACAGAGCAAAATAATTAGGGAATGACTTTTATGAGGATGGCGGAGTAATGTTCTGTAAAGTCTGTCAGCACTCTGTGGTTTACCTGAGGCGACAGACAGACAGCATTAGATCATCTCTGATCCGCTCGACACAAGAACCGAAAAGCGAGCACTCCGGGTAAGTTTTATTTAGTTATTTTTCATTATGTTGTAAACATAATAAAAAGGTCTTAAGACATCTTAATACATGCTAATTTCAATATAAAAAGTAAACCAGGTAAAAAGTATTTACACAAGCTTTTTAATTTTGCTAATATATTGCAAAATTTAATAGACACTATAAATCACTCTATATTTAATTTTACATACAAAATATAAATATGATGGTCTTGATATACACATTACCTCTAGATTTAGTTTAATACAATATTTAGTCAGGTGTATCTGGAGTCTGACAGTCTGTCTACAAGTAACGTTAGCACTATTAAATAGACTTAAGGACTTTTTGGGGACATTTATAAGAAAAAATAGGAAAATAATAGCCTAAAATCTCAGGACTATGAGCTCAATGACAGTTTTTTTTCTTTTCAGTGTCCACCTCTAAATCAATTTTAATTCTAATTAATTAATTTAATTCTAATGTTTTTCACAGCATCTTTCAGAACACAAACACTGGCATCCTGTATATCAAAGACACCATCGGCAGCTGAAAGAAAGGAGTTCATCTTTGATTTTGTGAAGACCGTCCTTGAAGCTGACATACAACTGGAAAAAAAAACTCCCAAATTGTCCTAATTTCTGCAAAAGTACTGCAAGCAGGGAGGGTCAATTCCGGCTCCATCTCATTTACGCTCTGACTACCTTCCACAATTATTTCCTCAATATTTGGAAGACATCAAGCAGACAGTACATGGAAGTCCTGTATATGTAATTGCAGATGAAACAACAGATGCTTGTGGTCGTTCTGTCCTGGCTATGTTGAAAAAACAGACCAAGAAGGTAAGCGTATTGTATGTTTATAAAATGCCATTGGATGAAACTCAATTGTATGGTGAATTCAAAACATTAAAACTGTCTCCATCACCTTTGCACACACCAGTTGCTCCACGTACACCAACGGCTGAGAGGGTAAAATCCTTTCATTCATCAGTAGCTGCTTTTACATGGACATTTGTAATCCGTTTAAATGATCAATCTGAATAAAAATGCTCCATGTAAACACCTCAATCGGACTAAAAAGTGCCAATCTGATTAAAAATCTAATCCGCTTGTTAGGGGTGGTTTATACCGTTTGTAATCCGCTCAAAATGACATGTATACACTTGATCGGATGGATAACTGAAACTGGGAGGCTCTGCGCATGTGCCATCTTTTCTTTTTTTAATGGCGGTTGGGAAACGCACTGAAAGGTGCATTTCCGCCACCTACAGGACGGGAGTGTGGAGCATATGCACACGTGCAATGACGTAGAATTGCCGTAATGACATGTGACGCAAATAACTCGAGTTTGTTTTGCTGAAGGAAGTCACAAGAAGTGATTTTCTTGTTAATCTTGTTCCTATTATCCGTCCAATTCCCCATAAAGTGATACAAGACAGCGTTGTCCGGTCAGTCCATGATTTATTCTCTGATCCACAAACGCGTGTGTTTGGTCTCGCTCTTGCGAACGGTCTCTGCAGCACCGCGTGAAGTAAAATACGCTTTTTGGTCACACGTGAATGGGTGTTTTTGCTGCTGCTTTATAATCAGTGAGGCACAAAGCAAATCTTGAAACAGCGTGAAACTATATTTGTGCAATGTGCGCATGTCAAATGATCAAATCTGATGTAAATCTTGTGTCATATAAACACGCACATCAATCCGATCACATTATTAAGTGTTCATGTAAACGCTATGATAGGATTTATTAATCGGAAGGATTTTAATCCGATGGAGGCAAAATGTGTCCATGTAAACGTAGCTAGTGTCTGAACCGATGGTGATACATGTTGCTCCAATACACTCGACTCCAGCACCTAATGGCTGGTTCACACGGCAGGATAATTAGGCTGATTTTAGCCCAGATTCACCCCTTCTGACGATCTTAAGGATGTCCCGATAATCGTAAAATAAACTGATCAGATATTCTGCTCTCGTCTACTCGGAAGCACCTCGGGACCGCTCCGATCTCAAATCAGGGATATCCAACATGTTGGATTTTTTTGGCCCGATTTCTTCTCGTGTGTGGTGTCTCCCGGGGAAACGAGCATGCAGCCTGTGGACTGTGACGTGTAGCCAATCAGAAAGCGAGGTGACGAGGAAGCGAGGATGTACCGGGAAACAAAAATCATGGGTCACAACAACTCACCTCCATATCATGATGTAGCAAGTATAGTCCATGCTCGCGTTGTCTTGTCTCCACTTCTTTGACCATCGCCTTTGCTTTTGAGAACGTTTTTTGTCGCTTAAAAACAAACTGCAAACTATCGCCACTGCATCCTCTTCGTCGCCATGATTGTTTACTCTGAAATCACGTTTGATCTCGAGAGATTTTGTGAGACTTCCCGTCTGACCTGGGACTGCTCGGGAGTCAAATCGGTTCGTGTGTGATGTGTTGATTTTGCCATGTGGTGGCGCACCTCTAACTGTACGACCAAAACTGTTAGACCCGCGATGTTTTATCGGCGTGTGTGGGGTCTCTCAGGGTTGGAAAATCGGCCGACGATTTTAAATTTCTTCCCGTCTGAACCAGCCTTAAGGAGAGACGTTCAGTGAGGAAACTGTGCCCAGATGTTGAAAAAACAGATCAAGAAGGAAAGAGTATTGTATGTTTATAAAATGTCATTGGATGAAACTCAATTGTATGGTGAATTCAAAACATTAAAACTGTCTCCATCACCTTTGCACACACCAGTTGCTCCACGTACACCAACGGCTGAGCGATTCAAATCCTTTCATTCATCAGCGTCTGAACCGATGGTGATACATGTTGCTCCAATACACTCGACTCCAGCACCTGAAGAGAGACGTTCAGTGAGGAAACTGTGCCCAGATGTTGAAAAAACAGACCAAGAAGGTAAGAGTATTGTATGTTTATAAAATGTCGATGAAACTCAAATGTATAGTGAATTCAAAACATTAAAACTGTCTCCAGCACCTTTGCAAACACCAGTTGCTCCACGTACACCAGCAGCTGAGAGGGTAAAATCCTTTCATTCATCAGCGTCTGAACCGATGGTGATACATGTTGCTCCAATACACCCGACTCCAGCAATTAAGGAGAGACGTTCAGTGAGGAAACTGTGCCCAGATGTTGTTACAACATAAGTTGGAGAATGCTGGAGTACATCAGAGTATGGTCAATTGGATAATTGACTATCTCTCTAATAGACCACAGTATGTGAGGATGCAGGACTGTGTGTCTCAAGTTGTAAAGTGCAGTACTGGAGTTCCTCAAGGAACGGTTTCTGTTTACTTTTTACACCTCAGACTTTGTTTATAATTCTGAAACCTGTCATCTCCAAAAAATTTTGGATGACTCTGCAATTGTTGGTTGCATAAAAGACCACGATGAAAGTGAAAATAGGGAGGTCATAAAGCAATTTGTGGACTGGTCAGAGAAAAATGGTCTAAGACTCAATGCTAGTAAGACCAAAGAGTTTGTTATTAATTTCAGTAAACACCCACTGCAAGCTTTACCATTATATATACGGGACGAAGAAATTGAAATTGTAACATCCTATAAGTACCTGGGGGTATACCTGAATAATAAACTGGACTGCTCTAATAATACAACTCAGGTATACAAGAAAGCCCAAAGTCGTATTCATTTGTTGAGACGACTGAGATCGTTTGGTGTAGATCATCTATTACTTAAGACATTTTATGACTCTGTTGTATCATCTGTTGTTATGTATGACATTACTTGTTGGGGAGGGGGTCTGTTGGAAAAGGAAAAGAACAAATTAAATAAGCTCATAAAAAAGGCCGGATCGGTTGTGGGGTGTGTGTTACCCACTTTAGAGGAGATATCTCAGAGTAGAATGTGTGATAAATTGGTTTCTATGATGAGCCAAAAGGACCACCCCCTTTATGGTATAGTTCAAGCTCAAATGAGTTCCCACAGTGTAAGATTAATCCATCCCCGGTGTGTTAAAGTGAGATTTAGAAAGTCTTTTTTACCTACTTCTATTAGAATGTACAATCAACGGTATATAAGATGAAGAACCCTATGGTAGATATCCAAATAATAATAATGGTCTGCAAATTGATACTTCACAAAAATTGGATGGTGTGTTATGAATGCTATTTCTATGATGTATTATTATGTTTTATTTTTTTAAATGTATTTTTTACTGTTGCGTGAGACTTGCTGCTGTGACATTCTAAATTTCCCTTTGGGATTAATAAAGTAATCAAATCAAATCAAATAAAAAAAAAACAAGAAGGTAAGAGTATTGTATGTTTATAAAATGTAATTGGATGAAACTCAATTGTATGGTGAATTCAAAACATTAAAACTGTCTCCATCACCTTTGCAAACACCAGTTGCTCCACGTACACCAACGGCTGAGCGATTCAAATCCTTTCATTCATCAGCGTCTGAACCGATGGTGATACATGTTGCTCCAATACACTCGACATCATCACCTGAGATGAGGCGTTCCAAGGATGAAACCCAAGATAAGAGCCAAAGAGCAACACATAAACAAACAGGAACTGGGTATATACAGCAATCCTTAAGTTAAATTTACAACTTTTTAATACCTTTTTTACTACCTTCAAAATATTTTTTAAAACCATCACGACACTGAATTGCAAGTGTTAATCAGCAACCTTTCTATTATTTACACAGATTTTGGCATATAACATACAAAAAAAAGAATAGACACATGGATTAAAGTGAAAAAAATTATTCTGACTGAAATGTTTTCAGGCCTAGTCTTACTCCTTTAACTAACACTTTATGTAGGCGAGACCAATAGCATTTTAAGGGGAGATTTTTTTTTGCCATAAATTCCATATTGAAGTCTCCTGTGGCATATATAGGTTGCTGTAGTTTGCAGGGCATTTCAGATTAAGGCGAAACAGCTAAATAACTCACTATATAAAAAGAAAACATGAATATCACCATCTTTAATGAATCTTTTATTAATTATTTATTAATTGTAAATGTATTTATTTTAGCATTTACTAATATTTTTTTTAATCAAAGTTGAAACTGTTAACATTAGTGAATGCACCATGAACTACTGTCAATTACTGTAATGACATAAACAAGAATTCATTAATGCTTATATACTCTATATTTTTCATTGTTTGTTCATGTTATATAATGCATTTAGTGATGTGAACAAATACAACTTTTTCATATCATATTATTCAGTACACATAAACGAATAATCCAGGGTATGTTCTGTTCACAAAACTATGAGGGGCCGTGCGGCTAAAAAAACATACTTCACTTATGAATACATATGTAAAAGCATGCATACACATATATAAACACTCGCATATACATGCATACTGTTGGATGTTTAAGCAAATACCTATGAAATACATGTGCATACTAATGTGAAATTCATACCAATACATCTTAAGTTAGTAATGCATACATATACACTTGTGAATAACTTGCATATACATGTAAACTTAATGCACGCATACACCTATAAAAACTGAAATATACATATAAACTTAATACACGCATACACATATAAACACTCGCATATAAATATAAACTTGATGCACGCAAACATATATAAACATTCGCACATACATATAAACTCTGTCCATGCATATACACCCATTAAACACTTGCATATATATGTAAACTTGATGCACGCATACACATAAAAATACTCGCACATACATATAAAAAAACTTGCACATACATATAAACTTGATGCATGCATACACATAAAAACACTCGCACATACATATAAACTTGATGCACGCATACATATAAAAACACTCGCACATACATATAAACTTGATGCACGCAAACACCTATTAAACACTCGCATATACATACAAACTTTCAGTATAAAAGGAAGTCATTTCAGTATAAAAGGAAGTCATTTCAGTGTAAAAGGAAGTCATTTCAGTGTAAAAGGAAGTCATTTCACTATAAAAGGAAGTCATTTCAGAATAAAAGTCTCGATGGAGGGAGGAGCCAAGGTGACTGCAGCTACCATGAAGCAAGCGGGTGCACCACTATATTTGATGTAATTTGAAGTAATTAACAAAAATCCCGAGCCTTATTTGACAGCAGCACTAATTGAACTATTTGATCGGATGCATTTGATATACAGACCGTGACCGGAATGCACCCACAAATCGCGCTGTTATTAGAAATGCGTGTACGGCGTGTACGGAATCGAATCAAAACTTGACTTTTAGACCCGCAGTCTGCCTGTGCCATTCCACCCTAACCCGGACTGCAAATTAAATGTTAATATTATTCTACCCGTTACAATAAATATTAACAGCTCACTCGCTGGATACCCGTATCCGCCCGCCAGCCCACGTGCAGGACTCTGACATGGAGTATGCCTAAATAAAAAATCCCTGCCACCCATCTAGCCGACTCTTGTAACTCTTGTAATAGATTTTTGTGAATCTAGAAGGACTTCGATCATAGTCTATCACATTACGTCCTGTAGGTTCGTTTGGAATGTGTCTGCCGCACAGCTCCAGTCAGGACAGATCAGCCACCAGCGAGATTAAAAGGTGGGCTTTGTTTAATAAAAAAATTTTTAATGCATTTCTTTATATTACAATAAATATGATGAACAAGTCACCCATTTATCAAGTATCGATTAATTATTTTTACTTAATCCTTTTTGCTTTTTACAAAAAGTAGAATAGGCACGCATATTCTAAATTTAACCAAAATAATGGCTGTGGCGTTGAAGGAACTTTCCTGTTTTAGTGAAAAAGAAATAAGTTCTATTGCTGTTATTATGTATAGCATATATTGGTGATTTTTTGATAGCAAATATGACAGTTTTAAACATACTAAGTAGCCTATTTATTTATTTATTTATTGGCAAATACAGAACAACGAGGAACAAGTAGAAAAAAAGGTAGGCGACACGCCTTTCTACCTTGCGACAAAAAGATTAATCATAGCCAACTTAGGCTAAATGTAATTTTAAAATTTCGTTAATTAAAAAAAAAAGTAAACCGAAAGCCCATTGTTTATGCTTGTCAAATTTATGCTGACTCGGTCACAAAATTTCATCACGCAGTATTTGATATACAGTATTTATTTGTGTTAATGGAAAACAATATAGGCTATAGAAATTCGTGCTGAGTGACACGAAAAAGACAATCGTAATAATTTACACGAGAGAATAAAAGAGGAAAATATTGTCAATAAATACGAATAAATAAATCTACTATTTCATGACAAAATGCCTTAAGATATTGTTGGTTCTGCATTCATCTAGCCAGCATAAATTTGACAATCATAAACAATGCGCTCTCGTTTTAAAAATGACATTTAATCCTTTAATCATATAAGGGAGAAAGGCGTGTAGCCTACCTTTACTTTCTCTTCATTGTTCTGCATTTTCTAATGAATAAATCAATACTTAGTTTGTTTAAAACTGTTACATTTGTTATAAAAAACAATGTATGCTTCATAAAAATAGCTTGTTTATTTTTTACACTGTAAAAAAATAATACGCTGGATTTACTTAAAAATATAGTTCATAATTTTTGCATTTTAAAAATATAACATGATAAATATTTAGTTGAATTTACTAAATAATGTGTTCAGTTAGAATTACTCACCATTTCTGTGTTATTTTTTACTCAAATTTGGTTAAAAAACAAGAATGTTTTTATAGAATTTACTTTGTTTTAGTTAAATTTACTAAGCCACAAAATCATTTTTTGTCGGTAAAACCGCACACCCAGCTTCACTCAAATCGAGTCAAAACGGTCTTGACTTTTAGACCCGCAGTCTGCAATCCACCCTAACCTGGACTGCAGGTGACATGTTAACTGCCCCCCTTCAGTGCCCACCAACCCCACCACCAGTAAATAAATAAATACATAAAATAAAAACAAGCACTTTAAACAAAAAGCACACAGAACTCTTATTTTTTATTTTTTTTCCTAGTGTTTCACAAAACATTAAAGTCTAAACCACCCTAAACCCTGAATTTGCAGCATTAATTTCTAGTCCTCCCCTCGCGAGTTGTTCTTGTTCAGGGCCTGTAAATGTCCATTGAAATATAGTTTAATGTATTTCATAAAATTAATGAAAGATATAAAATTATGATTTTTTTGTTGAATTATCCCTTTTTCCAAATACATATGTCATTATGCACAATGTATAAAACTTTGAAAGTGAACAAAATCAATAACTTAAAAGATTTTCTAAAAGTTTCCAGTAGTTATGAATGACATAACTGCATATGTTGCATATGTATACTGTACATTGTATCCTTGGCACGTTTCTAATCCCCTTTTTATCCTGCTCAACTAAAGGCTTCCGCTAGACCGTTTGTCGTGACTCATCTATAAGGTTTTTTACATTAAAGCTATAGAGTTTCTCCTGCGGGCTTTCCCCCCTCGTGCTCGGGCAATAGGCTACTGCGTTGGGCGCGTTGTCCGCATATCCCAGAGAAAAGGAACATTCTTCTCGATTTGCTCTCGTTGTTGCAGGCCCGGAGTGGCCATAGGGAGGACCGGGAGAATTTCTGGCCTCGAGGGCTGGTGTTGTCATGCCACCGGGTTGAAGGTTGCTGTCCCTAGGCTGCCAGCACTCACAGCAGCCCCCCAATTTGCGGGTGATGTCCCCACCGCTTTATGCCCAAGTTGATTGTGTCCCGAGTCCCGATCACTTATTGGAAGAATTCTTGCATTAGGGTCCATTAACATCTAAAACAAATGGAAAACGCAGGAGGCGCCGCTTTCTTCTGGTTTTCAGTGCGCTCAGACGCGTCTATATTTGAGTGCGCTGGCTGCGCGTCTAGATTTAAAATGAACTTAAGCGCGATACGAGCGGCCTCTAAAAGGAAAATGATCTACAAACCGTATTTTATCGTCTATGAATAGTCATTATTCATATTTTATTGCAAGATGAACAAAAATCTATTTGATCCAAAACTCATCAGTTTATTGGAAAAAGTAAGTTTTATATGAATGAAGGTGATGTTTTCTTAAGTAAAACAAAAATGTGAAAGTCCATTATATATTTGTTCTTTTTTTGACACAAGGTATGCATACATTACGTTATTTGGCAATATATATATATATAAGTAAAACAAATAATATAAGGATTTTTATTTTTCCATCTGTTTCTCCTGCATACTTGAAAAATCTTACTTGTGTTTTGTATATCAGGGGGTTTCAAACTATTGCAAATATGTTTTTACAAGACCTACCATTTTTTTATAGAAATATAGGGGAAAACACATTTGTTCCCTTTTAGTATTTTTGAATAAGTTTCCTTAAATAATATTAAAATACCTAGGGCTGCACGATTATGGCAAAAATAATTGTTTAGGCTAGTATACTGTAAAATAATACAAATACTGTATATCAAATACTGCGTGACGAAATTTTGTGACCGAGTCAGCATAAATTTGACAAGCATAAACAATGGGCTTTCGGTTTGAAAAAATTTTCAATTAACGAAATTTTAAAATTACATTTAGCCTAAGTTGGCTATGATTAATCTTTTTGTCGCAAGGTAGAAAGGCGTGTCGCCTACCTTTTTTCTACTTGTTCCTCGTTGTTCTGTATTTGCCAATAAATAAATAAATAAATAGGCTACTTAGTATGTTTAAAACTGTCATATTTGTTATCAAAAAATCACCAATATATGCTACATAATAACAGCAATAGAACTTATTTCTTTTTCACTAAAACAGGAAAGTTCCTTCAACGCCACAGACATTATTTTGGTTAAATTTAGAATATGCGTGCCTATTCTACTTTTTGTAAAAGGCAAAAGGGATTAAGTAAAAATAATTAATCGATACTTGATAAATGGGTGACTTGTTCATCATATTTATTGTAATATAAAGAAATGCATTACATTTTTTTTTATTAAACAAAGCCCACCTTTTAATCTCGCTGGTGACTGATCTGTCCTGACTGGAGCTGTGCGGCAGACACATTCCAAACGAACCTACAGGACGTAATGTGATAGACTATGATCGAAGTCCTTCTAGATTCACAAAAATCTATTACAAGAGTTACAAGAGTCGGCTAGATGGGTGGCAGGGATTTTTTATTTAGGCATACTCCATGTCAGAGTCCTGCACGTGGGCTGGCGGGCGGATACGGGTATCCAGCGAGTGAGCTGTGAATATTTATTGTAACGGGTAGAATAATATTAACATTTAATTTGCAGTCCGGGTTAGGGTGGAATGGCACAGGCAGACTGCGGGTCTAAAAGTCAAGTTTTGATTCGATTCCGTACACGCTGATAGGCAGCTGCTTTTATAAACGTCTTCTGCTTGTTTGTGTCCATGCTCAGTTTGGAAACAGTTAAGGATTTCTAATAACAGCGCGATTTGTGGGTGCATTCCGGTCACGGTCTGTATATCAAATGCATCCGATCAAATAGTTCAATTAGTGCTGCTGTCAAATAAGGCTCGGGATTTTTGTTAATTACTTCAAATTACATCAAATATAGCGGTGCACCCGCTTGCTTCATGGTAGCTGCAGTCACCTTGGCTCCTCCCTCCATCGAGACTTTTATTCTGAAATGACTTCCTTTTATACTGAAATGACTTCCTTTTACACTGAAATGACTTCCTTTTACACTGAAATGACTTCCTTTTATACTGAAATGACTTCCTTTTATACTGAAAGTTTGTATGTATATGCAAGTGTTTAATAGGTGTTTGCGTGCATCAAGTTTATATGTATGTGCGAGTGTTTTTATATGTATGCGTGCATCAAGTTTATATGTATGTGCGAGTGTTTTTATGTGTATGCATGCATCAAGTTTATATGTATGTGCAAGTTTTTTTATATGTATGTGCGAGTATTTTTATGTGTATGCGTGCATCAAGTTTACATATATATGCAAGTGTTTAATGGGTGTATATGCATGGACAGAGTTTATATGTATGTGCGAATGTTTATATATGTTTGCGTGCATCAAGTTTATATTTATATGCGAGTGTTTATATGTGTATGCGTGTATTAAGTTTTTATGTATATTTCAGTTTTTATAGGTGTATGCGTGCATTAAGTTTACATGTATATGCAAGTTATTCACAAGTGTATATGTATGCATTACTAACTTAAGATGTATTGGTATGAATTTCACATTAGTATGCACATGTATTTCATAGGTATTTGCTTAAACATCCAACAGTATGCATGTATATGCGAGTGTTTATATATGTGTATGCATGCTTTTACATATGTATTCATAAGTGAAGTATGTTTTTTTAGCCGCACGGCCCCTCATACAAAACAGCTTACAGTCACAGCTCTAATACAGTAACGTTGTGTATGAATATAAACTCTGAACGAGCAACTCGAGTTAAAGTAGTGTACAAATCCCACAGGATGTCTGTAACCATAGTGAATGAAATTAAATGACTGTACGTACCTTTATCAACAAAATATTATGTTACAATAGAGGCAGCGCTGAAGTGCTATTTTATGCGCAAATGTTTCTGCTGTACTTTCTCCTAAGACCTAAATGGTCGTGTTTATATGAGGATATTTGCAAAGACGAGGATTTTAAGGCCAATAAAGCGGCAAAAATACTCAGAACACAAGCTCAATGAGAAACGAATGCGCGGCTAGCGTGCTCCTCTGACACAGAAACAGCGGACGCACTGTTGTTTGTGTTTAAATGGCTTAAAATCACTTGTTTTTAAACTGCGGTGCTTAAATATATGTACAAATGTTACGTTTTTGTGACAACACGCAAATGCAACTGCAAGAACCGACAGGTGGATGACAGCAGTCGGGTTTTCTGAAAGGACGTTTTATTGGAAATAATATTAGATTAATTTTAGATTTAATTGATTATAGATTCCTTATTCCAGATGACTCCTTTATATTATTCATTGATTTCTATAAAGCGTTCGATACTATTGAACATTCGTTTATGTTCAAAGTTATTGATTTTTTTGGTTTTGGATTTTTTTTTCAAAAAGCAATTCGTACACTTTATAATGGATGTAATAGTTCAGTCCAGCTGTCCCACGGTACTTGTCAGAGATTTGATATAGGCCGTGGGATAAGACAAGGATGTCCTATATCACCTTTTCTCTTTATTTTGGTTACTCAGGTCATGGCTGCACATATCAAAAAGCAAGTTTTCAAGGAATATCAGTGTTTGGGAAAGAGATTAAACTTAGTCAATTAGCAGATGATACCACAATTTTTATCAAAAACAGTGATGATGTGGGTGAAGTTATTAATTGTATTGAAACATTTTCTGGTATCTCTGGATTAGTGATGAATAAGAATAAGTCCATTTTATTTTCTCTTAAAGAATGTGTCTTGAAGGAAATTTGTGGAATACCAATTAAAGATAATCTCAAATACCTTGGGATAATGGTATGTAAAGATTTGAATCAAAGAAGCAAGTTAAACTATGAGCCTATTATAGAGAAAATTAAGAATCGATTTAATATGTGGCTTATGCGAGATCTGTCCCTAAATGGACGTGTTCTGCTTTCAAAAGCAGAAGGGATTTCAAGGTCTGTTTATATATCAATGTCAGCAGATGTTCCAAACATTGTTGTCAAAGATTTGGATAAGATTCTTTATGATTTTATTTGGAGGAAGAAAATACACTATTTACGGAAAGATATTTTAAATAATAATAGAGCTTTTGGTGGCCTTGAAGTCTTAAGTTTTACAGATCTTAATAACGTGTTTAAGATAAAATGGATAATTGAATTTATTAAAAATAAAGACAGTATTTGGAATATTTTCCCTAATTACATATTTAATTCTTTGGGTGGCATTAATTTTCTTTTAAAATGTAACTTTTCGGTTGACAAAATCCCAGTTAAATTGGCAAACTTTCATAAGCAGGCATTGCTGGCTTGGCAATTAATTTATAAACATAACTTTTCTCCGCATCGATACTTTATATGGAATAACAAAGATATCTTGTACAAAAAAAAATCTATATTTAATCAGACTTGGTACGACAATGGAATTTTTACTGTTAATCAATTGCTTAATGAACAAGGTTTACTCTTAACATATTCTGAATTTCTCAACAAATTTATGATTCCTGTGAGACCAAAAGAATATGCTATTATCTTTGATGCAATCTCTGATAAAATTGTACTACTATTACGAAGTCCTGGATTCTATCCTGTAAATGTTGATTTTCAAACCAGTTTTTGTAGTGATACAATGTTTATTGGGGATATTGATATACTGAAAGATAAATGTAATAATAAATATATAAGGAATATTTTAAAAACAAATTATTTACCATCCTCAACAGTGTTTTGGTCCACAAAATTTAAAGATATTAATTGGAAAAAAGTATGGTCAATAACAAATAAATTTTTTATTAGTAATAAAATTAAAGAAGTTTCTTATAAAATTTTACATAGAATTTACCCTGTCAAAGAGGTGATTGAACGTTTCCATTTGAATATTGAAAACTTGTGTGAATTTTGTGGTGTTGCCAAAGAGTCTATCACTCATCTGTTTTTTGATTGTGTATACTCAAAAATGTTTTGGGTAGATGTATCTAACTTCATTTCTAGGATGTGTGAAATATGTATACAAATTGATCTATATGATGTAGTTTTTTTCTTTGTACAGGACATTGTTGATTCCAAAAGTAAGATGTTTTTCCTTATTCAACTTATTATTTTACTTGGAAAATATCATATTCATGTTAAAAGATGGACAAAAGCTAAGCCAAACTTTGAACAATTTTTAAGAGAAATTAAACAATATGGAATTACACTGGACAAAATCAAAAACAAAAAGGCAAGAAAAACCCATGAAATTCTTTGTTATTTTAAATTGTTGTAACTTACCACTGGCATTTTTTTTTATCTTTCTTTTACTTATAATTTATTTTTTAACTACTTTATAATTTATGTTTACTTGATCTTCAATTGTTGCGAGATGTATATTTTTTGTTATAACTCCTTGTATACTTTTTGAATTTCTGAAATAAAATTTCTGAAAAAAAAAAAAAAAAAAAAAAAAAAAAAAAAAAAAAGACAGGTGGATGACATCAAAGTCCCGCGAGAGCATTTCGGAAGTCTCCTCTTATGATTCCGCGTCAATCGCTCTTACGGGATTTGTCATCTGCCTCGTGTTTCTTGTGGCGCCACATTAAGTTTAACAAACCCGTTGTATCAGCCACTGGCTATATCAGCACAGTAGCCTATTAAAAACGTGACGCGGATGATCAGTAACGTCAGAAATCATTTACAATACAGGACCCCTAACGTTAGTCATACTGTGCAAAGACACGCAAGTTAACTTACCCGTTTGGTTTTCTTAGCCCACGAACTGAAAGGCTTGCCAATCTTCATCATTTCGCTAAGCCAAGTCAATCTCCATTGGTCTTTTACTCCTTTATCGATCTTCAAAACATCGGGACCTTCCTGCATTATAAGTTTGACCATGCTAGCTGAAATAAAGTTTTACCTCAGTTTAACGTGATACAGTAAGAAAACCCGGAGTGGATCCGGTGCGTAGTGAATACAGAACGCTTACAGTGGAGAGAGGAACGTGATTTGGCTCCACTCCAGGCTTTGATCACACCCCAGAGACGAAAGATCTTTGATTATGTGCCCAGATATGCTAAAGCCCATATTTAAATTAACCGCCTTTGCAAACGTTGCAAAAAGCTTCTCGGCTGTTTCCAACTATTGGCCTAAGCCAGTCTTTAAACCGAGCGTCCTCCAGCCAGAGGTCCGAAAACTTGCACTTGCCCATATTTACTTGGTAAACTCGAGTCGCGCGGAGCAGAGGTTTACCGCCAAGCTACCAGCTTGAACTGCCCAACGTACACATCGCGTGACGTCATTCGTTTGCTAGCTCGCTCACTCTAGATTCGCAGGTGATAAAAAAAAAATAGATTCGCAGGTGATGGCGGAAAGCTTGGCGAACAGTGGACAAATTTTTTATTACAAAAAAATTAGAGAAGTCTCTTTTAAAATAATGCATAGGATATACCCGGTTAAGCATGTGTTGGAAAGGTTTAAATTGGATATTGATTATTTATGTTGTTTTTGTCAAGGTGAAAAGGAAACCATTTTTCATTTATTTTTTCATTGTATACACACAAAGATGTTTTGGGTTGAATTGGAAAGAGTTAATTATGAAAAAACTGAACATTGTTTTACAGCTAACTGGACTGGACATATTAATATACTTCAATGACCAAACACTTGATAAAGAAAAGGAATATCTTATTCAGATGTTGATTTTACTGGGAAAATTTCACATTCATAAGGTAAAATGGTCTGACTCCAAACCAAACTTCGTTCACTTTAAAAAAGAGCTTAAGAATTACTAAAGAGCTTAAAAATACTGTACTATGCTAAAGAACTGATATGACATTGCTAGTTGAATGACATCATTTTTCTTTTTTTTCCTTCTCTCTCTCTTTGTTAATTTATTTATTTTAAATAACTCTGGCTTGTTCATTTAAAAATTGTATACTTTTGTTTAATTGCATATTTCTAATTGTACTATTGCTGACTGCAAAATAATAATAATAATAATAATAAAAATCGATTCGCAGGTGATTTGAACTAATTTCCAGGCATCATAACATTACAAAACTGACTGAATCCGTGAATGGAAGGCTTGTGACTGTTATCGAAAAGAAGGGTGGCTATATTGGTCACTGAGTTTATATATATATATATTTTTTTTATTGTTTTATTTGTACATGTGTTTACACATAAAAAAAACTCTGGTTTTTTTTGTAAATGTAGAGTTTGTTTATTATTCTCACTTTAACAGGTGAAGTGAAAAAAAAACCAAGTGAGATGTTTTCATTTAGTTGCCTAATAATTCTGCACACTAATAGTTGCCTAATAATGGTGTACATAGAAATATTCTCTTAAGAAAGCCAAAATTTCACTTTTACTACTTAAATGTTCAGGTTTAAGGGTTTGTTAACATTTTGAATTGACCAAGAGCACTGTAGTTGTACAATAACAAAAGTAATCCTCAAAAATACAACTTGCCTAATTCTGCACTCCCTGTATATATATATATATATATATATATATATATATATATATATATATATATATATATATATATATATATATATATATATATATATATATATATATATATATATATATATATACATAAATGCAACAGATACACTCCAGTCAAAGCCTTGTGGTTTATCATGTTTACTTTAAATCTGAAGATAATAATAATAACGCTCTCACTTTGAGATTAATTCATAATCTTTTTACACAGTTGAATTTAATAAAAGGCTTTCAGGTAAAGTCAGACTTAATTCACAAAATGCACACAATGTTTCCTAATCTGATCTCTGACAAGACGCTGTTCATGTTTCTTGTCTCCTCACACTAACCATGAAGAATTACATGACATGAATCAATGACATATATTTAATTCCAAACGAAGTTATGTAGCATTAAAGAATATTACTGTGGGTCGTGTAAGATTTCTATGATAAAACATTTGTTAAATATTACATGTTTAATAAGAACTTTCTGTCACCGATAAAACTCAAATGCACAGCTCCACATTCAATAAGCGCAATAGAGTGCCGAAGTAATGGCGTCACTTTGTAGGCTAAAACGCGGAAGTGAGGTAGCATTTTAGCACTACGGGTTCCCTCGCCCTGAAGTCTATGGGTTTTTTGAATGGGTTTTTGCTAAATCGCCTGAAATAAGGTCTGTGGTTAACAAAACCTCTAAATATTTTCACGTTTTGTTCTATGACATAAAATACACCAGTTATAATCTGCTTGTGATTTTTTTAAACTTTATTGTGCCTTAAAAACGGTGGTTGCTAACAAGTTGCTAATAGGGACTACATCCTTGGCGGGGAGTTTAGACGTCATCATGACAGGAAATCTGTCACTAGCCTTTCAGCCTCACGTTCTCAGAAGTTTACCTTTCAGTTAATATACATAGCGTTATATATTTAGTCTTTTCAAATTGTAGTTTTTCCAAATATTGTTGTACTGTGGAGAGACTGTAGTTTGACATGTTTTGTTTTGTCCGGAGACAAAGTTTACTTATTTTATGAAAATAAAGATGTTTACTACAAAACTTGCTGCAATGTTTCTGTGGATCAGTGATTGGAGCATTTTGTTAACTTTTGTTTAATTCCCAGAGAACGCGCTGATATCTATAGCTTGAATGCACTGTAAGTCACTTGTCTAACAAATACCAAAAATTAAATGTTATACTATTGTAACCAGGGTGCGATTTGTGAAAAAAACAGAGGGGGGGATGTTTTCATAGGCGTCGATTTCGGCGACGGTACCCACCATATTTCGTCATGAGTCATTTTGTACCCACCATTAGTTTTAACTACTTGATTGTTTTCAGTGGTTATGAAGAGCAATATGAGAGAGAAATTTGGTAATTATTGTCCGACCTAAACAAAAATCCATTATAATATTATTATTTTTTAAAATATTTTTCTAATTTAAATATTTCTAATATTCAGAAATGCGCTCTCCGCTCACGAGCTCTGATCGGAACAAACCCGAACCTCACTGTCTGCTGAACTTGCGCAGAAACATAAAAATATAACCAGCTTTTCAAAATAGTTTTAAAACTAAAGATTTATACTATTTTAGCACAAATTATGAGCTTATTGACGATTTTTTATAATTCTTGACATAATGCGTCTCTGTCCACAGCACATTTCAAAACATTTTAATTCATAAAATAAATCATGAAAACATGAACTCATCACTGCATTTGCAGGAATTGTAAAATCTTTTTTCTTATTAACTCATGAAGCAGCCTAACGCAATATTTTTACTCTAATAGCTTATCTTTCCCCACACATATGAACTGTGATCATGCACAACGAAAAAACACGCAATAATTAAATCTTGAATGGCAAAACTATATGGCACAATGTAGTGTCAACTTAAACATAAATATGAACAATGTATTGATTGCAAAGTTAAACCATTACAGTAGAAACCGTTTTAATGCTGCTTTTAAAGTAATAACATTAACTTTACACCGCGATGCTTAACAGTGATTTACAGTGAAATTATAGAAAAGTCAGATGCATTATGTGTTAGTCACTTAGCCTCATTTGCGCAAACTGGACGCGCCCGCGCCTCGCTAAACGCCTCATCGGCATTTATCATGTGTGTAACTTCTGCCATTCTCAATGGTGTGACTGGGACACTAACTCTGCTTGTCATCATAAACAGATAATCAGATTGTGATCTTTATTCCCGCTTTATTAATATGCGGCTGAATATGCTGCATTTCATCTTTTCGACACACAGCTCCATAACCATCTCGCAAGTGTTGATAGGCTATTACTCGTGAGATGTAACCTGGTCTGTAACCAATCAGATAGCGCCGTGGGCGGGACATTGATCAAGTCTTCAGAGTGGTGAATACAGAGATGATGCGCGGCAGCTGTATCAGAGCCAGCCAAAGTAGCGCATTTTAAAACAAAATTGACTTTAATCAAACCACGGATCCGTGATAAGTTTTGTGATCCGTCTCGCCACTAGTGTAGTAGCACTGATCACTTTGAGAGGGGGATAAATTTATCCCCACCGGGGATAAAAATAATTAAGCAGAGGCAGGGATACATTGACCAGAAAGGGGGAAATCCCACGCATCCCCCCCCGGCAAATCGCACCCTGATTGTAACTATACACCAGTCAGCTCACAGTAATGTGAGATACAATTTACTACACAGGCTCTCACATTGGGGCTTGTGGATTACCAGGTAAAAATATATAGAAAATGTGAACAAAATTAGTATATATGGTTTATTTAGAGAACATATATGGTTTAATTATAATATATTGTATTTAAGCATTGATGCTATTGGACAATTCTCTTTAAATTTAACATATATAATTATATATAACTTTTATATTAAATGTTTGGAATTTAACTGTGTTCTGTTTGTTCAGAGATTGTATAGTTATCTTAAAAATACATAGAACACTATTATAACTCCTCTATCTCTCCATAGTTTTAATTAATGACACTTGATAAACCTTGTCCCTCATGCTGGCCCTTACAATACCGGTAAGTAAACCAGCATCTAAGCTGCACTGTTATGTCCAGATTTATAGTGGTTCTCTCTCCTCGATCTATGGTTTTCTATCGTCTAAGTAAGAAAAAGTACATAAGATTGGAAATTGATACGGCAATAGCTAGTGCTTCTGAGATGTTTTTTTTTCTGGCGAATTAGCAAATGGTATGCAAACATACAATCAAACATAATACAGTGAAATATAATTTTTAAAGTTTATTTGGGGCACAATGATAATATTAAGGTTTATATAAACTAACGAAATAATTAAACTAATAAATAAATAAAACATTAACAAAAAATCACGCGTAAACAAAATTTCTAACATTTTTGGAAATAACGAATGGGCAATATTTCTCATGAAAAAGTGGATAAGTGTCCATAAACCGCGCAGATCACAATGAGCGAGCGTGTTTTTTAAATAAAGTTTGAGAAAGCTTGAAGATGACGTTGATCCGCGACCGGTGCGCTGTAGTCCGTTTATAGCATACCGTTAGCATTTTATATCTGACGGCTTTATTTAGGCTTCAAAATGTATACATTTTCGTTTAACTTATAAAGATTATCTTGATAGACAAAACGTGTAAGGTTCATAACTCTTTGTTGAACACAGATCTTATTTTTTGCGATTTTCCAAAAGTCTATGGGAAAAATGAATGGCTTTTCGATCGAGGGAACCCATGCGCCGCTAACTTCCGGGTTGGCCTACAAAGTGACGTCATGACTTCGGCACTCTATTCCTGTCATGGTAACCCCCGACCCGCCTTCTTTGATTTGATTGGTCAATAACTCCGCCTTCTTTGATTCGATTGACCGGTAACTCCGCCGTCTTTAATTTGATTGGTTACCTCAATCATTTTACTGACATTGACGAGCGCTGTTAGACCATGAGATTGACCAAATGCGTTGTACAACATTTAGAGCACCAAATACAATAATACTACAAAATATATATAAATAAAGGACCGGACCATGATGGTGTTAGCGGCACTGATTAAACAAGCACATAAAAAGTAAAGACAAACAGACTCACCTCCGTAAAGTTACTTTGCTGATCATTTCTTGTTCGCTTCAGTCGCTAGATGGCGTCATTAACACCCAACACTCACTCATCTGTCAAACACACGTGAAGTTTTGATCAGACACACACAGCATCTACAGTAACTGTTCTCCATCCTCTGTTTATAAACATTTCCCTCATGTTTTCAGTTGATAATAAAAAATAAAGTAATTCTGTTACATCTATTCTCCAGATTTTCCCTTAAATCAGCACAGAAAATTAAAAGAAATTTAATTTCTAAAAGTTTAAAGGCCAGATATTGCTGGAAATATTGTATGTGTATATAAAAAACTTTATTTAATTAATTACATGAGTTATAAGATGCAGTTTTAAAAGTTATTGCAAAATTACATTTGTTTATATTTATTTCTTTATTTTATGCATTTTTCAAAATGTTTTGAGTTCATTTCTATTGGCTCCTGCTCCTCAGCATATTTCTGATGACATCATCGGTTGTCACTGGTGATCAGTAAACTAATGACAGTGTGTGAAGTACATGCATATTAAAACAGCTGTTCAACACGTTAAGACATGGGACTAGCAAACAGCCTCTTCATACAGCTTGGCTGTATTAAGGAGCAAGAACAACGAGAAATACAGCGTCCGTCTGACTCTACACAGAAAGGTTTCAGATGTGATGCGCACAGGAGGAAGACCTTAAAGAAATGCCGTCAAATAGAGCAAAAGGGAGTGAGTCTGGATCCTGTGCTGGAGTACAGCGCATCTGAAACAAAGACTGAGTTTGAGAAGAAAACAGAAAGCAGTCGAGGGAGAAAGTCAGAAAGAGAACGACAGAAGAAGAAAAGAAAGACAGATGATACTGAAGGGATGAAGAGAAAGTCAGCACTGAAACCACTGGTGGTAAACGCTGCTCCTCAAAACTCTGCTTCAGCACCTGAGACGTCAAAACCCCCCAGAAAAAGAGTCAAAGACTCAGAGCAACACATGAACGCATTGGGACAGAAGGAGAAAACCTACCAAGATGCATCTCCATCGTCTAATGAAACAGCAAGACTGTCTCTGTCTCCTTTGCCAACACCAGTTGCTCCATGTACCTCCATGTCCTTTCCTTCATCTGCGTCTAAACCGAGGGTGATACATGTTACTCCAGTATACTCAACTACATCACCTGAGATGAGGCGTTCAAGGAGGAAACTCAACATAAGAGCCAAAGAGCAACACATAAACAAAGAGGAACCGAGTGAAGAGATGAAGATGCAGAGTCTCAACAAAACCAACCATGAAGGTAACAGTTTAAGTTTACAAAGATGTCACATTATACAACTTCATTGTGTGTTGAGGTAAAAACTTTACAACTCTCTCCATACTTTCTTTAGGGTCCAGTGAACTGCCGGTTGGAAGTGCGGCATTCAGTCCAAATCCTCAAGATACTCAGGAGACAAAACTGAAGGAAGCTGCTAAAGATTCAGAGCAACACGCTGTATTAGAACGAAGTGGAGAGAAAAAGATAAAAACCTTCATCAAAAGAAAGCAAGAAGGTAAGAGAAATCCTAGCAAGGTATACCAAGATAAAACTGTGTTGTCTTTTGAGCTTGAAACATTCAGACTGTCTCCATCTTCTTTGCCAACACCAGTTGCTCCACGTACATCAGCTCCAGCACATGAGGAGGTCAAATGCTTTTATTCTTCAGTGTCTGAGCTGCTGGTGTTAGATGTTGCTTACTTCGCTTCAGCACCTGAGGAATCAGAGCAACAGAGAGAAACACTGCAACAGACGGGACAGATAAAGAGGCAGACTCACATCCAAACAAACCAAGAAGGTAAAACTTTAAGATTACATCACAAAATACAACTCAATTGTGTGTCGAGGTTAAAATCTTACCTTAACTCTTTTTTTGTCCTTTCATTCTTTAGAGTCAAATTCACTGCCAGTTGGATCTGCTCTGCTTAGCTCAGATGTTGAATATACTGAGGTGATAACACTGTCAACTACTTCATCCCAGTCTGACCTCACTCCACAACTCACTGACATCCTAATGGACATTGAGTATGAAGACAGCGGGTGTGTTGAAGATGATGATGTGCAGTTCATCTCTCAATCTGAGCTGAAGGATAACGGATGCCGGCGAAGACCAAAGGCGGGGACGAAAAGTTATCCAACCTTTTGTTGGATGGAAAAAACTGTAGAGATGCTGGAGACGGAGAGTCAGAGTGAAACGGATGAAGTTCAGCTAGAAGCTCCAGAACTGCAGGAAGCACCTGGCGAAAAAGCATCTATAGAGACCAACAATGAAGAGAAACATGTCTTTCAAAAGACTAGAGATGAAATTGATGAAAATATCATGAAGATGTTTCAAGTACGTTCTAATGGTACCGGGGGACCTGCTCAACCTCAAGTCAAAGGTCAGGAGAAGACCAATGCTGTGAAGAAAACAAAAGGACTGTTTCTTCTTCATACCTGGGCAGAGCAAAGAGCCAGAAAAAAAGAGGAGAAGAAAAGAAGAAAAGAAAAGGAACAAAGAGACAGACAGTTACTGCTGGAAAAATACACCAACAGTCCGGCGATGAAGCATCTTCTTATTAATAAGTATAACCGCTTCAATGAGACATCCTAACACCTCCACCTGCTCCTGATGCCTCCTCTTCAGGTGTGACCTCCACCTCCTCCAACCTGAAACCTCCTGTACATAGTTCTGTTTTACATTTGTAAATAAAAGTCATTAAAATACAGTTGTCTTTCATTAAAACACACAGTGCATTGTAGTATCATATCCACAGAGTCAGTATTCATAATTGGGCTGCTATAGGCAACCATTTGATCAGTTATGCCGATGTGCCGTGCAACCATTTCTCTATTTTCATGTTTGTCTGTGTCAGTAAAGTAAGACACAGTGATCTGACCCAGAACAGAATGGACCAATCAAAATACAGTCTGCAGACAAGAGAGAACTATACTAGTCAACATTTGAAGTGGATCAAAACCTCTTATAAAAGTGGTCTTAAAACCAATTCCCAATACCCATTATTGTCTTTGAAAGTTTGGATGAAATTTTCTGATCCCCTTCAAATGTTGACTAGTGTAGTACAAAAATCAAACTGAATGGAGAATGAAAAGAGAGATGAGTTAAGTAACTAAATAACTAAAATTTATTGTAAAGCAATGCATTTGAACTATTCTAAATTATATATATATATATATATATATTTTAAATGCAACATGATAAACCACAAGGCTTTGACTGGAGTGTATCTGTTTAGTTTAAATCTGAAGGTAATAATAATAACGCTCTCACTTTGAGATTAATTCATAATCTTTTTACACAGTTGAATTTTATAAAAGGCTTTCTGGTAAAGTCAGATTTAATTCAGAAAATGCACACAATGTTTCCTAATCTGATCTCTGACAAGACGCTGTTCATGTTTCTTGTCTCCTCACACTAACAATGAAGAACTACATGACATGAATCAATGAGATATATTTAATTCCAAACGAAGTTATGTAGCATTAATGAATATTACTGTGGGTCGTGTAAGATTTCTATGATAAAACATTTGTTAAATATTACATGTTTAATAAGAACTTTCTGTCACCGATAAAACTCAAATGTACAGCTCCACATACAATAAGCATAATTCCTGTCACGGTAAATCCCGACCCGCCTTCTTTGATTTGATTGGTCAATAAATCCGCCTTCTTTGATTCGATTGGCCGGTAACTCCGCCGTCTTTAATTTGATTGGTTACCTCAATCATTTTACTGACATTGACGAGCGCTGTTAGACAATGAGATTGACCAAATGCGTTGTACAACGTTTACGGCACCAAATACAATTATACTACAAAATATATATAAATAAAGGTCCGGACCATGATGGTGTTTGCGGCACAGATTAAACAAGCACATAAAAAGTAAAGACAAACAGACTCACCTCTGTAAAGTTACTTTGATGATCATTTCTTGTTCGCTTCAGTCGCAAGATGGCGTCATTAAAACCCAACACTCACTCATCTGTCAAACACACGTGAAGTTTTGATCAGACACACACAGCATCTACAGTAACTGTTCTCCATCCTCTGTTTATAAACATTTCCCTCATGTTTTCAGTTGATAATAAAAAATAAAGTAATTCTGTTACATCTATTCTCCAGATTTTCCCTTAAATCAGCACAGAAAATTAAAAGAAATTTAATTTCTAAAAGTTTAAAGGCCAGATACTGCTGGAAATATTGTATGTGTATATAAAAAACTTTATTTAATTAATTACATAAGTCATTAGATGCAGTTTTAAAAGTTATTGCAAAATTACATTTGTTTATATTTATTTCTTTATTTTATGCATTTTTCAAAATGTTTTGAGTTCATTTCTATTGGCTCCTGCTCCTCAGCATATTTCTGATGACATCATCGGTTGTCACTGGTGATCAGTAAACTAATGACAGTGTGTGAAGTACATGCATATTAAAACAGCTGTTCAACACGTTAAGACATGGGACTAGCAAACAGCCTCTTCATACAGCTTGGCTGTATTAAGGAGCAAGAACAACGAGAAATACAGCGTCCGTCTGACTCTACACAGAGAGATTTCAGATGTGATGCGCACAGGAGGAAGACCTTAAAGAAATGCCGTCAAATAGAGCAAAAGGGAGTGAGTCTGGATCCTGTGCTGGAGTACAGCGCATCTGAAACAAAGACTAAGTTTGAGAAGAAAACAGAAAGCAGTCGAGGGAGAAAGTCAGAAAGAGAACGACAGAAGAAGAAAAGAAAGACAGATGATACTGAAGGGATGAAGAGAAAGTCAGCACTGAAACCACTGGTGGTAAACGCTGCTCCTCAAAACTCTGCTTCAGCACCTGAGACGTCAAAACCCCCCAGAAAAAGAGTCAAAGACTCAGAGCAACACATGAACGCATTGGGACAGAAGGAGAAAACGTACCAAGATGCATCTCCATCGTCTAATGAAACAGCAAGACTGTCTCTGTCTCCTTTGCCAACACCAGTTGCTCCATGTACACCAACGGCTGAGAGGGGAAAATCCGCTCCGTCATCTGCGTCTAAACCAAGGGTGATACATGTTACTCCAGTATACTCAACTACATCACCTGAGATGAGGCGTTCAAGGAGGAAACTCAACATAAGAGCCAAAGAGCAACACATAAACAAAGAGGAACCGAGTGAAGAGATGAAGATGCAGAGTCTCAACAAAACCAACCATGAAGGTAACAGTTTAAGTTTACAAAGATGTCACATTATACAACTTCATTGTGTGTTGAGGTAAAGACTTTACAACTCTCTCCATAATTCTTTAGGGTCCAGTGAACTGCCGGTTGGAAGTGCGGCATTCAGTCCAAATCCTCAAGATACTCAGGAGACAAAACTGAAGAAAGCTGCTAAAGATTCAGAGCAACACGCTGTATTAGAACGAAGTGGAGAGAAAAAGATAAAAACCTTCATCAAAAGAAAGCAAGAAGGTAAGAGAAATCCTAGCAAGGTATACCAAGATAAAACTGAGTTGTCTTTTGAGCTTGAAACATTCAGACTGTCTCCATCTTCTTTGCCAACACCAGTTGCTCCACGTACATCAGCTCCAGCACATGAGGAGGTCAAATGCTTTTATTCTTCAGTGTCTGAGCTGCTGGTGTTAGATGTTCCTTACTTTGCTTCAGCATCTGAGGAATCGGAGCAACAGAGAGAAACACTGCAACAGACGGGACAGATAAAGAGGCAGACTCACATCCAAACAAACCACGAAGGTAAAACTTTAAGATTACATCACAAAATACAACTCAATTGTGTGTCGAGGTTAAAATCTTACCTTAACTCTTTTTTTGTCCTTTCATTCTTTAGAGTCAAATTCACTGCCAGTTGGATCTGCTCTGCTTAGCTCAGATGTTGAATATACTGAGGTGATAACACTGTCAACTACTTCATCCCAGTCTGACCTCACTCCACAACTCACTGACATCCTAATGGACATTGAGTATGAAGACAGCGGGTGTGTTGAAGATGATGATGTGCAGTTCATCTCTCAATCTGAGCTGAAGGATAACGGATGCCGGCGAAGACCAAAGGCTGGGACGAAAAGTTATCCAACCTTTTGTTGGATGGAAAAAACTGTAGAGATGCTGGAGACGGAGAGTCAGAGTGAAACGGATGAAGTTCAGCTAGAAGCTCCAGAACTGCAGGAAGCACCTTGCGAAAAAGCATCTATAGAGACCAACAATAACGAGAAACATGTCTTCCAAAAGACTAGAGATGAAATTGATGAAAATATCATGAAGATGTTTCAAGTACGTTCTAATGGTACCGGTGGAGCTGCTCAACCTCAAGTCAAAGGTCAGGAGAAGACCAATGCTGTGAAGAAAACAAAAGGACTGTTTCTTCTTCATACCTGGGCAGAGCAAAGAGCCAGAAAAAAAGAGGAGAAGAAAAGAAGAAAAGAAAAGGAACAAAGAGACAGACAGTTACTGCTGGAAAAATACACCAACAGTCTGGCGATGAAGCATCTTCTTATTAATAAGTATAACCGCTTCAATGAGACATCCTAACACCTCCTCCTGCTCCTGATGCCTCCTCTTCAGGTGTGACCTCCACCTCCTCCAACCTGAAACCTCCTGTACATAGTTCTGTTTTACATTTGTAAATAAAAGTTATTAAAAAGTAATTAAAGTTGTCTTTCATTAAAACATACAGTGCATTCAGTATCACATCCACAGGGTCAGTATTCATAATTGGCTGCTATAGGCAACCATTTGATCAGTTATGCCGATGTGCCGTGCAACCATTTCTCTCTTTTCATGTTTGTCTGTGTCAGTAAAGTAAGACACAGTGATCTGACCCAGAACAGAATGGACCAATCAAAATACAGTCTCTAGACAAGAAAGAACTAGTACAAAAATAAAATTTTAATACAGAATGAAATAGATGAGTTAAGTAACTAAATAACTAAAATTTATTGTAAAGTAATGCATTTGAACTATTCTAAATTTTATATATAGAGGGGGGCTCAGAACTGGAACCTATGGCATAATTGTTAAAAAATAAAGAAAATATTTGATTCATTTGATTTCAAGTTCAGTACACTCAACATGTCCGGTCAGACTCAGCACAAGTCCGGTGCTCAGAAAATAAAAGAAGAAAATATGGGCCTTATAGAAGAAAATAGACTTCCTAATTCTCCCCATTAGGAATCTGTGACCGCAGATATAGTCACTGCATCGCGTGTGTTTGTGAGTAGAAGTCTGTGCTGTTTGCTGTGAGGTTTTTATTAGAGAAAGCACAAACTATTTAATATTTAATATGTAAAACTTTTAGAATTTGAAATAAAACTTACCGCGGAGAAGATAATGAGATCTCTATCGTTTCTATTGCTAAGTGACGCGACAATTATTTATTATTTCAAATCCGTTTACAAGATAAAAATACATTGTGTTGTTAAACTGATGAAATTATCTTGATATAGGCTACATTCGTTATGAGAAGCCTTTTCTTTTTACTGTTAAACTGTAGACAGTATATGTATATTATATAAAACTCTATGGTCGTGACAGCACATTATCCATTATCTGTTGGTTCATGTTGTTGGTCTAGTTTAATTCAGGGTAATACTTTAATAAAATGTATAATATGTTATAAAATATTTTATTGTTTTGTAATATTCACAGCGCATATTCTCTCAGATCGGTTTAAAACATTTTTAATTATTCTGCAAAATTCCGCATAGATTTTGCAAAAGAAATCCGCAGAAATAGCAAAAATTAACTCCTTAAACAGATTCCTTACACAGCTGTACTACTCTTGCAGCAATTAAACCAGTTCAGATTTGTTTTAAATGGCAAAATAGTTATATTTATTTTTTTATTTACATTTTAGAGTATTTCTGTTTGTTAAAGTTTATTTATGATAACCAACAAGCGGTTAGCAGCCGACAGCAAGTTGACGACATGTTTGATGAATTGAACTCTCAAATCAACACTTCACTTGCCTATAATAATAACTAAATAAAATATATATTTTCAGCATATCACAGTGTTAGTTTAAACGTTTATTATCAACACACACTATTTTTAAAAAGTGGAGGCAGGTTGCTCTGCTACTCGCAGCTGTAACGGGTGCAGAAATAAAAAATGAAAAGGGCTATAGCTACAAAACGAAAAGAAATAAACATGAAACCTGCCTTATCTTACAACTTCGCTATATATATATATATATATATATATATATATATATATATATATATATATATATATATATATATATATATATATATATATATATATATATACAGTCTTGTTCAAAATAATAGCAGTACAATGTGACTAACCAGAATAATCAAGGTTTTTAGTATATTTTTTATTGCTACGTGGCAAACAAGTTACCAGTAGGTTCAGTAGATTCTCAGAAAACAAACAAGACCCAGCATTCATGATATGCACGCTCTTAAGGCTGTGCAATTGGGCAATTAGTTGAAAGGGGTGTGTTCAAAAAAATAGCAGTGTCTACCTTTGACTGTACAAACTCAAAACTATTTTGTACAAACATTTTTTTTTCTGGGATTTAGCAATCCTGTGAATCACTAAACTAATATTTAGTTGTATGACCACAGTTTTTTAAAACTGCTTGACATCTGTGTGGCATGGAGTCAACCAACTTGTGGCACCTCTCAGCTGTTATTCCACTCCATGATTCTTTAACAACATTCCACAATTCATTCACATTTCTTGGTTTTGCTTCAGAAACAGCATTTTTGATATCACCCCACAAGTTCTCAATTGGATTAAGGTCTGGAGATTGGGCTGGCCACTCCATAACATTAATTTTGTTGGTTTGGAACCAAGACTTTGCCCGTTTACTAGTGTGTTTTTGGTCATTGTCTTGTTGAAACAACCATTTCAAGGGCATGTCCTCTTCAGCATAGGGCAACATGACCTCTTCAAGTATTTTAACATATGCAAACTGATCCATGATCCCTGGTATGCGATAAATAGGCCCAACACCATAGTAGGAGAAACATGCCCATATCATGATGCTTGCACCTCCATGCTTCACTGTCTTCACTGTGTACTGTGGCTTGAATTCAGAGTTTGGGGGTCGTCTCACAAACTGCCTGTGTCCCTTGGACCCAAAAAGAACAATTTTACTCTCATCAGTCCACAAAATGTTCCTCCATTTCTCTTTAGGCCAGTTGATGTGTTCTTTGGCAAATTGTAACCTCTTCTGCACATGCCTTTTTTTAACAGAGGGACTTTGCGGGGGATTCTTGAAAATAGATTAGCTTCACACAGACGTCTTCTAACTGTCACAGTACTTACAGGTAACTCCAGACTGTCTTTGATCATCCTGGAGGTGATCACTGGCTGAGCCTTTGCCATTCTGGTTATTCTTCTATCCATTTTGATGGTTGTCTTCCGATTTCTTCCACGTCTCTCTGGTTTTGCTCTACATTTTAAGGCATTGGAGATCATTTTAGCTGAACAGCCTATCATTTTTTGCACCTCTTTATAGGTTTTCCCCTCTCCAATCAACTTTTTAATCAAAGTACGCTGTTCTTCTGAACAATGTCTTGAACGACCAATTTTCCTCAGCTTTCAAATGCATGTTCAACAAGTGTTGGCTTCATCCTTAAATAGGGGCCACCTGATTCACACCTGTTTCTTCACAAAATTGATGACCTCAGTGATTGAATGCCACACTGCTATTTTTTTGAATACACCCCTTTCAACTAATTCAACTAATTGCCCAATTGCACAGCCTTAAGAGCGTGCATATCATGAATGCTGGGTCTCATTTGTTTTCTGAGAATCTACTGAACCTACTGGTAACTTGTTTGCCACGTAGCAATAAAAAAATATACTAAAAACCTTGATTATTCTGGTTAGTCACATTGTACTGCTATTATTTTGAACAAGACTGTATATAATCTATAATATATATATATTATAGATTATGTCTTGGATGCTGTTTGCATAGAGTTTGCGCAGTATCCAAGGTTTTCATCTAGTCCTCCATTAATATTTTTCCCGGTGCGCTGAAGATCCTGCTGTTAAATATACGCAACAGCTGCACTGTAAATGTGTGGCTGCTGTGCTTATAGCGGACTTGTGCTATAGGTTAAAAGTCTTACTACGTTTGTTTTGCAATCATCGTCTGTCAAAATGTTATTTTAATTAAATTGAAAAATATAAAAAGATGGAGAAGCCTAAATAAGCCCGAGGTCCGCCCGCGTATCAGCTGTGACGTTAAAATTGGCCCGAAAGCCGACCCGAGGGGTGTAAAAATATCGGGCCTTGTCGGGCTTGGGCTGAATGCAAGGCTTCATTGAGAAATAAATTAATTGAGATTCATTGAGAAATTCAGTCGCATTCATTGAGAAAAATCTAATTCCTGCTCATCATGAAAGCTCTTTACAAAATAATATCCCTCGGGGCTTTTGGTTCAAAGGCGTGCATGTTTGGAGAAATATTGATTGATTTTATGGGCTCTATCTTACACCCGGCGCAATGCAGCGCAATGCGCGACGCAAGTGGCTAAAGTCAATGGCGCAATATGTTTTTTGTTATTTTAAGAGCGCATTAGTAATATGTGCCTATAAACGGGAGGACAACGCGGGTTTGCTTATCACATAGAACATGAATCCGCAGCAGCACAAAAACGCTTTTAAATATGAAAGATTAAAAGATTGAATGTAAAAGATTATTATTGAGTCTCTTGGACATAAATGAGGACTAATTATTAGATGTTAGAAGGCGCAAAGAGCTGCTTCAAGTGTAGCCTGGTAAGTAAATAAATGCTTTGCTTTAAACAAATGCATCTGTTTTTATTTTATTTTTTTTATATGCTACCTCACGGATTTATTGTATATGATGACTGTGGATCAGTGGTGGACGAATTACACAAATCGTGTACTTGAGTAAAAGTAAAGATACCCAGGGTAAAATATTACTAAGTAGAAGTACTTGCTTAAAATTTTTACTTGAGTAAAAGTACAAAAGTATCTGCCTCAAAATGTACTTAAGTACAAAAGTACTGTGATTTATTATGGCCGTATCATTTTTGTCACAAAACTCAAATAATGTGAAATAACTCTCTTGGCTAACCAATCAATTAATAGAAGGACATTAATACATCAGACACTGATGTCTATTAAAATTATCATAGCCTAAAACCTTAAAAACAAAAAAATTCCTTTAGCATCAAATGAAATAACAGGATTTAAGAGCAGTAAGTCTCATTTCATGATTTATTTGTTAAATAATTTAACAGTTTAAGCGTAATAAAAACTTGTCTTAAGCACAGGTTCACAATAGTTTTCAAACCATGAAATACATAACGTTATCTAGAAATCAGTCTCCCTTACTTTGACAAATAAAACAAGCCTTACAGAATATAATTTCAGAAACGTTTCATGTGCTTTAGCATGTCATATGTATATTGTAATACATAATTAAATTTATTTATATATTTTGGAAGCAAAACTTTTGAAAATATTAATAACAATCTCAGTTAAAAGGGAGCACTCCAATCCACCTGCCTGTTTAAGCAACATACACTGCATGGCTAGTCAAAATGTCATTTATATTTTACAACAGTGTTGATAGTGATTAATTGTCATTTCAAAATAACAGAGCACTGAGCTTCAAATACAATGAACTTAAAGGGATACTTCACCAATTTAGCATTCAGCTTTGTATCTGTAGAAACCCGGCAGTATTACTGAATGACCATGTTTCCCTCCATCATTTGCCCCTGAGAGGAGAGATATCTGCATTTTGGTTCTGCAAAAAAGTCCTCCAATGATGCAAAAATCGTCATATTACATCATCGGAGGACTTTTTTGCAGAACCAAAATGCAGATATCTCTCCTCTCAGGGGGAAATGAGGGAGGGAAACATGGTCATTCAGTAATACTGCCGGGTTTCTACAGATACAAAGCTGAATGCTAAATCGGTGAAGTATCCCTTTAAGTGAAACAGCTAACTATACGGCTAAAAATAGCTTCAGCCTGCATAGCTTAAAGTTCATTCATGATAACGTCGTATATATTTTAGCAACACAATTAACAGTTTTCTGCAAGCTACTGTTAAGATTGCTCATTTAAAAATATAACCAGAATAAAAATGGGTTACCTCTACGCGTTTCCTTAGATTTGAAAGAGTATTCTTTTAAAACGAAATAGCACAGTTTCAAGGCAGGCAGAGAAGACACGAAGGACTCGTTCTTTTATTCAAGGACTTAAAAAACGCGCGTAAATAAGTTTTTGTGACGGGTCAGTTATCTCCTCCGTTGTTTTTGAATGCAGTGTCATTCTCCAACGATGCATTGGCTGGCTGCTGCACGGACTCGCGTGACTCGCATAGCTTACGTGAAACAGCGCGGCAACCAAAACAAGTTCAAAACGAAGCACATGCGTACCCTGATTGGTGGTTTGACGCATCACGTGTGCATCTTAGTTTTTTTGTGCAGCTTTAGTTTGCCCAGTTACATTTTTTATCCACTGATAAATAAAAAGGAACGACCGATTTTTTTAAATGTAGTGGAGTAAAAAGTAAGATATTTGACTTTAAAATGTAGTAAAGTAAAAGTCCCCCAAAATAAAAGTACTTGAGTAAAGTACAGATACGCGAAAAAACTACTTAAAGGGATACTTCACCGATTTAGCATTCAGCTTTGTATCTGTAGAAACCCCGCAGTATTACTGAATGACCATGTTTCCCTCCATCATTTCCCCCTGAGAGGAGAGATATCTGCATTTTGGTTCTGCAAAAAAGTCCTCCGATGATGCAAAAATCGTCATATTACATCATCGGAGGACTTTTTTGCAGAACCAAAATGCAGATATCTCTCCTCTCAGGGGGAAATGATGGAGGGAAACATGGTCATTCAGTAATACTGCCGGGTTTCTACAGATACAAAGCTGAATGCTAAATCGGTGAAGTATCCCTTTAAGTACAGTAACGAATTACATTTACTTCGTTACTGTCCACCACTGCTGTGGATATAGTGAGATGAGAAACATTTTTAAGTAATGGTTAAAAAAAGTCTTTGCTTAAAAAACGCTGTCCAAGTGCTGAAACGAACGTGCGGACCCAGATAGCACGCACATGTGGGCCACTTCAGGCAAAGATGCGGCACTGCTGGTCTTCTTATGGCCCGAATAAAAGGGATGTGAACCTAAAGTGGCTCACATGTAAAACAGCAAAAATGGGCCACATATATCAAATCACATGTGGGCCTTTTAAGGCAAAGATGCGGTGCTCACGGCAACATGTCATCTGAATATGAGCCAAAAGTGGCCAATCTGACAAATAGTGAATATGGCCCAAATATCAAACAACAAATATGGGCCACCTTTGGCAAAAATGCTGCACAACAGACACGGCCTAATCTTGGAATAAACCAAATGTGGCCCTCACATGTTGCAGCAAATGTGGCCCAGCTCTTTACAAACGTGTCTGGGCCAGTTTTGGCAAAGATATGGCACGGTAAGCACCGGCTCATGTGGGTTTGAGTCTAAAGTGGCTCACATATGTTGCAGCAAATGTGGCCCAGTTCTTTTAAAACATATCCGGCCCGGTAATGGCAAACATGTGCACAGTAAGCACCGGCTCATGTGGGTTTGTGTCTAAGGTGGCCCACATATGTTGCAGAAAATGTGGCCCAGTTCTTTTAAAACATATCCGGCCCGGTTTTGGCAAACATGTGGCACAGTAAGCACCAGCTCATGTGGGTGTGAGTCTGAAGTGGCCCATATATGATGCTGTAAATGTGGCCCAGCTGTATAAAGATGCATCAGGGCCAGTTTTGGCAAAGATATGGCACAGTAAGCACCGGCTCATGTGTGTGTGAGTCTAAAGTGATCCATATACCCAGCTAGCAGAAAAAAGTTCTAAGAATGTTCCCTGTAAGTTCCCAACTTTCCCAAAAACTTTCTGCCAACATAAAAAGTGTCCAGTTTTCTTGACGTTCTAAGAACATTTGTGTTTTCTGAACGTTTGAGGATTGTTACATTTTATCTTTTTCAAACGTTATGACAATGTCCTGTTTTAATGTTCACACAATGTTTAAAACAACAACTTTTTTAAAATTGACTTGTTTGCTTGTTATGTAAATGATAGTGAAACATTGCATTTTATTATTTTAAAACTGTTATAAAACATTATTTCTGAATGTTCAGTAAAAATATTGCTGTAGAAAACACAATTCACTTATTAGGTTTAGATGTTGATGCTTTGTTTAATTTTAAGTCACCATTATTGTGATTAGTGTTTGTTTTAGTTGGACCCTTGACTTCTTTACCAATTTTTTCTGGTTGCCTTACTTTCTGTGTATAAAACACATTTGTTATGGTAATGTATGGAAAAGAGGCTTAAGCCTTGCTGGAGAGGAGAGGACGCTGGCGCTGTCTGTTCGCCGCTTCTCCACCTCCGATATTTTAGTGCATTTTAGCGTATTTTAAGTGTATTTTAAGAAATTGTCTTTAGGACTATTTCATGCCTTTTGCAAGTTTTCCTCTGTATACTGCAACAACTTTCTGGCGGGGTGCTTTACCAACGTACCTGCTGCCGCTGCTCCTTGCTGTTACGCTATCAATGTCCGGCGTGATGTTGAAATATACAATTTCCCAACTGCTGAGTCTCAATCGGAACATCGCTCCATCCTGCACCACAGTCTTAAGACAGCTTGGACTTCTGCGCCGACCCCGGTACTGCCACAGAAGTGCTCGGAAAAACTTTGTTTACCTCCTGCATGCTAGATCGACAATCCCCTCCATCTGGTCCTCAGCGGCGCGTGTCGCGCTCCAACTACGTCATCAGAACACTGCCGAGTTTGGACTATATGGCAATCCCACACCGCTTCCTAGCGGTGGGAGAAATACAAAACGTGGAGTGGACCATAGCGTACTGCGGAGCTTACAGAGACTTTCACCATCAGCTCTGTCTACTGCAACTATGGAATTATTTAACACGCAATCTCTCACAAATAAATCATTGCTTATCCATGATCATATTCTGGATAGAGGATTAGACTTTATGTGCCTAGTGGAAACTTGGCACAAAACAGGGGATCACTCATCACTAAATGAAGCCTGCCCCCAGGGTTATGTCTATATGGAAAAAGCACGCAGATCTGGACGTGGGGGTGGTTTGGTTGTCATCCATCGGGATGCCTGATTTTACCTCAATGGAATGCATGGCCTTCAAATGTAAACCTCCATACTCCATGACAGTGTTTCTTATATACCGTTCCCCCAAACCACACTCCTCATTCCTCCCTGAAATACATGATTTACTCACATCACTCTGTTCCATATCAACCAGAATTGTTATTCTTGGTGATTTCAATATCCATATTGACAAACCCACCTGTCAACTTGCAACAGAGTTCATGAGTCTTCTTGATTGTCTTGGTCTTCAGCAACATGTGACGGTTCCTACACACACCAAGGGCCATATCTTAGATCTTGTCATTACTGATACGGCCCCTATGAACAGCCTGGAGGTAAAAGATCTGGGTGTATCCGACCACAAGTTGATCTCTATGGCCCTTACATTTTCACTGCCCATCATCAGACCCAAGCGCCAAATATCTTTTCGGAACTGGAAACAACTAAACCCAATTTCCATCATGGGAGACCTCCAACCTCATATAAATTACCCAGTCACTGAAACGGTGGAAGGACTAGTGGAACATTACAATACATCTCTGAGTAGTGTTTTTGACCTCCATGCCCCTGTCCGGACACGGGAAGTCAACTTTGAATGCTCTGCCCCATGGTTTACACAGGAACTGCGGCAAATGAAAACTAAGGGACGTATCCTGGAACGCCGCAGTAAACAGACTGGTCTAACTGTGCATAATCTTGCTTTCCGTGACCATCAAAAGGCTTATCTTAAGTCCTTAAAGGATGCACGCTCAATATTTTACTCCAACCTCATCAATAAGAACACTGGAAATTCTAAGCATCTTTTTTCTACAGTAAACAATCTCCTGAAGCCAAAATCATCTTTACCCACTGAAACCACAGTGGAGCGATGCAACAGCTTCATTGATTATTTTAGATCTAAAGTCAATAGCATTCGTTCTTCAATATCTGGCTCCTCCTCATTGTCTCCACCGTCTTTCAACCCA
Source organism: Misgurnus anguillicaudatus (assembly GCF_027580225.2). Lineage (NCBI taxonomy): Eukaryota > Metazoa > Chordata > Actinopteri > Cypriniformes > Cobitidae > Misgurnus > Misgurnus anguillicaudatus. Next base: position 11,488,853 of record NC_073346.2, read on the forward strand.
CTGTTCGGTGGATTGACAATTCTATCACACTTTACTGAGGTTCAACAGAACCATGTTGAGGAAATCATTAAAAAAATGAAGCCGTCTACCAGCACCTTGGATCCTATCCCGACTGCTTTGCTCAAGTCACTCATTCCCAGTGTCAGCCCTATCATTACAGAGTTTATGAATCTCTCACTCAAGAATGGCGTTGTCCCTCTGGCCCTTAAATCTGCTGTCATCCGTCCAATACTTAAAAAACCATCCCTAGACCCAGAAGTTTTGGGAAATTATAGGCCAATCTCCAACCTTACATTTCTATCAAAGGTTCTAGAGAAGGAAGTGGCCACTCAGCTTCATAACCATCTAGAACACAATAACTTATATGAGATATTTCAATCAGGCTTTCGCTCGGCTCACAGCACCGAAACAGCACTGCTCAGGGTGACAAATGACCTTCTTATGGCAGCTGATTCCGGATCACCTTCATTGCTCATTCTACTTGACCTAACAGCTGCATTCGACACAGTTGACCATGCCATCCTTCTGGATCGTCTCCAAAATTCAGTTGGACTTACAGGAACAGCACTGCAGTGGTTTAAATCCTACCTTTATGGTAGGACTGAACGTGTTATACTGGGAGACTATGAGTCCAGGAAGCTCCCTGTTACATGTGGTGTTCCGCAGGGGTCGGTTCTAGGACCGATTCTATTTATTCTCTACCTGCTCCCTCTTGGCTCTGTCATCAGCAGACATGGACTGTCATTCCACTGCTATGCCGATGACTTACAACTTTATATTAAAACTGCCCAAAGTCCCTCCACAGTCTTGTCACGACTTGACACATGTCTTCTGGAAATAAAGGCATGGATGGAAAGCAACTTCCTCCAACTAAATTCTGGGAAAACTGAGGCATTACTCATTGGCACCCCGCATCAGATCCACTCTTCTCTGGTATCTCAGTTCACCTTGGACGGCCAAACCATCACGTTCTCCTCCTCAGTTACAAACCTAGGGGTTAGGTTTGACCCGCAGCTGACCTTCAACGAACACATTAAATATATTTGTAAAACTTCCTTCCACCATCTTCGAAATATCTCAAAACTACGTCCTTTTCTAACTCTTTCGGATGCAGAGAAACTTGTACATGCCTTCATTTCCACCAGGTTGGATTATTGTAATGGACTCTTCACTGCGATTTCACATGCAGAAGCTACCGTACATCCAAAATAGCGCTGCCAGAGTCCTCTTGAGAGTCCGAAAATATGATCATATCACTCCGATCTTACATTCACTGCACTGGCTACCTGTTTCATTCCGGATTGACTACAAAATTTTACTGCTCACATATAAATGTATCACTTGCATGCACCATCTTATTTACACGAACTCATCACCTTGAAACCCTCCCCCCGCACTCTAAGATCATCAGGCCACCTACTTCTTCATATCCCAAAGACAAATCTTCGTACTATGGGGGACCGAGCATTCTGTTCAGTTGCACCACGGCTTTGGAATCATCTACCATCTGAGTTGAGAGAAATACAGAGTTTGGACACTTTCAAGGCTGAACTAAAGACCTTTTTATTCAGAAAGGCTTATTTGTGCTGATTATTTTATTGTTTTTATGGTTTTACTTGCATATCTTTGTGTAATTATTATTGTCGCTGTCCTTGTAGCCCTTTGAGATTCTTCGGAATGAAAAGGGCGTTATAAATAAAATGTATTATTATTATTATTATTATGTACAGTTAATATTGCAATTCTGTGGTGGTTGGTATATAATGGTAAAAATCATCATCTAATTAAAGGATTTACTCATCAAAAGTTATTTTCTGTCAATGTTGTATATGAGATCCAGCACTTTCACAGCAGTTTGTCATCAAGGAATTTTAGAAAATTTGGAAAAAAATAGCCGCTGTACACTTCGGCCGTACAAACATCAAGAATCAGACTATGAATCTCAACCATGGTGACAAAGAAAATTGTAAAAAGTTCATTATTTAGCCATGTCGCAGTGCATGCTGGGAGTCCTGGATGAGATTTGTAATTTGTTAATACCCAGCATGCATTGCAGCATGAAGTTTTTCATTTAATTGTCACCATGGTTGAGATTCATACTCTGTTTGTGGCATCACTCTGGCTTGCTTGTGGGCGAGACGTATCAAACAGGAGTGGACCACAGAAGTGCCATCAATCCATGTCAGGTGTGGGCCAGTGAATGGTGTTGGGTCTGGGCTGAATCTGGGCCAAAATTTAAATTAACTATTACCCAGGTTTGGGCCAGATCTGCATTATTTCCTTTGTGTTTGGCTGACATGTGGCGTTTCTATGGTTTGCTTGTGGTAAAGATCTGGAAAAAAAGAGGTGGACCGCTCAAGTGCCATCATTCCATGCCAAAGGTGGGCCAGATGAAGGTGTCAGATGTGAACAAGATCTGGGCCACAGCAATTTTGCTATCTGGGGAGAGCCGCTTGTAAATTCTTTATCTCCTGTTTGTTACAAATAAAGTATTTTTAGAGTACAAACCTTATCTTACGTACTTGTAAATTATTTTTTGATGATATTGGATAGCCATACATTTAAGGCAATTACAAGCCTGCTTTTTTACTTCCATGACTAAAAGAAAACGGGTTTTAAAGGTTTTAATAAAAAAATAACAATTTCAATACAAGTGAAAAACAACACAATTATTTAACATTAATCTTAAACTGGGGATCTTCTTCCTCCGCTTAGTTTTTCAGTTTACAAAGTCCGTCATCTAAATAGGGATTAGACAAAGGGAATGAGAGCTGAGACTTTCATTGGTTTATTGCACGTTACGCCCAAAATACTCTCATTACAATAGGACCAACCCTTTTCGACCATGCGCTCAGCGCACAAACCATTTTCCCAAAAGTGGATTCGGACACGCCCATTTAGACGTTGCGCTGTGCGCTTTAGACAATGCGCTTAGATCGTTAAAATATGGCCCTATATGTTTACTTCTAATTTCTAAAGAGAGGAGTAATATTTATTACATTTTCAGTCCAAACATGGCATAATATTAGCTGAAGTTGTTTTACTGACATTTCCAATAGTCTGTTCATAATTCATACGTGATTATGAAACTTTGTGTCAGTATACAGTGTCAGTAGGCCTACTACATTTAACTACTATATAAATGTTTTATACAATGTATAATATGCAATATTCGTGGGTCCTGAATCTGATAATGGCAATTGTCTTGTCACCAGTAAAAAGTAAGGGGGGGGGGGGGGGGGCTCTAAGATTATCTTGTCCCGGGCCCAGGCAAGACTGTCAGCTGGCCTGTATATATATATATATATATATATATATATATATATATATAAATGCAACAAATACACTCCATTCAAAGCCTTGTGGTTTATCATGTTTAGTTTAAAGCAACACTATGTAGTTTTTTTTTACCTTTAAATATTGTCTCTAAAATTATTTCAGTGATAGAACAACTTTTAACTGAACAAATTTTACTGTTGCTGCAACCTGAGCAGCCTCCTAGCTGCAACAAGCACACTCTGAAAGTGGTGGTGGAGGGTAGGAAACACAGCCCCGCCCCTCCCCCTGCCTGCAGAAGAGTGTCTGATACCAGGCACTGTTGCGCTTTTCAACCACATGGGGGAGCTGTAAGTCATTTTTACATGGAAACTACATAGTGTTGCTTTAACTCTAAAGATAATAATAATAACGCTCACACTTTGAGATTAATTCATAATCTTTTCACACAGTTGAATTCACTAAAAGGCTTTCAGGTAAAGTCAGATTTAAGTCACAAAATGCACACAATGTTTCCTAATCAGGGCCCGTATGTATAAAACATCTCAGAAATGCTCTTAAGAATAGTCTTAAGCTATGATTTAAGTGTCAAAAAATTCTTAGTAAGGAGTAGGACCAGTCTGAGAATAGAAGACGTTTATAAAGAAGCTGAAAGCAACTTTCAGTAAAGTGTAAGACTCATTCTTAAGTGCTGACTTAAGTGCCGCAAACTAAGGACTACAATGATTTCAACACAAAATGGCCGCCCTTAGCCTCTGAATCAGCCAATAGAAAGCCGGCAATGTTAAACAGTCACAGCAGCATGTGACACCATACATTCATGAATCATGAAGACATTCAAATTATATCAGTATTTAAATATTTTAATTTTAATTTGCTTAAAGAAATGTTTAACAATATGACAAATAAGTACATGCATTTATTTTACACGATTTTGAACAATTTTGATTAAGATTGAACATGTTAATGAAATAGACAAACGTAATACTATTTAAAAAAAAATGAAGATGATGAATAATATCATTTTGATTTTACTCACAAGCTGTTTATAAAAAAAGACTAAAGTTTGCAAACACTTAGATAAAAAAAATACTTTGATGATCAAGCCTGAACAAAATGATCAAGTTAAGTTGGACTTCTCCACTTAAACAAAGTTTTAATTTTTGCCATCTTTGTCGCTTTCTTTGGCTTGCTCACTGCTAACATTGCTAACATTATGTTTTGGGTCAGGGTTTTATACTCTATTAATATCACTTTACATAATGATGTCACTGCAACCTTGTATATACTTCGCAATTTTTGAGGTTGATAATGCTATTGTAGATTTTATTTACATTTTTATGGTATTTTATTTACCTATCATAAACTTTAAAATGTAAAAGCGTCTCTACTTAAAAACTTACTTCAATTGGTAACACCTAATATTTAAACATTTTTAACTTTAATTATTTCACTTAAACTGAAAGATTTAAGTTGAAAAAACATGACATTTTTAGGCATTATCAATAATTTGATTCAACTTTAACTTTTTACAGTGTATTTTATTCAAATTTATAAAACGGTTAGTTCCAATCCTTGATTCTGATTGGTCAATAGGTGTGCTTTATTCACAATAAAACACTGCTATGACCGCTTCACCCAACGGTTCTATTTAATATCACTGCGCCCTTAGCAACACCCTTAGCAACACATAAACATATAATGAGACAAAGTCTGAGAGCAGTTTGTTGTTTTTATTTGAGCTTCCATGTTGTTGTTTGCATTCAGGGACTATTTTTTCTAGCGGAAGGAATGCTTTTATTGATTTAACTTCATGAAAGTTGCACTAATTTTTTTTTACTTTAATATTGTGTGGTAACCGTTTTATAAAAGCAATAAGGTACTCGAGGCAAGTGCTGTATCGTGAATAAGTAACGGCTGAAGGGGTTGCAGGCACTCCGCTTCGCGTCGTGCCTAACAACGCCCTTCAGCCGTTACTTATTCACGATACAGCACAGCCTCTCGTACCTTATTGCTTAAGTATATACCATTTAAGTATATACAATTGCTCTCTTAATAATCCCATAAAAATTCTTGGTACTGTGCTAGCACTTAAATATGTTTTTTTTACTAATATACATCTTATACTGTAATTATATTGTGTAATATAATATACATTGTATAAAAACCTTATACTCTTTATATTTCATGTTATATTAATTTCTATCTACTGTCTATATACTACTAACATGTATATATTGTACATTTTCTGCTCTGCAACAATGCAACAATATTTTTTTTCAAAAGTACTATAGAAATACATTTGAATTAAAGTAATTCTAACAATTTTTTGTTGTAAAGTGCATGATCCTCTGCCTCTCTGGCTGCTGCCCTCTTGTTACTCTTAACTAGGTTAAGAGACCTCTCCAGCTCTCTTAAATAATTTAGGAGCTGAGACCTAGTCTTAACACTTAGGATGCTTTATAAATCAAATGTCTTCTTAAAGCTCCAGTGTGTACTTTTTTTAGTTAATTCTTAGCAAAAACCCATGTTTTCTTCCAAAAGTATGTGCTCATTCAAGTGTAATTACTTCCACCCCACTAATCAAAGTATTCTCGTAAGTGTAGAATCTGCTATTTAAAATACATACGATCGAGTCGCTCTCTGGCTGAATCCATGTTGTGCCTCCATCTTTGAAATACATTCGCCGACGAGGGACATTCCTGAAATTCAAGCTCCGCCTTTCGCGCTTTCAGAGTACACTCAAGCTGGCCGCGAGCTGAAGCCTACGGAGGTTGCATGTGTAGGCGGTATACGTCATCAAGACAGTCTTATTTCAGAATATTAACAATTATAAAGCTGACATTTATTCTTAGTTAATTGTAAATTGATGTAATATGCTTATGACTTGCGAATGTAATGCTCAGTTAATTTAAATAAACCAGGCTTGATGACGTATGCAGCCCGGATATGCGACCTGCGTTAGACTGAATCCTTCGGCCGCACGCCGTGATAAACCTGCGATCTAATGCTTTGAAAGCCTGTTGAAGAACTATTCTCGAGGACATTAAAACAAGTCGCCAAGGAAGCGAAACAGGGATTTTAAACGACAACGCGACAGGAAAAACATCAAGACCAAAGTCAATATTGGAGTTAGTTTTCCAAGATGGGTCTCATTGGACAATGAAGTTGCTAAGTTATCTTCACCACAGGTAATTCAGCATATTCGTTTACATATACAGTTTATGTTGTAAACTTGAAGTTTTATAGTTCCTTGGCTAACTATAGCATGGGTATGCGTAACACTTGTTAGTGTAAACATGCATGTGGTTTAATGTCTTGGAACAGCCACACGCCGTCTCTCCGCCCATTTATGTAATCTGAGGTAACTTAACTGTTACTGAGATAAATGTTTTTCATCTTTTCTGACCTCTAACACAAACACACGGTGTACAGCGCTATTTTTAGCCTTTCATTGATAAAAGCGTCTGATCTGCGCGTCTTTCGTTTCATTTTACAAGCGTGTGAAAGTTGAGCGATCTTATTTCACCAATATCAGAGAAAGCTCTTACATATACACGGACATGTAACGTTTACTTAAACATAAGCATTGGACTCTGACATATTAGTTCGCGTCCATTTAAACCCGTCATTACTCTAGCTCATGATTAAATGACAGGGGAGGGACTCGTCCACAGGCCATCTCCTCAGTAATCTGAAGAGAAGCGGTCGAAAATGGACAAAAAGAGACGGATTTAAACACCAAGTGTAAACGTAATGTGTCTCTCTCGTCCACTTGTGATCTGATCGACGAAAACACATCTTAATACCAAGTTTAACAGCCCCTGTGATAATTTCCTCGCTTGGATGAAAAAGGAGTGTCTAAGCTACGTTTATGGTTGCTTTTTGTATGTGATTTTAAGCGGATATATACAATCAGACTTTTTCCACGTTAAACATAAATCTGTGTGCTTTGATGGATCACACGCAAATGACATTGCAAATTGTTCATTTTTTTCATTGCTTTTGCTTTGTAGCTACTGGAAGCCATGTTAACCTTGGCATGACACGGCCGGTGTAGCAGCCGATCCTGTTCCCCTCGGAATTTGTGTTCCCCCTTCCAGTCGACAAAGCGTTTCTGCCGACAGCGCAGGCGCAGGTACCTAAATATCTGCGTGTTTTTTATTTATTTAAATGTTTTAGTATGGTATAGCATATTTACAGAGTTTCTACAACATAATACAGCTTACAACAATTAAAACTATAAAATAAATATTCAGAAAAAACAGCTGGGTGTACAAAAAGCAACAAGGGGAACAGACATTCCGAGGGGAACAGGATCGGCTGCTACACCGGGCCACCGTACGAGTTAAAACGCGTTCCGAATGGGGGGGCTAGAAAGTAATATTCAGTTGGTTGTCATATAGACTTTCACCGCTTGATGGGAGTAGATCCTACACAGTGGAGCTTTAAGTCTAGGAATAAGAGTAAAATGACGTCATTCTTAGAATTTTGACACAGTTAAGACTAAAATTTTACTCTGAGCGGCTTTATACATACGGGCCCTGATCTCTGACAAGACGCTGTTCATGTTTCTTGCATCCTCACACTAACCATGAAGAATTACATGACATGAATCAATGACATATATTTAATTCCAAACGAAGTTATGTAGCATTAATGAATATTACTGTGGGTCGTGTAAGATTTCTAAAATAAAACATTTGTTAAATATTACATGTTTAATAAGAACTTTCTGTCACCGATAAAACTCAAATGCACAGCTCCACATTCAATAAGCGCAATTCCTGTCACGGTAACTCCCGACCCGCCGTCTTTAATTTGATTGGTTAATAACTCCGCCTTCTTTGATTCGATTGGCCGGTAACTCCGCCGTCTTTAATTTGATTGGTTACCTCAATCATTTTACTGACATTGACGAGCGCTGTTAGACAATAAGATTGACCAAATGCGTTGTACAACGTTTACGGCACCAAATACAATTATACTACAAAATATATATATATAAAGGACCGGACCATGATGGTGTTTGCGGCACTGATTAAACAAGCACATAAAAAGTAAAGACAAACAGACTCATCTCTGTAAAGTTACTTTGCTGATCACTTCTTGTTCGCTTCAGTCGCTAGATGGCGTCATTAACACCCAACAATCACTCATCTGTCAAACACACGTGAAGTTTTGATCAGACACACACAGCATCTACAGTAACTGTTCTCCATCCTCTGTTTATAAACATTTCCCTCATGTTTTCAGTTGATAATAAAAAATAAAGTAATTCTGTTACATCTATTCTCCAGATTTTCCCTTAAATCAGCACAGAAAATTAAAAGAATTTTAATTTTTTTAAAAGTTTAAAGGCCAGATACTGCTGGAAATATTGTATGTGTATATAAAAAATTTTATTTAATTAATTACATAAGTCATTAGATGCAGTTTTAAAAGTTATTGCAAAATTACATTTGTTTATATTTATTTCTTTATTTTATGCATTTTTCAAAATGTTTTGAGTTCATTTCTATTGGCTCCTGCTCCTCAGCATATTTCTGATGACATCATCGGTTGTCACTGGTGATCAGTAAACTAATGACAGTGTGTGAAGTACATGCATATTAAAACAGCTGTTCAACACGTTAAGACATGGGACTAGCAAACAGCCTCTTCATACAGCTTGGCTGTATTAAGGAGCAAGGACAAAGAGAAATACAGCGTCCGTCTGACTCTACACAGAGAGATTTCAGATGTGATGCGCACAGGAGGAAGACCTTAAAGAAATGCCATCAAATAGAGCAAAAGCGAGTGAGTCTGGATCCTGTGCTGGAGTACAGCGCATCTGAAACAAAGACTGAGTTTGAGAAGAAAACAGAAAGCAATCGAGGGAGAAAGTCAGAAAGAGAACGACAGAAGAAGAAAAGAATGACAGATGATACTGAAGGGATGAAGAGAAAGTCAGCACTGAAACCACTGGTGGTAAACGCTGCTCCTCAAAACTCTGCTTCAGCACCTGAGAGGTCAAAACCCCCCAGAAAGAGAGTCAAAGACTCAGAGCAACACATGAACGCATTGGGACAGAAGGAGAAATCCTTTCCTTCATCTGCGTCTAAACCAAGGATGATACATGTTGCTCCAGTATACTCAACTACATCACCTGAGATGAGGCGTTCAAGGAGGAAACTCAACATAAGAGCCAAAGAGCAACACATAAACAAAGAGGAACCGAGTGAAGAGATGAAGATGCAGAGTCTCAACAAAACCAACCATGAAGGTAACAGTTTAAGATTACAAAGATGTGATATTATACAACTCTATTGTGTGTTGAGGTAAAAACTTTACAACTCTCTCCATTCCTTCTTTCTTTAGGTTCCAGTGAACTGCCGGTTGGAAGTGCGTCATTCAGTCCAAATCCTCAAGATACTCAGAAGACAAAGCTGAAGAAAGCTGCTAAAGATTCAGAGCAACACGTTTTATTGAGTGGAGAGAAAAAGTTGAAAACTTTCATCAAAAGAAAGCAAACAGGTAAGAGAAATCCTAGCAAGGTATACCAAGATAAAACTGTGTTGTCTTTTGAGCTTGAAACATTCAGACTGTCTCCATCTTCTTTGCCAACACCAGTTGCTCCACGTACATCAGCTCCAGCACATGAGGAGGTCAAATGCTTTTATTCTTCAGTGTCTGAGCTGCTGGTGTTAGATGTTGCTTACTTCGCTTCAGCACCTGAGGAATCAGAGCAACAGAGAGAAACACTGCAACAGACGGGACAGATAAAGAGGCAGACTCACATCCAAACAAACCATGAAGGTAAAACTTTAAGATTACATCACAAAATACAACTCAATTGTGTGTCGAGGTTAAAATCTTACCTTAACTCTTTTTTGTCCTTTCATTCTTTAGAGTCAAATCCACTGCCAGTTGGATCTGCTCTGCTTAACTCAGATGTTGAATATACTGAGGTGATAACACTGTCAACTACTTCATCCCAGTCTGACCTCACTCCACAACTCACTGACATCCTAATGGACATTGAGTATGAAGACAGCGGGTGTGTTGAAGATGATGATGTGCAGTTCATCTCTCAATCTGAGCTGAAGGATAACGGATGCCGGCGAAGACCAAAGGCTGGGACGAAAAGTTATCCAACCTTTTGTTGGATGGAAAAAACTGTAGAGATGCTGGAGACGGAGAGTCAGAGTGAAACGGATGAAGTTCAGCTAGAAGCTCCAGAACTGCAGGAAGCACCTTGCGAAAAAGCATCTATAGAGACCAACAATAACGAGAAACATGTCTTTCAAAAGACTAGAGATGAAATTGATGAAAATATCATGAAGATGTTTCAAGTACGTTCTAATGGTACCGGTGGAGCTGCTCAACCTCAAGTCAAAGGTCAGGAGAAGACCAATGCTGTGAACAAAACAAAAGGACTGTTTCTTCTTCATACCTGGGCAGAGCAACAAGCCAGAAAAAAAGAGGAGAAGAAAAAAAGAAAAGAAAAGGAACAAAGAGACAGACAGTTACTGCTGGAAAAATACACCAACAGTCCAGCGATGAAGCATCTTCTTATTAATAAGCATAACCGCTTCAATGAGACATCCTAACACCTCCTCCTACTCCCTCCTCTTCAGGTGTGACCTCCACCTCCTCCAACCTGAAACCTCCTGTACATAGTTCTGTTTTACATTTGTAAATAAAAGTTATTAAAAAGTAATTAAAGTTGTCTTTCATTAAAACATACAGTGCATTCAGTATCACATCCACAGAGTCAGTATTCATAATTGGGCTGCTATAGGCAACCATTTGATCAGTTATGCCGATGTGCCGTGCAACCATTTCTGTCTTTTCATGTTTGTCTGTGTCAGTAAAGTAAGACACAGTGATCTGACCCAGAACAGAATGGACCAATCAAAATACAGTCTGCAGACAAGAGAGAACTAGTACAAAAATTAAATTTTAATACAGAATGAAATAGATGAGTTAAGTAACTAAATAACTAAAATTTATTGTAAAGTAATGCATTTGAACTATTCTATATTATATATATATATATTTTTAAATGCAACAAATACACTCTAGTCAAAGCCTTGTGGTTTATCATGTTTACTAGTTTAACCCTTGTGCATCCTTGAGGACATTTTTGTCTTTTTCATTTTTATTTTTTTGATAACTTTGCCTGCGTTAATGCTAACTGCATAAAATTTGCCACAGGTGTGCATTTTTATTGGAATTTTAATATTTCACCTTCATTTCCTTTAAAAAAATCTATTTTCTACTAGGTACACAAAATACTTCCTCTCAGGACCTTTTGGACAAAAATGTCCCCATTGAAACCCATTAAAACTGCAATTTTTAATCCCGGTGCTATTCAACTATAAAATGATGCAATCTTTGTTAACAGGCTTTCATTCTGTTGGCAAGGCTTCAAAATTTAAATTTTTACTATTTTTTACCAGATGGTGCCATTTTTTTAGGTTTGGCATATAAAGCAAATTATCGCTTTATTGTTGTTTTCTGCTTATGCATATTATAGAGCCAATTAAATATATTATGAAGCTATAATTGTGTGGGTGTGTTGGTATGGATGTCAGAGTGTGGTTTGTATGTGTGTACTGAAAATGTTATGTGTGTGTGTGTGCGTGTGTGTGTACCTGGTAATTATCACGTTGTGGTGACCAATCGTCCCCACAAAGATAGGAATACCAGTATTTTTGTGACCTTGTGGGGACATTTTGAGGTCCCCATGAGAAAACAAGCTTATAAATCAAACAGAATGATGTATCTTGAAAATGTGAAGTAGGAGAAGTGTTTCTGTGATGGTTGGGGTTAGGGAATCGGGTAGGTAAGGGGAATAGAATATACAGTTTGTACAGTATAAAATGCATTACGTCTATGAAATGTCCCCACAAAACATGGAAACCAGAATGTGCATGTGTGTGTTTGTGTGTGTGTGTGAGCGTGTGCGTGTGTGAACAGTTTGAATGAAAAAAAATATATTGTACTGGAAATCACAAGACTACAACCACTGCAAAGGAGGTGTCGTTTTTTTTTCATAAAAAACAACAGTGGCATTGTGTAAACAAATCAGCATTTGAAGGGTTAAAATTCTGAAAATTAATGAATGTTTGGTCATTTTAATTAGAGCTGATGTTGGTTAAAAAATGGCATCAGTGAAAGTGGAAAAAAATAATAATCTATAATATTTTTATGACACTTTTTTGACATGGACATTTTTTGTCCTTTATGGACCTGAGAGGTAACTTTTTTTTTTAAATCTGATACTGCATAAAAAATATGAATGCATAAAAATTAATGTTGTTGTTAATCATTGACATATCCAAGGCTGAAATACTCAAAGAAAAAAATCTGCTTAGCATTTAGTAAATTGAAAATAATTAAAATGTTTCCTTTTTCATAAAAACAGCAGTGGCATTGTGTAAACAAACCAGCATTTAAAGGGTTAAAATTCTGAAAATTAATGAATGTTTGGTCATTGTGATTAGAGCTGATGTTGGTTAAAAAATGGCATCAGTGAAAGTGGAAAAAAATATGATTCTATAATTAATATTTTTTTTCCATGTCTTTTTGGACATGGACATTTTTGTCCCCTGTGAACCTATGTGTAACTTTTTTTAATTGATGCACAAGGGTTAAATCTGAAGATAATAATAATAACGCTCTCACTTTGAGATTAATTCATAATCTTTTTACACAGTTGAATTTACTAAAAGGCTTTCAGATAAAGTCAGATTTAATTCACAAAATGCACACAATGTTTCCTAATCTGATCTCTGACAAGACGCTGTTCATGTTTCTTGTCTCCTCACACTAACAATGAAGAACTACATGACATGAATCAATGACATATATTTAATTCCAAACGAAGTTATGTAGCATTAATGAATATTACTGTGGGTCGTGTAAGATTTCTAAAATAAAACATTTGTTAAATATTACATGTTTAATAAGAACTTTCTGTCACCGATAAAACTCAAATGCACAGCTCCACATTCAATAAGCGCAATTCCTGTCAAGGTAACTCCCGACCCGCCCTCTTTGATTTGATTGGTCAATAACTCCGCCTTCTTTGATTCGATTGGCCGGTAACTCCGCGTTCTTTAATTTGATTGGTTACCTCAATCATTTTACTGACATTGACGAGCGCTGTTAGACCATGAGATTGACCAAATGCGTTGTACAAAGTTTACGGCACCAAATACAATTCAGCCTATAACTCATTTACTTTGAGACTTTAAATACATACTACAATATATATATAAAGGACCGGACCCTGATGGTGTTTGCGCCACTGATTAAACAAGCACACAAAAAGTAAAGACAAACAGACTCACCTCTGTAAAGTTACTTTGCTGATCATTTCTTGTTCGCTTCAGTCGCTAGATGGCGTCATTAACACCCAACAATCTGTCAAACACACGTGAAGTTTTGATCAGACACACACAGCATCTACAGTAACTGTTCTCCATCCTCTGTTTATAAACATTTCCCTCATGTTTTCAGTTGATAATAAAAAATAAAGTAATTCTGTTACATCTATTCTCCAGATTTTCCCTTAAATCAGCACAGAAAATTAAAAGAAATTTAATTTCTAAAAGTTTAAAGGCCAGATACTGCTGGAAATATTGTAAACATACATGTGTATATAAAAAAACTTTATTTAATTAATTACATGAGTCATTAGATGCAGTTTTAAAAGTTATTGCAAAATTACATTTGTTTATATTTATTTCTTTATTTTATGCATTTTTCAAAGTGTTTTGAGTTCATTTCTATTGGCTCCTGCTCCTCAGCATATTTCTGATGACATCATCGGTTGTCACTGGTGATCAGTAAACTAATGACAGTGTGTGAAGTACATGCATATTAAAACAGCTGTTCAACACGTTAAGACATGGGACTAGCAAACAGTCTCTTCATACAGCTTGGCTGTATTAAGGAGCAAGAACAAAGAGCAATACAGCGTCCGTCTGACTCTACACAGAGAGATTTCAGATGTGATGCGCACAGGAGGAAGACCTTAAAGAAATGCCATCAAATAGAGCAAAAGCGAGTGAGTCTGGATCCTGTGCTGGAGTACAGCGCATCTGAAACAAAGACTGAGTTTGAGAAGAAAACAGAAAGCAATCGAGGGAGAAAGTCAGAAAGAGAACGACAGAAGAAGAAAAGAATGACAGATGATACTGAAGGGATGAAGAGAAAGTCAGCACTGAAACCACTGGTGGTAAACGCTGCTCCTCAAAACTCTGCTTCAGCACCTGAGAGGTCAAAACCCCCCAGAAAGAGAGTCAAAGACTCAGAGCAACACATGAACGCATTGGGACAGAAGGAGAAATCCTTTCCTTCATCTGCGTCTAAACCAAGGGTGATACATGTTACTCCAGTATACTCAACTACATCACCTGAGATGAGGCGTTCAAGGAGGAAACTCAACATAAGAGCCAAAGAGCAACACATAAACCAAGAGGAACCGAGTGAAGAGATGAAGATGCAGAGTCTCAACAAAACCAACCCTGAAGGTAACAGTTTAAGATTACAAAGATGTGATATAATACAACTTCATTGTGTGTTGAGGTAAAAACTTTACAACTCTCTCCATTCCTTCTTTCTTTAGGGTCCAGTAAACTGCCGGTTGGAAGTGCGTCATTCAGTCCAAATCCTCAAGATACTCAGGAGACAAAACTGAAGGAAGCTGCTAAAGATTCAGAGCAACACGTTTTATTGAGTGGAGAGAAAAAGTTGAAAACTTTCATCAAAAGAAAGCAAACAGGTAAGAGAAATCCTAGCAAGGTATACCAAGATAAAACTGTGTTGTCTTTTGAGCTTGAAACATTCAGACTGTCTCCATCTTCTTTGCCAACACCAGTTGCTCCACGTACATCAGCTCCAGCACATGAGGAGGTCAAATGCTTTTATTCTTCAGTGTCTGAGCTGCTGGTGTTAGATGTTGCTTACTTCGCTTCAGCATCTGAGGAATCAGAGCAACAGAGAGAAACACTGCAACAGACGGGACAGATAAAGAGGCAGACTCACATCCAAACAAACCATGAAGGTAAAACTTTAAGATTACATCACAAAATACAACTCAATTGTGTGTCGAGGTTAAAATCTTACCTTAACTCTTTTTTTGTCCTTTCATTCTTTAGAGTCAAATCCACTGCCAGTTGGATCTGCTCTGCTTAACTCAGATGTTGAATATACTGAGGTGATAACACTGTCAACTACTTCATCCCAGTCTGACCTCACTCCACAACTCACTGACATCCTAATGGACATTGAGTATGAAGACAGCGGGTGTGTTGAAGATGATGATGTGCAGTTCATCTCTCAATCTGAGCTGAAGGATAACGGATGCCGGCGAAGACCAAAGGCTGGGACGAAAAGTTATCCAACCTTTTGTTGGATGGAAAAAACTGTAGAGATGTTGGAGACGGAGAGTCAGAGTGAAACGGATGAAGTTCAGCTAGAATATCCAGAACTGCAGGAAGCACCTTGCGAAAAAGCATCTATAGAGACCAACAATGAAGAGAAACATGTCTTTCAAAAGACTAGAGATGAAATTGATGAAAATATCATGAAGATGTTTCAAGTACGTTCTAATGGTACCGGTGGAGCTGCTCAACCTCAAGTCAAAGGTCAGGAGAAGACCAATGCTGTGAACAAAACAAAAGGACTGTTTCTTCTTCATACCTGGGCAGAGCAAAGAGACAGAAAAAAAGAGGAGAAGAAAAGAAGAAAAGAAAAGGAACAAAGAGACAGACAGTTACTGCTGGAAAAATACACCAACAGTCCGGCGATGAAGCATCTTCTTATTAATAAGTATAACCGCTTCAATGAGACATCCTAACACCTCCTCCTGCTCCTGATGCCTCCTCTTCAGGTGTGACCTCCACCTCCTCCAACCCGAAACCTCCTGTACATAGTTCTGTTTTACATTTGTAAATAAAAGTTATTAAAAAGTAATTAAAGTTGTCTTTCATTAAAACATACAGTGCATTCAGTATCACATCCAAAGGGTCAGTATTCATAATTGGGCTGCTATAGGCAACCATTTGATCAGTTATGCCGATGTGCCGTGCAACCATTTCTGTCTTTTCATGTTTGTCTGTGTCAGTAAAGTAAGACACAGTGATCTGACCCAGAACAGAATGGACCAATCAAAATACAGTCTGCAGACAAGAGAGAACTAGTACAAAAATCAAATTGAATGGAGAATGAAAGAGATGAGTTAAGTAACTAAATAACTAAAATTTATTGTAAAGTAATGCATTTGAACTATTCTAAATTATATATATATATTTTTAAATGCAACAAATACAGTCAAAGCCTTGTGGTTTATCATGTTCAGTTTAAATCTGAAGATAATAATAATAACGCTCTCACTTTGAGATTAATTCATAATCTTTTTACACAGTTGAATTTACTAAAAGGCTTTCAGGTAAAGTCAGATTTAATTCACAAAATGCACACAATGTTTCCTAATCTGATCTCTGACAAGACGCTGTTCATGTTTCTTGTCTCCTCACACCATGAAGAATTACATGACATGAATCACTGACATATATTTAATTCCAAACGAAGTTATGTAGCATTAATGAATATTACTGTGGGTCGTGTAAGATTTCTATGATAAAACATTTGTTAAATATTACATGTTTAATAAGAACTTTCTGTCACCGATAAAACTCAAATGCACAGCTCCACATTCAATAAGCGCAATTCCTGTCACGGTAACTCCCGACCCGCCCTCTTTGATTTGATTGGTCAATAACTCCGCCTTCTTTGATTCGATTGGCCGGTAACTCCGCGTTCTTTAATTTGATTGGTTACCTCAATCATTTTACTGACATTGACGAGCGCTGTTAAACAATGAGATTGACCAAATGCGTTGTACAAAGTTTACGGCACCAAATACAATTCAGCCTATAACTCATTTACTTTGAGACTTTAAACACATACTACAATATATGTGATTGCGGCACTGATTAAACAAGCACATAAAAAGTAAAGACAAACAGACTCACCTCTGTAAAGTTACTTTGCTGATCATTTCTTGTTCGCTTCAGTCGCTAGATGGCGTCATTAACACCCAACACTCACTCATCTGTCAAACACACGTGAAGTTTTGATCAGACACACACAGCATCTACAGTAACTGTTCTCCATCCTCTGTTTATAAACATTTCCCTCATGTTTTCAGTTGATAATAAAAAATAAAGTAATTCTGTTACATCTATTCTCCAGATTTTCCCTTAAATCAGCACAGAAAATTAAAAGAAATTTAATTTCTAAAAGTTTAAAGGCCAGATACTGCTGGAAATATTGTAAACATACATGTGTATATAAAAAAACTTTATTTAATTAATTACATGAGTCATTAGATGCAGTTTTAAAAGTTATTGCAAAATTACATTTGTTTATATTTATTTCTTTATTTTATGCATTTTTCAAAATGTTTTGAGTTCATTTCTATTGGCTCCTGCTCCTCAGCATATTTCTGATGACATCATCGGTTGTCACTGGTGATCAGTAAACTAATGACAGTGTGTGAAGTACATGCATATTAAAACAGCTGTTCAACACGTTAAGACATGGGACTAGCAAACAGTCTCTTCATACAGCTTGGCTGTATTAAGGAGCAAGGACAAAGAGAAATACAGCGTCCGTCTGACTCTACACAGAGAGATTTCAGATGTGATGCGCACAGGAGGAAGACCTTAAAGAAATGCCATCAAATAGAGCAAAAGCGAGTGAGTCTGGATCCTGTGCTGGAGTACAGCGCATCTGAAACAAAGACTGAGTTTGAGAAGAAAACAGAAAGCAGTCGAGGGAGAAAGTCAGAAAGAGAACAACAGAAGAAGAAAAGAAAGACAGATGATACTGAAGGGATGAAGAGAAAGTCAGCACTGAAACCACTGGTGGTAAACGCTGCTCCTCAAAACTCTGCTTCAGCACCTGAGACGTCAAAACCCCCCAGAAAAAGAGTCAAAGACTCAGAGCAACACATGAACGCATTGGGACAGAAGGAGAAAACCACCAAGATGCATCTCCATCGTCTAATGAAACAGCAAGACTGTCTCTGTCTCCTTTGCCAACACCAGTTGCTCCATGTACACCCGCAGCTGAACCGAGGGTGATACATGTTACTCCAGTATACTCAACTACATCACCTGAGATGAGGCGTTCAAGGAGGAAACTCAACATAAGAGCCAAAGAGCAACACATAAACAAAGAGGAACCGAGTGAAGAGATGAAGATGCAGAGTCTCAACAAAACCAACCCTGAAGGGAACAGTTTAAGATTACAAAGATGTGATATAATACAACTTCATTGTGTGTTGAGGTAAAGACTTTACAACTATCTCCATACTTTCTTTAGGGTCCACTAAACTGCCGGTTGGAAGTGCGGCATTCAGTCCAAATCCTCAAGATACTCAGGAGACAAAACTGAAGGAAGCTGCTAAAGATTCAGAGCAACACGTTTTATTGAGTGGAGAGAAAAAGTTGAAAACTTTCATCAAAAGAAAGCAAACAGGTAAGAGAAATCCTAGCAAGGTATACCAAGATAAAACTGTGTTGTCTTTTGAGCTTGAAACATTCAGACTGTCTCCATCTTCTTTGCCAACACCAGTTGCTCTACGTACATCAGCTCCAGCACATGAGGAGGTCAAATGCTTTTATTCTTCAGTGTCTGAGCTGCTGGTGTTAGATGTTGCTTACTTCGCTTCAGCATCTGAGGAATCAGAGCAACAGAGAGAAACACTGCAACAGACGGGACAGATAAAGAGGCAGACTCACATCCAAACAAACCACGAAGGTAAGACTTTAAGATTACATCACAAAATACAACTCAATTGTGTGTCGAGGTTAAAATCTTACCTTAACCCTTTTTGTCCTTTCATTCTTTAGAGTCAAATCCACTGCCAGTTGGATCTGCTCTGCTTAGCTCAGATGTTGAATATACTGAGGTGATAACACTGTCAACTACTTCATCCCAGTCTGACCTCACTCCACAACTCACTGACATCCTAATGGACATTGAGTATGAAGACAGCGGGTGTGTTGAAGATGATGATGTGCAGTTCATCTCTCAATCTGAGCTGAAGGATAACGGATGCCGGCGAAGACCAAAGGCTGGGACGGAAAGACATCGAACCTTTTGTTGGATGGAAAAAATAGTAGAAACGCTGGAGATGGAGAGTCAGAGTGAAACGGATGAAGTTCAGCTAGAAGCTCCAGAACTGCAGGAAGCACCTGGCGAAAAAGCATCTATAGAGACCAACACTGACGAGAAACATGTCTTCCAAAAGACTAGAGATGAAATTGATGAAAATATCATGAAGATGTTTCAAGTACGTTCTAATGGTACCAGTGGAGCTGCTCAACCTCAAGTCAAAGGTCAGGAGAAGACCAATGCTGTGAACAAAACAAAAGGACTGTTTCTTCTTCATACCTGGGCAGAGCAAAGAGCCAGAAAAAAAGAGGAGAAGAAAAGAAGAAAAGAAAAGGAACAAAGAGACAGACAGTTACTGCTGGAAAAATACACCAACAGTCCGGCGATGAAGCATCTTCTTATTAATAAGTATAACCGCTTCAATGAGACATTCTAACACCTCCTCCTGCTCCTGATGCCTCCTCTTCAGGTGTGACCTCCACGTCCTCCAACCCGAAACCTCCTGTACATAGTTCTGTTTTACATTTGTAAATAAAAGTCATTAAAAATTACAGTTGTCTTTCCATTTAAAATCTTTCCATTGTAATTGGTTTATACTCGTAATTTCTGGGTTTCAATTTGCTATGTTTATTGTTTTCTAATAAATTATACAATTGAATAAATAACACAATTAAAAATCATAGTTCAGTTCAACTTAAGATAGATAAATTAGTTATTTATAATTTGATATTCTCTATTAAAAAACTTCAAAACAATGCATGATTTGTTGGAATCTGACAAATTCTGATGGAGCTACCTGTTTAAAGAGTTCAGAAAAATCCCAAATTACCACAAAAAACGAATAGATTTGGCACACACAAAGTCAAAAACAATATCAATATATGTTCAACTTATTTGATTGACACTGTGACAGACAGTTTTATGATCTAATGATTATGGAAGGTATTTTTGGTCTTTTTTTAAATCAATTAATTACATTAAATTATTATTTAAATCGCAAAATATGTCCCAAATTTGAAAATTAAGTGCTAAAATAAAAATTAAAACATTAAATTAAATTATTTCATTTTCAATGTGATGAAGCATCATTCCGGCCAAATTGAGAAATAAAATGAAATTGATGATTTCACATTTCATGTTCCATATAATCTTGAGGCATAATGGAAGGATCTATAATGTTACACATCAGGTATTTCTCCTAAACAGTAAATCAAACATTTACTTAAGAAATAACAGTTTATATCTGCGTGAATTCTTGTCAAAACAGATATTTTTTTTAATTCTGTCTATGTATTAGGGTCGGGCACTCACACGTCTTTGTGCACGCGCTTCAGATGTGTCTTTATAACTCTTTTAACATTAATTATCAGGTCCCGAACTTTATCTCTTTCAATAAGTTTACGTTAACTCTTTTACCATCAAGCAAGTACTGCACTCTATTTTTTAATTCCTGCATGTTTTAAAACCAAAAGCAAAATGAAACGTGCAAGTGTATGGACCGGATGGATGGACACGCATCCTTTGTGTATTAGTACCTACGTATTATATTCCGTTTTGTGATACCAAACAACATAAAATACAATGAATAACAGTTTGTTTGTTTATTACCAACAAGCAAATTGCACAAATTCGTTGAAAAAGTAACCCTGCAACACGCCCTTTTAGCATGCGAACGGTAACCTCCAAGAAAACGTACAAAAATATAACTTACATTTAGATTTTCAAATTAATGACCATTGCATTCGCTAGACGAAGGCTTCATGTTCTAATTTTTATGAAAACCTCCGACTCATTTAGACAGCTCGGACCAGATATTGTCTCAAAACTGGCTAACGTTAGACCAAGGGTCAAACAGAAAATGCGGGTTGCATTAATCGCTCGTTAATAAAATTAGGTGGCGTTAAAATTAGTTTATGTTAACGAGTTAATTTTGAAAGGCCTATATAATATTAGAAATCAGGTAAGATACAGGTTTTCACTACACTGAAATGATTTCCTACAAAATATCAATGCGACTTACCGATGTAAAATCAACATAACTTTTCAGCCACTGTCAACACTAACGGACTTAACGTAATGTTTATTCTGAGCTCGCGCGCTTATTTTTCAAATTTTGAATGTGCCTCTTTTAATTTGGATTTTGTTTTTTCTCGTTTTAATTTGCCTGTCAATGTTTTATTGTTCATCAGCTGAAAAAAAATATCTTTGAAAATGATGACAACGTTATGTTAATGATTTTTAAAGTTTTGGTAAAGTCTACCCATAACATTTTGTTTTACTTGTTTATTTTATTTTTGATATGATTTGTCATTGTTTAAAATGTTAACATACATAAAGGAAGCATATAAAATTGTAATAAATAAAATACATGTTAAAATTTAAGCTATTAATAGAATGTGCTTTGGTAACCCCATAAACAGTTAAAGAGGCTTGTTCGGGGTAGTTCAAACTGTGGGTCGCGTAAAGTCACTTAGTTGTTGCAGTGAAAAACACCAAAACAGTTTTGTCCAATATAAAAAATGGTTTTTGAGCACGTGAATTATGACTTCAAAACCACGACTCTGAACTGGGAGTATGCGTACCAGGCAGCCTGTAACCCGTGTTTTTACAGCCTTCTACCTGTGAAAGTGCACTGGAACGGCAGTCAAACTCGTGACTCACACCCGTGAACTCGTTTTGAAGTCGTGATTTACGGGTTACAGGTTGCCTGAAACGCAGCATAAATCTTCAAAATTACTGTAAAATAATAGATACGAACCACTCCGGTTAACCCATGTGACCAGCAGTACAAACTAGGCTCCGCCCATCTGTTTCTCTCTGCCCCAGTCTCTGCCTATTTGGAAATCTACCTTCTGTGCAAGAAACTATTTCCACCCTACAGAATGTCTGAGAGTATACTCAACCCCAGCACATTTATGTTCTTAATTTATGGTTTGATTTCGCACGTGCGTTTCACATTATAAAGCGATGTACATCACTTGAAAACTACCCGTCACTTTTAATCAGGCGTTTTCGACGGGCAGCTGGGGTCCTTTCCTTGGGGTCCTCAGTCAACATGCTGCGGAACGTTTGTATGTGCGTTGATATGATGAGTACGTTTTGGTCACACGTTTTGATAATTGTGACGAATTAAGGTGAATGTTTACGGTTTTGCTGACATTATCGAGGTTATACCATGATGCCGGGAGAGACTCAGTCAAAAGTCGCAGAAATCGCCTCTGATGCGACTTCTGGCACTTGTCAAAACTGCACTGTTTTAAATCAGGTGAGAAGTTTAGTCTGAAATCAGAATCTAACGTTACAATCTTGTTTTAGTTTTTGCAGTGATTATGACCCTGCTGTGACATTAGAGTTAATATTGAATCATTTAATATCCAGCGATAATCTTTAACAACAACAAAACGTTTATATGCACGAATAAAGTTAACGTTACTTGATTAATGTTTTGACCTGTCTGTCTCAGCCACTGTTTTTAATGTACAGTCAGTACAAACAACGCTTATCGTTTAAAACCTGTTGTGTTATCACAGAACTAAGTAATATATTTAGATTTTAGATATTTTCCCACCAGAAATGTTGATGTTTTTCTAGTTCCTTACCAGCAACTTAAATATTGCATCATATGTCATTGTATGTAACTTATGTGGTCACAGTCAACTTACATTTACATTTGATTTGGTGGACCATTATATCCAAAATGATTTAACAGTTTTTTCTTCTAGCGCAACATTATGCCAGTTAAGATACAGAAAGCTACAGTAAGATTTCTGAAAGTTGGGATAACATTCAAAGTCTTGTTTAAGACGTTGTCCTGTTTATTGAATCGGCTGTTGATAAATATTTCTGATGCCATGTCTACTTGTTTTCAGAGCTTGGATGAATATGTTGCTGCTTTGATAACGCTTAAGCAGAAGATCATTGACACAGAGTAAGTGATTTGTTTTTAATTTTTACATACCCGACTGTCAGGGCATGCATTTTATTACTGCAGGTAAAATAAGTATTGAACACATCCCCAATTTTTTTGTTGGTAACACCCCATGTACTCAATACATGGAAAGAAATCAAACCATACATGTCCGTAAAAGTTATGTGTAATTATGTAAAACGACACAGGCAAAAGTATTGAACCCCTGAAGAAAAGGAGGTGAAAAAGGCATAGAAACCCTAGACAGTAGGTTATAATCAGTAGTGATAGGCCAATATATTTGTCCCTGCAATATACATCAGCCAATATTTTGATTTTTTATTATCACCATTGGACGATGAAAACCTTTTTAATCGGCCAGTAAATTTCTCTATTTCTTAAATTTGTTGTTTGTAATGAAAAGACAGTGTCACTCAATGTAATGCCAACATCTGACAGGCAGTAAAATTACACATTTTTATTATAAACTTTTTAACATTACGTTATGTTGTGTCACACTGTCACACAACCCCACACTAGTTCAACACACTTATTCAAACAGTACCGTGAGATGTCAGATCCACATTAATTATGCTTTGTAAAGATGTTTTATAAATACAGTACTTTAAGTACTTTAAAGGGTATATTTATAAATTTTATGCATAACGTATGTTTGTTTAGTTTCACCAATTTCTTTGTTTGTCTCTAATTTACTGTAATAACATTTGTGTTTATTCGGCCTCGTGTCAGCCATACATCTTTCTTAATATCGGCATCGGATATAAAATAACCCTTATCGGTCGATCGCTAATAATCAGGTAAATAATAACTCAATGGTTACAGAAAAAAATAAAGCTGTTATAATGACCCATACAATCACCTGACTTCCAATTGAAAATCCATGGAAAGAACTAAAGATCAGAGTTCATAGAAAATGCAGACAGAACCTTCTTTAAGCTTTCATTACCAACAAAGGTTTTTGTACAAAGTATTAAATGCATTTCAGTGTGTTCAATACTTTTTCCTGTGTCATATTACATAATTACACACAACTTAGTTTATAAACATCTATGGTTTGATTTGATTGCATGGGTTATTACCAACTTCTGGTGAAAATTTCATGTCAATAGCACCTTTAGAAATGTGTTAACTCAGGAAAAAGTGTGGTGTGTTCAATCAGTAAATATAATGAAAAGTGATTTTCAAATTTTGTTGTACGTATGTTAAGTAGTTTGGGTTGAATTAATTGTAGATGTTTAGTACTTTGGGTTCACTCTACCAGTATTTAAAGTTATACTATTGCTTTAACAATGCAACACAAAAACTTTTTAATGTGCGTATTAACCTTTTCACATTGTTATTTCAGCCGTCTTTTGAGTGAATACAAAGAGAAGTGCGATGATATCCTTTTAAACCTTGTCGAACTGTTTGGTTTTGGGTTTGGTGGATGTTTGAATTAAATATCTGCCACCTGTTATTTTACTTGTCATTTTATTTGGGTTTACTGCTGTATTCATTGATCGGATCTCATGCAGACAACACTTTAAATGAGATTCTGGGTATTTGTGGATGGACAATTAAGATTTTCTACCTGCAAAGTTTTACATTTTTTATTATTATTATGGATTCATACATGTTTGCCTTGACACAAAATTACAGCTTCAAAAATCACAGAGGTAAGACTTATGATCCACTTTAACCACATAACATGCAATTACATGCAATTACAGAGTTCCTTCCATAGGCGGAGCCATAATGTTTGTTAATGTTGTTGTGTTTATCTCAGAGAAAGCAGCAAACTGCACAGACAACTGGATGAGGTGCTTATGAAGCTGGAGCCTTTAGAGAAACAAACAGCAGAGTATGAACATACAAAGACTGAGCTGGAGAAAACAAAGGCTGTGTTTAAACATACTGCAGAGTGATGCATTGTGGGATAGTAAAGCTGATCATTGGAAGCATGTAAGTCTATTTTTTTTTCTTTCTTAATTTTATTTTATTTTAACAGGCTGATTTGAGATGTTATCAACAAAAGTGTGAGGATGTGGAGAAACTGCGAGCTGACAACGCTCAGACCCTCTCGCTGAAAGACAACGCTGTTGTAATCTCAATGTGCTGCTGTTGTGATGTTACTCTCTGCTCAAATTATTTCTTTCTTATTTATTCCCAGGAAAGAAAAAGCTGAAGAATCCTTGAGGAAAGCAGAGGGTATGTATAACATTTCTTTTAGTTACAGAACAGGCCTTAAGTAATTTTTTGAAAAGGTCAGCACTATTTCTGTGATATATATATTATGTGCTGCTGTGCCCATCTCTTTTCCCAGACACGGTGCAGAGGCAGAATCTGGAAAACGAGACGCTCAGAGCTCAGCAGAAAAAATTAGAGGAGGATCTGCAAAAAACTCAGGTTAGTGATGTGATTAAAATTTTGATTAATCAAAAAAAAAACTGCATGAGTAACTTTCAGGTCCAAAAGTAGCAATGTTTTATAATCTTTAAGTGCCTCGGTTTGGAGTTTATCTATCAATTCATCATTATCCAGGATCTTGAGCAGCTTGTCCTTAAACACAATGTTCTGCTCTAGATCTGACAAACTGCAACTGCATAAAACTATTGAGAAATAATGTTGTTTCCATTATTCAATGTCATGCGACTAAATCATAATTTTGTTGTCTTGCAAAGTAATTTCAAAAACCAAAGCAATGAAAGTGTTGAATTTCATATAGACTAGCATGCGGATTTCATCAAAATACAGCGAGAGCGACTTGAAAGCATATAGAGTGCAGTTGACTCCCGAATCACTCTCGTGGTATTTTGATGTCATGCGCTTGCCGGTTCTTGTGATGGCACATGAAGTTGAACATATCTTTTCTGTCTTGTCCTCCAACCAAACATGCCACGCCATATTTAAAGAATGGTCATGTGACTTTGACGCACGTCAGGTGACATGTAAATGCAAAAAAACCTTTCCATCAGAGTTTTACAATATATTCCTTTTTCAGTTTGCCTGAAAAACCACATTTGCCACCTGAGCCTAAAACTCTTCTTTTTTTTTTTTACTATACATGTGAGTTTATGTGAAATAGCTGTATTTCCATTGGGCGCATTGTCACTTTTTTGCACCGTTCAAAGGGTAATGAAAACGCACACGCTACAGTCTTTATATTGGTTTTAACAGTAGTTTAGAGATTGAATACCATCAAAGTTGTATTGACAGTAAGAGTGTGCAAAACTATATATTTACAAAATTTACTAGTAATCTTATTGGTCTTTATTACTGACTTCTGATTGCCGCCTTCTGGAAAATGAATGCGTTTAATATACAGCGTGGAAAATAAGTATTTGACACATCAGCATTTTTATCAGTAAGGGTATTTCTAAGTGGGCTATTTCCACACAAAATTTCCACCAGATGTTGCCATCAAGCCAAATATTGAACTTTACAAAGAAATTAGAACATTTAAGTATACAAGTTGAGTCATAATAAATAAAGTGAAATGACACTTTATCTGATGTGTCAAAAACGTATTTTCCCCGCTGTATATATTAGCAGGATTGTTTTTCTATCCATAATCTCTTGTTTTGACTGAATTGTTTCAATACGATTTTAATTCTTTTACTTTATTTACTGCATACAGGATTCCCTGGATGAATACCTGCAGATTGCTGAGGAGGTCGAGAATCTGAAGCTGGAAAATGCCAAGACACTGATTTTGTAAGTACAACCGAATCTATCACAGTCAAAATAAAGAACAAGCAGAGTATGTGTCCCAGTTGGTGATGTGTTTAATGTGTTTTTTTTATTGCTTTCAGGAAAGGAAACATAGAGAATGAACTTTTGGTGCTAAAAGGTCTGTATTACTGTTTAATAATGTAACCGTATAAATTACATATTTACTATGTTTTAGTCTACATTTACATAACAACAATATACTTAAAACAAAAGTTATTCCTTTGTGACAGCATTATCAAACTGATTCCCGTTCACACATCTGTGAAAAACATGTGTATTATAGCCAGTAGTTGGTGATGTAGCACAGCCTGTGAACACGTAATTCATATGCGTGCGACTCACAGTTATCACATATTTGCGTTTCTGTAGTTTACACAAGGACAATATTGATATTGTTTTAAAGAACTGTTGTTTACAGTTTGACTTTAAAGGCCCCCAAAAATGCTGTTGTCATCTAAATGATTGCCCAAAAGATGTAAAAGTTTTTTAAATCATAAAGGAATGACCTTTATGACTGTCATCATTTACTCATTCTTATGTTGTTACAAACCTGTATACATTTCTTTGGTTGGATGAACATGGAGGAAGATATTTTCCTTTGTGTTCATGAGAAACATTTTTTTACAGGTTTGTAACAACATAAGATTTTTTCATTTTTGGGTGAACTATCCCTTTAATGGAGAGCATTGGTTCCCCAGGAACAACAATGAGAACCATTGGCCTACAGTACACCGCTGTCCAGCTAATTTGATGCTGTGTGTAGTTTATATATAGTGATTGTTTTATTTCTCTGGTTATATTTTTACACAGAGACAAGGGCTCAACAGAGCAATGAAATATTGGACCTAAAAAGTGAGAAAACAAGGCTTGAAGAAATTCTGCACACAACACAGGTGAATTTTCTGTCTCCGTTTATTTTCAGTGTTTGTTCCTATACAAAATAAAGTTAAATAAAGCACAACCCAGCAACTGAATATTGTAAGAGCTATTATTATTGATATCACTGGTAATTATTTGTTTTCTCCCTGTCTTTAGCAAAGGCTGAACACACTTGAGAAGGAGTTTAACAAAGGTACAAGTTGCCTGTTGACACATTGTAACTTGAGTATATTAGCTTTATCCATTATGTCATCATTTTCAGTCATTAAATAATAAATAAACTATTTTTATCTTAGAGAAACGGAGTACATCTTCTCAAACAGATGCTGAGCTGCATATCGACAAAGGTAATGTTTTTATTTTGCTAACACTGATTACGTCAATAGATAAAAGGATATATTCACAAATGCACTATTTAGATGCACGAAAAGCAATGTGACGAGGACATTTGCTGGTTAGCTGCTGTAAATGCAACAATGTTTAAACGTTCAGAGCATGTAAACAATTGCAATAAAAAATAGTTTTAATCAAAGCATAGCTATAACTTTAAATCCCCCCAATTTGAGCGTGGAGATAAAAAGGGATGTGCATCTTCAAATAAAAAAAACCCTCATTATTTTGTCTATTATTATCTTGTTCTCTTTTTAAAAGACACTTTTTGCTGAAATGTTTGGAGTTGTGAATGTTAAATAAAAAAAAGTTAAACTCATTTAAAAATATATAAATAATAATGCAATACAGTATGAATTTTATATTTAAAAACATAAAAAAGGTAAATGTTTTACTTAGGGTTGTCAAAAGATTATTGCGATTAATCGCATACAAAATAAAAGTTTTTTGCATAATTTTTGTGTGTGTATATATATGAAGAGTTTGGTTCCAAAACGCTATAAATCCATTTTGACAAATTTTGGTAAAATCGTGTTTTCTATACCAAGAAAGTGATGAGATGAAAACCACTATTTTCTGTTACAAACTTTCACATAGCATCTTTAGGTTATAAAAACATAAATATTCAAATCCATAACTTGATTTTCAAAGATTTATTATAAAAACTGATTATTTTTTCCACAAAATGCAATAAATCCATTACAAGTTTTTATTCAAAATGCTAGAAATCTATTGAATCAATAGCCTAATTCCTCGTTTTGGAACCAAACTCTTCATATATATAACATAAATATATAAATATAAATATAAATATATATATATATATTTGTTGATATATTTGTGTTATAAATATAAATAAAAAATATACCTAAATAACATTTTCCTTAAATTCATACATGTATGTATGTGTGTATTTATATATACATAATGTAAACACACAGTACACACACACATCTTATGCAAACACAAACTTTTATTTTGTATGTGATTAATTTGTTGACAGCCCTAGTCTTACTCCCAAACACTACAATAATAAAGCCACAAGACTCAACTAGTTTTGATTCAAATTTCAAGTTAAAAGCAAAAACAATGCGGATTCTGTCTGTCGCACCTTTAGTGGTCTTATTAACAACGGCCTCTAGGTGTCAACGGTTTACTGCATACTCTTGTCACAAATTAATGAATTACTGTTACTGCATTATTATTCATACAAAAAGGTTTTGAAATATGAAAAAGACATTCTAAGAGCTTTTGAAGATTTATAGATTTATTTTAAAGGATATTAGAATTATGAATATATAATAATTAATATGTATTCTGGGTTCAGTGACATTTTAGAAAATTACTTTTATGACATTATTCTTTTTGCAAAACGGTGTAGGTTTAGAAATTAAAAGACATTATTGTTTTTAAATGTGTAATGCCAAATGTTCCACATGTGGGAAATGTTATCGTTATCGTCCGGAGGTGTGAACGCTAATATAGTTAACGTTATGGTTATCATTAAGTGTTAACGACCTTTCAATGTTTACTTTTCAGGTAAAGTCAGAAAGCTTCTGGAGGAACTCTGGCGTTGTGTGGAACCTTCATCACAAACCAATGAACTGTTGCTTCTCAATGGTAATCCTTCTCGAATTTAGCGATCAAATAGTCTTCATTAAATAATTGTGTTAAAGTGGCAACTGATTTTTGTTCATCAGGAGAGCCTACACTTTTGAAAACCCAACCTAACAGAACACCACCCCAACAAATGCTTACCAGTCCTTTGAGGGAACCTTCACCACAAACCAACAAACAGTTGCTTCTCAATGGTAATCTTTTTCAAATTCATTGATTTTGAGATTCTTTATTGAAGTCTATTTAGTATCAAGTTCCCCAGCTTAATTTTGTTAAAGTTGCAACTTATTGTTCTTTATCAGAAGTTCCTTCACCTTTGAAAATCCAACTTAACAGAACACCACCCCAACAAGTGCTTACCAGTCCTTTAAGGGAACCTTCCTTACAAACCAACGAGCAGTTGCTTCTCAATGGTAGTCCTTTTCGAATTCATTGATCTGATATTTTTTATTGTAGTCTATTCAGAATCAGTATCAATCCCAAGCTTACTTGTATTAAAGTGGCAACTTATTTTTCTTCATCAGAAGAACCTGCACTTTTGAAAACCCAACTTAAAAGAACACCACCCCAACAAATGCTTACCAGTCCTTCAAGAACACAGGATCCCTGCTCATCTCCATGGAAACCCAGTCCAGAAACTCACTCACTGTCTTCAAACCTGGGGGCATCTCCAGAGATCATCAGCCCTAAATCATCACCTCAGAAGAACCTCATCAAGCCCAATAAAAAACAGCACTCCAGTACACGAAGTAGAAAGAGGAAAATAAGATCGGATGCGCTTGAACATGTGGACCACCAGACAAATGAAGTGGATGAATCCTCACAGAAAGAAATAAACAACAAAGACTTATTATGTGAAGATTATGACACAGATTTTGAAGAAATTACAGAGTTGTTCAGACCTTTGCCTGATGTTTTATCACCTTTACAAAGCCCTTTAACGGAATTGGTAAGTCAACAATTACGATAATTACATGAATATTCTGTTGCATGAGGCAATGAAGTAATTCATTCCAGGTTTAAGTGTTTGCATGTTAATGATTTGGAATTTATTGTAAGGAGAACTTAAAGGGTAAAATGGGCGGTTTTGAAAAATGCTAACTTTAGCTAGCATTGAAATCACAATTCCACCCTCCATTCAAATGATCATTCGAAGCCGTGTACATCATGTTTCATTCACAAGTGAGAAAACTTTGCAGTACAAAGCAAATAACATTACTACATTACTGAACATAAACATTCGAATTGAAAGCACTGATGACTTAGGAAGTTTGTGCGAACCCGGTGGTCAGTGGTATACAAAAACACATTTACCCCATTCACACAGACCTTTGGTCACAGAAAATTGCCAGACAAGCTTCTGTGTGTACGCAAACACGTCCCGTAAAGCTTCTGGGATCGTTACCGGAAAGAGGACCTTGTAAGATACCCGGAAAACCCTCTGTGTGAACAAGAAGCCGAAACAATGTTGTAATGGGTGTGTCGTTATCAAAAACAAAAGTTATGGTTCAGCTCTTTAAAATGAGGGATTTACATGCAGATCAACATTCATGACAGGAAATGTCAGCAAACTGGACTGAAGCAGATATCAGGTAAGTTAGCTCGTCACTTAACGCGCTGAAGCGGAGATCATTCAGCAGCATAAAAGAATATCGCGTGACGTGCTCATTTGAGCTTATAATAAACAAAAATGCCTGCGGGCAATAAAACAAGATATATGGTTCTGCTCCTCAAAACAGCGGTTAAAATGCATATTAACAATCACAATGAGAAATGTCTGAAAACTGGATTAAAGCAGAGATCAGGGAGCTCGTCAAATATCAACTCAGAAGCTGAGATCATTCACCAGCATAGAACTGCGCACGTCACGCACTCCTTTATAGTCTTATCATAAACAAAAATGCACCCGAGCATTTTTGGGAGTACTTCGACTCGCCTGAAAAGTACGCTCCCCTTCTCACTCTCATAATGGAAGAGGGAGGGTGTTACTGCGCCGAGTCGAAGTACTTCCAAAGATGTGTTTGGTCACTTCTAACTTTATCTCTAAATGGTACCATTGAATGAATGGGGCTAAGCTAAATGCTATCGAAGCGTCGCAGCGCGCTCCAGCGCTTACGTGCACGCACACAGATGATAGAGGGATGTATCAACAATTCTTAGTTAAGGTAATAACATATTTTAATATTGAAAATGAGTAGACTATTCCTTTAACAGAGGAGGTTGGCACTGATGTATTTTAAGATATTTCAGTACAAGAAGTGTTTGCAGTTTGGACAGCTCTTACATTTATTTTAGTCTAGGACTAGTCTAATTCCTGTCCGGGAAACTGCCCCATTACTATTGTGAAACTATAAGTTATTATCACAACGGAAACTTGTGGAAACAAATGAATATGAATGTTCTTTTTCATTTAGGTTTGCTCAAATGATGACCAACCTGTTTTGGATATTTTGGAGGAAGATCAACTGGAAACACTATCAAATTTGAATATTCTTAATAACACAACATGTACAGATACCGAACATCAGAAGTCAAAAGAAGTGGAAACCGCTTCCATTTGTGAGTCTTCATTGAATCATCTGAATACAGAATCTGTTGATAATCTGGACTTGGAAAACGCATCATTTGACAGCCAGTGCATGGAGGTAGAGGATATGTCTGAAGTAAAGCAAAGCCTTGTGGGTGACACCCAAAATCCAGCTGCACAGCCGTCTGTAGAAAATGTGGACACAGTGGAAAGTTCCTTAGAAGAAGATCCCAAACAAGCTGTGGAAGAGGATTTGCTTGTGAATCAAAACTTGGATGCAACACAGTCTGAGGCTACAAAAGTCCCCAATATTGCTGTGAACTCACTGGAAACCTTAAATTCGCAACCGTGTGTGGACCCTGATCCCATATCCACCAATTGTGTTGAATCTGCAGATTACAATCATTCTCAGATGCAATCATTGAAGTCAAATGAAAACAGTGTTACAACACTTGATGTAAACTGTAGTAGGTTAGATGGCCCTGAAAATAAGGAATTAAAACCTCCTGTACACCTTGAGTTAAGGATGGTAACCGATATATCAACCCATGACATTCAGACCAACACCTTAACAAGTGCGCTTATTGAACATCAGAAAAGTTCACATGATAATGATGTTTCCTCTTTGAAATCTTCAAAAGATGTAGAATCATCATCAGAAGATGAAGGGCACTTTGGTTTGAAGAGAAAGGTTAGGCGGGTTCGCTCAAGGTCCGAGGTAAGGATCTCCTTGGAAGAGCTGGACAATGTCTCCGAGACATTGCATTGTTCCTCTGCAAATCATCTTTCCAAGGATGAGCTTTCTGAAAACACGGCCAAGTCTTACTCTGGTCTTTCCATAGAAGACATGGAGCCTGATGATGAACGAGAAGCTAAGCCATCAGACATTGAATCTGAAACTGCCACCGAGGATACGCAAGACGTAGACGATTCGAAGAACCTGAGAAAAACGTCACCGCAGATGAATGACAGATCTCCCCAACAAAATGAGATGTTAATCGATGACCTAAGCTCTGGGATAGAAAGTTTAGACGGTAATGTTTACAACAACAGTATAGCATCAGGAGACTCTGCAGTGGATTGTCCTGAGGGTACCGGCACATCAAGCCACCTTAGCTTAGATGCAGGAAACTCTGAAAATGAAGAAAAGGTTTCAGATCCCAACACAAAAGCTCACGTTACACCAACCCCATGTTTGTCCCGGGTTCGGACGGAAATGGGTCCACCACTACCTCCAGTTGTTATGCCACTGACTGCTACTCCTCCAAGATTTGTAAAACATCACACACCAACAAAGCCTACTCCATCAAGATTAGCAACTGATGGACCAAAATCTCCAAAGAAGCCAACATCAGTGCCTGTTATTGATTCAGCTCTTCCAGATGCATCAAAAATGTCTCCTTGTTTGGCTACTCCATCGCCATCTCGTGGAGTTCCTTCCTCGCCATTGCAGTTTGGATCAGCTACTCCAAAACATGCCGTTCCGGTCCCAGGAAGACTCCCATCGTCTGCAATATCCTCCTCACCTCCTGCTGCTTCTCCTCAGGAAAATTCAATGCAAATGCTGGACAGTATGTATCCTGAGCTCTCGGCACGAGCCCGCACTTTAAACATCCTCCGGGGAAACGTTAACCTGAACAGAGCTGGCAATGAGAATGGTGCTTCCCCTACATCCATTAGCCAGATATCGGGAAACAAAAGCATCAGTTCCTCATCCACTGCCTTTACTAAAACTGAGCAAAAACCAAAAAGGACGGGTGTGAACATGCTTTTGCCAAAGAGTGCTAAAAGACTCCGACTGGACAACTGTTCACCCGCTCCTGCGATGGTTTCTCCTGCAGAACAAGTAATGGATCATCAACCACTGGGTGTCATCAAAACAGACTCCTCTAAATCTCCTCAAGACATACAAAGCAATCGAACAAATCTGAAAGTAGAAGAAAAACCGGACACCAAGAAAGATGGCAAGCAGATCCAAATCTCAGAAGCACTGGCCAAAATAGCAGCCACCTGTTTCGAAGTGTTGCCTGTTGTTAAGAGCCACGTGTTTCTGGGGAGAATATCTCAGCAGCCCATATTGATAGATGAAGAAAAGGCTGTGATCGCTGATTTCTGTGTATGTCAGGTAAGCACCTCTGCTCTGCACAATAAAGATGTTCTTGTTAATCCCGTAAGGATGTAAATGCACATCTTGACTTTTTTTACTCTGCTTTCTCAGTCGTCAGCAGAAGACCTCATGTCTGCCATCTTGACGAAACTGAAGACGGAAAGAAGCATTTTGAATTGCGCAAATATGCAAGCTCTCTGTAGAGTCTACACAGGTTTATGTCGCCAGATCGGGGACTATCAGAAAGCTCATGCTTTGGCCTACAGCATTCTCAAAGAGGGTGAGCGACTCATTTCATGTTTTTTTAACATATCTGCATTTAAAATACATTCGTTTCTCTGCCGGTATTTTGCACTAAGTCCGTGTGAAGTCTGATATTGAATGTGTTTTCAGTTTGTCACACCACAGCAAAATGTGAGAGTGCCCACCCAGCCAAACTTGAATGATGAAAAATGACAAGTAAATAAAATAAGTTCAAAATCTTAAAAAAACAGGCTGGATTTTCTGCTCTCAAACCCTGTAGGCGTGTTCGCTGTCATCGCTGAAATCACGCCCACTCGCAGGAAAGCTGTCGTCTCTCTCAACTTTTAAATACCGCTGCATCCTAAATGAATTCCTTGCGAATGTGTTGGGCCGGGGCCATTCGCAGTGGCTCTGGTGCATCATCAAGCAGCCCTTTTAACCCCCACCCAAATAATCCTGAGCTCTCACTGCAAAAAATTATTTTCAAGAAAAAAACTCTTAGTATATTTGTCTTGTTTTCAGTAAAAATATCAAAAAAATTCTTAAAGTAAGATGCTTTTTCTTGATGAGGAAAACGACCCCAGAAAATAAGTCTAGTTTTTAGACCAAAAATATCAAATGTAAGCGATTTTGTGCATAAAACAAGCAAAACATTTGCCAATGGGGTAAGCAATTTTTTTCTTAAATTTTTCTTGAATTTAGTTTTTAAGAAAAAAAATCAAGATTTTTTTCTTACCCCATTGGCAGATGTTTTTGCTTGTTTTATACACAAAATCACTTATATTTGATATTTTTGGTCTAAAAACTCCACTTAACATCCACAGCATCTTAATTTAAGAATTTTTGGATGTTTTTACTGAAAACAAGACAAAAATACAAAAAAAATTTGCAGTGCTGAAATGAGGGAAACTGTTTGACTGTGTAACTTCACAATTCAGTTATATGTAGTTCGCAGTCTTTTTAATGTATTGCTAAAAATATGCAACAGGTACAAACCCCAAAGTAAACCATTACGCGAGTTATCGTCTCCAACATAAATCTGTTTTCTTGTACTACAACAAACACACGGATTGTAGGCAACAGTTTACTTCCTGGGATTAGTGATGTAGACAAGACCGACATTATCATAATTCATCCCGCTTGGACTCAGAGCCTGTAAATTAAGTCCTGTTAGCACAGCATTGTGAGCGAATCTTTCAAACATGGTAAGGAGCGTCACATTTCCAGCTGACGTCAGAGGTATTCAGGCCAATCACAACGTACAAATTAGCTGGCCAATCAGGGACACAACGCTTTTCAAATCCATGCGTTTCAGGAAGAGAGTGAAATCTAGAGCTTCAAAAATGTACGGTATGTGGAAATAATGTGTTTTTTAACCATAAACCACGCAAACACATTGTATTATACCAAATACACAAAATAACATTGTTTTTTAGAAATTGAACAGGTGCACTTTAAGGTTTTTGAGTTTTCTTATGCAAATGCCTACGTATGCATTGGACACATGCAATACTTATCCTGGCAATATACAGGGGTACGTAAGGATCTTTGTACTCTTTCAAGGTACAGTTGAGGGTACTTCCTTACCTCTTCATACAATCTTTTATATATGACCTCCATTGTTGGTGCAGCTTGCGCACGTTTTGGTTAGTTTTATGCATTTTTCATGGACTACTTTGTGAATCGCTGCCCCCAGGGCACCGTTGCCACCTTGTGGATCAATTAAATACTGGAAGACAATTAACGACCTGCTCGTACAAAGTATGTGCGGTTAAGGACCGGTAACACTAGACTTTAAGCATGCAAATATTTTTTGGAAGTTACTGTGAAAATGGGTGGGGAGTGCTTAGTCAATTTAAGTTCTTTGGCTTCGTCCATTTCTACTAGTCATGATACATAATGACTTTTACAGATTTTACTAGACTTTGGTAAGCAGTGAAATATCTGCATAAGCTTGCGATTTCAGTTTGATGCATTCGCATGCGTATGAATGGAAGTCAATGGAATGAAAGTGTAATGTTACCGACATTTTATAAAAGTCCACCGGTGCGTGCGTACTAATCTGATGGCGAAATCTTCGTCACGCTTATATGTAAAAAGTCATCTATACCAAGGTCTTTAGATGCCATTTTTTTAAGACGAGGTTTCCCTCCACGTTGATTTTGTTGTTGTTGATAACGTCCTCCTTTACTTTCAGATTTTCCTGATGCCTGTAAGTTAATCTTGTTCATGGTCACAACATGGCCAAGTGTGCTCTTCCACGACACCTCCTTGTGCAGAGCCATCCAAACTGTGGCCAAGCTAAAAGCAGAAGGAGAAATTTTGGAGTACCTTACTAAATATCTGCATTGGGATAAGGTATGCCGTCCCCATAGCTTATTTATTCAGCATAATATGTACAAAAATGTAGTTTTTATGTGATAGTAACATTTAAAGATTTGTAACCGTTGTCTTTCTTTCCTAGAGCCCCCCACATGATATTTCTAAAATGGTCACCAGTACATTAAAAGCACTTCGGGAGGATAAAGAGTTGACATTTCAGAAGCATCAGCGTCACGGCCATGATCTTTGCCCTGCTGCGTGGGAATACATATACACATTGGATCTTCTATGTACACACATGAAGTGGAAGTGGACGCATGACGTTGTTATTGGGTATGATTTATCTACCTCACACACAATGCAGAGCCATTTAGTGTCCAAATGAAATATAATTCATATATTAATCATCATTGTATGTTTTGAAATGCTATAGCAAAGAGCTCTGGCCCATCATGAATGCATGGGTAACACAGCAGAGGCCTCTGCAAACCCCAATCCGGGATGTTTCTGTAGCAGCTGTTCTGAGAATAATTGGTAAGTTGCTGAATTTTCACATTTTTAATAAAGTAAACCTCTAAATTATTGTTCTTTCTATTTCACACTTAATTTAAAAAGCTTTTAATCAA
Source organism: Misgurnus anguillicaudatus (assembly GCF_027580225.2). NCBI lineage: Eukaryota > Metazoa > Chordata > Actinopteri > Cypriniformes > Cobitidae > Misgurnus > Misgurnus anguillicaudatus. Next base: position 11,526,658 of record NC_073346.2, read on the forward strand.
CATCCAATGTATTTTGCAACCTCTTTTTTTGTTGCACACATGGTGCAGTGGTTGCATGCTCATGATACATAACTGCTATAGCGTTACTGACATGCAGGTTTAAAGGCGGGGTGTTTGTTTAGATAATTTTAAATGTCAACATTAGCTTTCAGAGATCATGCACCCTGCCTTTAAGTCCAGACCAATAAAAAATCACTTTCCAAAAAAAAAAGACCACAGATTAAAAAGAGATTCAAGAACTCATTGTATTTTCATCTTTTGCATATGTTTTTCTTCTTTGCCAGGACGACTTGGTCAGCTAGGGATAAAGCAGAGGTTGTTCAAATCAGTGCAGAATGTTGCAAAAGCCATAAACCTCTTTGGCAAACATGGGATTACAGAAGGTATTTAACTTGTACTAATAAATATTCAAATTTAATACTGTAACTTAAAGACATTTAGTTTAATGCCAAATGAAAGTTTATAACTATCAGATGTATTAGATATGTTGATGTCTCGGTCACTATGCAGTGCATAAATTGATGAACCTACAACAATGGGGTTAGTGGTTCAAACCCTTAACCACAACACAACCACTAACCAGTTGTTATATGATTGTAGGTGTGCCCGATGAGGTGCAGTTATCCGCTGTCTATGCAATTTATGACCTGGCGCCCTGTAACCCCAAAGAGGCCCTGGAGGCTTTGGCATCATGGCGGAGCGAGACCTCACAACAGGTTCCCTCTGCTGTGACCAGCTGCATAACTCAAATCGGGTCTCTCTGCCGTCAGATCAAGTCTTGAAACTGTATTTTTAACTTTGCACATGCTGTTGCATTTCTTTTTATATAAAAATGGATCAATATCCTAAAAATGTGAATGAGCCATAATATGCTGTAGAAATTGGAAAGGAAATAATGCCATTCTTGTACATTGTGTATATTATACATGTAGATTAAAGATATTACGTTTATACCATAAAGATCATTTGTAATGAACTTCAAATGTGGTTGTGCATTTACATTTATGCTTCCGCTTTTATCCAAAGCAACTTACAATATATTACAAGGTATACAGTTTTTGTCAGTATGTGTGTTCCCTGGGTTCAAACCATGAACTTTTGTGCTGCTAATGCAATGCTTTACCACCAAGCTACAATTCTTATTTTGAATTTATCTGAATAATTATTTAGAAATACTTTAAGACGTATGATTTATTTTAGCTACAAAAATTGACAGTCCATTTTGAAACTAATCTTGATCTGATAATTGGTGTTCAAAATATAGTCTTTTGTCTATTTATATTAATAGATGCAGTTGCCAAAAGAAAGGTTCTTGTAAATAAGGGAACCTTTCCTATGTTTTTTGTGACCGTTGATAAAGTAAACCTGGTAATCTAATGAGAAAACAACTTGTTAATTTGTAGAAAAGTAGAATAATTAATTGACTAATTAAAGTATACATCCTATCTCAGCTGGCACACGGCCGACCTTCAAAGTTAAAATTTGGTTGAAATAATGTCAGTTGTTTGTTAACAGTTCATGCTAAACGGTTGGAAAGGTTATTAAATGCTTAAAAATCAATGTTGAAATTTGTTTGAAATAATGTCAGTTGGTTGTACAACGTTGAAACAACAGTTAATGCTAAACGGTTGGAAAAGGTTATTAAATGCTTAAAAATCAATGTTGAAATTTGGTTGAAATAATGTCAGATGTTTGTTCAACATTGAAACAACAGTTAATGCTAAACAGGGGAAAAGGTTATTAAATGCTTAAAAATCAATGTTGAAATTTGGTTGAAATAATGTCAGTTGTTTGTTCAACGTTGAAACAACAGTTAATGCTAAATGGTTGCAAAAGGTTAATAAATTGCTTAAAAATCAACGTTGGAATTTGGTTGAAATAAGTTGTTTGTTCAACCTTGATACCACAGTTAAGTCTTAATATCAACAATACATGTGTTACATAGTTTCATAATGATAAAATGGACGTAATTTTATATGGTATTGTAATATATATCTTAGTTAATCTTGCCAACTCTGTTTCATATTTAAATCAGGGCTTTTGCCATTGCATATCATATTGTTGTGGTGAGGCCATAGTAAATTTGTGGTTTTATGACAAATAAAATTATAATTATTGCTTTAGGTAAACCATTATATATTTGTTTAAATATTTTGGCATAGACTTTCAAGATATTTAGACTTCCAAACCCATCCACGTAAATTAATGTGGCACTACAATGTTTAAATCGGACAAAACCACAGGACATTTTCAGAGGCGTTTTAATAGGGAGTAATTCGCCGAACAGTAAATTTCCAATTTAATGCGTTTTGCCCAAAAAAGCTTTTCAGCAGTTTTTTCATTTGAATATTAAAGGGGCGTGTGGAACAGAAAGGGGGTGTGTTACACATCCTGTCGGAGTTTAAATTTCCAGAGACCTGCGCACTAGCTCGAGATTCCCTCTGTGTGCGCCATGTTGGAATGATCTGGATTCAACAGTTCAACGGCTCGCTGGAAACGCTCCTGAGAAACAGTTTTGATTTATTCAGTCCTTCCCGGGATTTTTTAACTTTTCGCACATTTACGTAAGTCTTTTAACCCTCGAGGACGCCTGTCTGCCCTCAGGCGTGCGTGTGAGATTTGTGAGGTAAAGTTGGATGGATCCTCGGGTGCCTTGGATTCAACCCGAACAGAAAGGACCTGCCAATGCTTTATGGATGCGCGTGTGGGAAGCCTCGCAAAGGCGAAACCACTGCCACCCGCTGCGGGTGAACATACCTGCGCCGGCGGCCGGATTTATGAAGCCGTTAACGCTCATTCCCACCAACACGCTTGGAAAACCGATAAGCAGTTGCCCCAGTCAGCATTATAACAACGGTGAACCCGTGAGGTCCCCAAACGCATGTACTGGTCCTCCAGCACCGTGCGTCACACCCGCCGGACTCGATGGTTACGACTCTCTATCGCCTTTATCTTCAGGGGAATCGGAGACTGACAGCCCGAAATCAGACTCGTCGTCTGGCAGCATGAATGCCATTCCAGCTAAACTTCATTTTAACTTCATTGAAAACATGCACAATGTCAATAACTCTTTACAACATCAGCATTTTCAGCGGCTACAGACTACGCGTAACGTTATAGTAACGGATAACCAGTCTAAATGCCATCCGGGGCGAAAGAGAACTGAAAATAAAGCGAGCACATACGGAATGAACTATTACCTTTCCAATGTTAATGCCAATTGTTTATTTGCGACTCCCTGGACAAGAAGACGATACAACCTAGGCATTAATGGGTAAGAAAACCTCAAATGCTTTGGATGACAGATTCGCTTTAATATGTTGTTGACTTACACAACCAAGACGTCTTTGGGGGCCAACACTATCTGACTATAACTGCCAACTTCCCTATCTGTAACTGTTTATCTCTATCAATAACTGTATACCTCCCTCTCTTTCTTTCTTTCTCCCTCCCTAGCCCCCTGTCTATCCCTCTTCCCTAGCGCCCCTGTCTATCCCTTTTCCCTAGCCCCCCTGTCTATCCCGCTTCCCTAGCCCCCCGGTCTATCCCGCTTCTCTAGCCCCCCTGTCTATCCCGCTTCCCTAGCCCCCCTGTCTATCCCGCTTCCCTAGCCCCCCGGTCTATCCCGCTTCCCTAGCCCCCCGGTCTATTTCGCATTCTTACGTTACGGTCTCTCTCTAACTCTCCCAAAAATCATCTGGACAGCCTAGCCACATAAACCTAGCAATTTATTCGTAGTAACCAATCAGACGACTTGATTTATAAAAAAATCTTCAAACTTAAGGCTTCTTTAAGTCTTTTGAACTTGCATATGGCTTGACAAAGCTTACTTTTCTTCAAACTTAATTCATTATTTATGTTTACCTGGTAGGAATACTTTTGTGATGTGTTGGCCTCGTATGGGATGGATGAATTGGGATTAGGGGGCCAAGTACTGGGATAAAGTTATTCATACTTGCAGTAAATGTATAATGATTCTATTGTTGTGAATCCCACTAGAAACCCAGTGTTGTTCATTGGTTTACTAGTTAGACTGCTTATATTTTATTATGCACCACCATAACTTGTGGGTCTCAGGGTTTCATGTTCCCTATCTAGCTGTAATCATTTAACGTGTATGTGCGTATGTATACTGAATGAATGCTGTTTTAAAGGTTGTGATTTTTGTCTTCCCCAGCCTCCATGAGGAGATTGTGGACTTTTATCATTTCATGTCCCCACGTCCAGAAGAGGAGGCAATGAGGAGAGATGTTGTCAATCGTGTTGAGGCTGTAATCAAAGATTTGTGGCCTACAGCAAAGGTGAGTACACAAGACAGAGATTCTTCAGATGCTTTAATGCCATTCTGAGTGTCAATACTTGCTAACTTTGAAGTAGGCAGGTTTAGTCTGACAAAGTCGTTGCTTGTGTGCATCTCAAAATTGCCTTCAAGTTTATGTGAAGGACGGGGCACATCCAATCAGCTTAACCGAGTTTTTCACTTTAGGTGACTCTCAATTAGAAGTGTGATGTTTGTAGCTTTCATTACAACTAACAGGGTCACTCAAAGATTGCAGTGTGAAGTGCACTTAGCAGTCTGTTGTCAAAAGTCTTTTTAAAGTGCCATTACTCCTTGCAGGTTCAGATATTTGGCAGCTTCAGTACTGGGCTTTACCTTCCTACCAGGTACTATACCCGATAGCGTTGGAATCAGAGTATAATTCTGAATGTTGTAAATTTGTATTGTTGAATGAATCCTTAATTTTTTTTAAATTATGTAGCGATATTGACTTGGTGGTGTTTGGCAAGTGGGAACATCCACCTTTACAGCAGCTGGAACAGGCCCTCAGGCAGAAGAACGTGGCCGAGCCCTTCTCCATTAAGCTACTTGACAAAGCTACGGTTAGTAATAATCACTCACCTACTCGCCTACCTAATGATAACAATTCACCTTCTTATACTAAGCACTAGAAGTTTGTTCTGTTTTTGTTATGAAAACAACCTTGTATGCAAGGTCTAACGGTACATTCACACGGGGCGAAAGCGTTAACGCTTGACGGAAGGCTTGTCTAAAGGGTGGCCAACAGCCAATCACAGTGGCTGCAACACATGCTCTGGTCTTCCATAAACGTAATTGGCTGGCTCTGCCTAGGTTATTTGCATAAGGCGATTAGGGGTGCGTTTCCCGGAAGCATCGTTAGCCAACTACTGTCGTAAGTTTCGTCGTTACTGACAAAGTTCAACGATTTGGTGTTTCCTGAAACCATAGTTTAAACGAACATTCGCAAGCTGCATCGCAAACTTGTGTGGTTCGAACAACAGCTCTTCACTTGACGTTAGAAGCATAGTTCATATGTAGACTTGCGTTGGTCATGCTTTTGAACAAAATAAGCAAAAAAAACATGTACAACAGTCTATATCCATCATTCTAAATATATACATTTTATTTTATGTTTAAGTTTGTAAACAGAATTAAAGCACTGCATTTGAAAACTGCGCATGTGCGCAGTCCTACGAGCTTTAAGACCCTGGGGAATCCCTGGAAGGAGTGACGTAAGGTGGAACTTGCGCATGAATTGAATATCTTAATGTACAACCAATAACTAAATCACGATAACAAATCAGTCTTCCGATGCAATACATGTTATTTACAGCAATAATCTGACATTAAATCGATTCACACAGATTAATTAGTACTCCCACCTCCCACGTGACATCATCAACTATGTTGTTGAACCAACATGGTTCAAACAACGAATCTGCGACAAAGTTACTATGCTTTCAGGAAACAGTCGTGACAAGTTAGTTAGTTTCTCCAACTATGCATCATACTATGTTGGTTCAGCAGCAAGTTACGTCGTTGTTCGGGAAACGCACCCCTGATTGGCTGACGCATAGGTTGCTGCTTGAAAAGTTGAGAAAGTTCAACTTCTGCCGTGAGCAACGGCGCTGACACGATGAATTCAGTTCGGCAAAGTATGACGTCACCTGTTAAAAGTGAATGGGAAGCGTTAACACTTATGCCCCGTGTGAACGTACAGTAACACATAATGAAAATGACCGTTGACTGTTCTTCACTCATTATTTTTTACTTAATCCTTTAATATATATATACACGTTTAATTAATAAATCTGAGAAGCATCACTTATTTAATTCATTAATTTAATGTAGCAACATAAAATGTAATGTAAAATGTATTTGTTGTATAAATAGTGTAAGCAGTGTTCACATTGGATATTCCAAAAAGAAAATGCACTTTAAGTACTGGGATTATGTACTCAGTCAGCTTAATTGCATAGTGTATAGTATGTTATTAGGACACAGCTCATCTGGGTGCTTTGAGGATACTTGGGTATGTTAATTAGGATACAGTGTTTGTGCCTTTTTAAGTTTATACATGCTATTTTTGATGCTGAACAATAATTGGGTTAACTAGCATATGCAAATGGGTGTAAGTTATGTATAAACAGGCCCACTTAATTTTATTTTGTACCATTTTAAAACCTTTACATCACTGTTTGTAAAAGAAATTGTGTGGACAGGATCTATAACTGGTAAAAGATGTTAAATAGTTCTTTGTCTTTGGTAGTTGTGAGCAATATCAAATAACCATAAGAATGATTTGATTCTTTTTGATGTGACCTTTTTTAAAAAATAATGTGAACAGTAGGCATGAAATCTGCACCAGCATAGCATAGCTCATTGTTTTTTTTAAAGTGAGGGAAATTTTTAAGTTAAAATTAATTGAGGTATAACAACGCTAAATATTAAATAAATTGTTGGATGAACCGTGTTGATTATTCTTTATTGAATAGTAACACATCTAATACTGTAAACGGTCAATAATCTGATTCTTTGAATCTTTTTTACAGGTGCCAATAATTAAACTAACTGACAAACTGACCGATGTGAAGGTAGACATCAGCTTTAATGTTGAAACCGGAGTCAAAGCAGCTCGCTTTATTAAGGATCATCTTAAGGTAATATGTAGCTCTAATTCATTTCAATGGCCTATTATACACTGGCTATGTTTACATGCACAAAATTGTTAATCCGACTGAATTTAATCCGATTGCAGGTAATGACAGTACAGTTTATAAATTTAACCTAAACATTGCAATCTAATTAAGATGTTTGTTTACATGTGCAGACGTTTGGATTGGATTATATAGAATTTACAAGCGCACAGCCTGCGTTACCAGATTTGTGTATCAAAACCAGCCCAATGGACATTCAAAACTAACCTAAAAGCATCCCAATGACACAGCCCAAATACCAATAACTAATGAACAAAATCCTTTAACCCGCAGAAAAAAATCTTGTGAAAACAAACAGTTAAAAGTAGCCCAACTCTGTATATTTATCCAAAGATAAAACATGAACTCTGTGTGGCAAAGTTAAAGTTGAGATGGATAAAGTATATAGGCAAAGAATCCGTACTTTGAAATGCACAACGCTTTTATTGCTTTATGTAGTCTAATGTTACAAAGGTATACATGAACTCTGAATAATACAGCGCGTTACCTTGTACCGTGTTGCCGATGCTTTATTGCATGTTTCTGTGATGTGAATCGTGTGATCAGGGTCCGAAATTAACACCCGCCAAGCGCCAAATGCGGGTAAATTTTCCGTTTGGCGACTAAATTCAAAAGGCTACCCGCCACACTGGCGGGTGATTTTCATACCAAAATATTAATGCAATATAATGTGTTTGCCAGTAACTAATCTGGGAACGAGGTGAGCTTGCCACAGAACGTCTCTACGCTCCAAGTCTCGCACTAGAGACGGTCTTATTGCTAGCTAGTACTGCAGGTAACTTGCGGTCTGCAGCTCTGCTGCATATTAGCTATCAAAATGCATCCCCGCCCTGCCCGTCGGGCTATCTTGACTTATAGGGAGGAAAAATATATTTAAATGCTTATGCATTCTTTCACAGATTTGTATGGGTAATAATGGTGTATGAAATTCAGGCATTGGAAACTTAAATTACGTTTGAGCGCGTGCTCGAGTTTTACTTTCACTTTCGCGATCGCGCAAAAAGACGCAGTACAGGACAATCCGTCATGATTTGTCATGGATTTGTTGGGCAAATCCTCCAACTTCGTCCTGTCAGTAATTATTATCCTCACGTAAGAAAATTAAATCTCTCGCAGCAAGCTTTAAAGTATAGATTGTACGGGCAGTGAAGAGAGTCACTCTGTGCACAATCGCTCTTAAAGCGACAGTAGCCCCTGTTTTTCTGATCAAAAAAATTATCCAGTCTGTAACTGGATTGTGACCCACTAAACCACTTTTAAATGGTGAGTATATCTGGTGTGGGGATGAGCAGGAAAAGTTGGTTTACATGGAAATCCAGTCTTTTTGTTTCTTAAAAAACAACTGCATCAAAAAACAACAAGAGTAGCAGATTAAACATTGTGGTTAGAGGCCCTATTGGCTTTGTATTGGCAAAATTTGGCCTGTGGTAAAACTAATTGAATAAGCCTGTGCTATGCCCACAAAGTCAAGTGGCATTTTCTTATCTGTGACTTCAGTTAATATTTGTACTGATGATTGATATGTCCTGAAATTTGATATGTGTTATTTGTGTTTTGATAGATGTTTTATCTTAATATTCTACATTAAAAGTACTGTATTTTTTATTCGGGCTACTTGCATTCATTTCGGGCTAACAAAAACTGAAGAGTGCCTGCCCGAAGGGCTACCAGGGATTTTGAAATTTTGGCCGGTAAAAATGTGTTTGGCCGGTGGATTTTTTCATCTACCAGTCCCTGTGGCAGGTGAGCCAAAAAGTTAATTTCGGACCCTGCGTGTGATGCTTAAAAAAGAGGTAAATATTAGGGATGCTCTGGCCGTAGATCAGTATCGGCCGATAGCGGCATTAAATGACTTGACTGGTATTTGCTAAATTTGCCGATCTCATGAACCGATCTTTCTGTTTATTTTCTCCTGAATGCGGCTGCAGTTAAAGAGCATTTTTACACAGTGCGGGCATTTTTATAACCTGTTGCTCATGTGCGACGTGCAGACTTGGATTTCTCTCTTTGCCTTCACAGAGATGTGTATTTTCTGAGGACGCGTTCCGTTCCTAACAACGCGACGCGTCTTCACATCCCCAAACCGCGTATACAACACACATCTATCCCGGACAATTGCATCCTCATGCAGAAAATGTATTATTTGCATGCGTTTTAAAGTTTTGACCGATAAAACTTTAATTTTCCTCACAGCTTCTCTTGTCTGCGTATAGCCGCCGCCACGTGCACTCAGCAGCCTGTCATCGGTGCACTTGAACGGAGCAATCTCTCACGTCTTAAAGCTACAGTAACCTAATTCATCTCTCAATACAATCACTCTCTGCTCTTGACCGAAGAACTGTTTGACTCCATACGCGTGCGTGTATTTAATTTATACATTTAAGACTGTGAAGTGTTTTAAATCTTAGAGAATCAAATAAATAAGCACAAATATTTCTTCTGCAAAGAGAAATTTAATATGACTTTAAAAAGGTTTATGTCTGTTTATGTCTATTAAAACAATAATATACCTAATTACTGCAAGTAATATAACAAAGACAACAACTGTGGTATAACTGGTATAACTTCTTAACAAAATGTATTTTCAATTTAAGATCGACCGCAATCGTATTGATTAAGGTGTTTACATGAAGGCTTTTCAATACGATTGAGCCATCAATACGATTGCAAACTGATTATTTGGTTGCATGTAAACCTACCTACTGAGGTGCAGAAGAACTGAAGATCTGTAGCATTTGCATCTGATCTTCTCTAAAGAGATGGCTTACCCAAAAATAAAAAAGTCATTATTTACTCTTCAGAACCCAATGCAGATTTTTTGGGTTTTCTAGTTGCTATGGGAGTGGATAATGAACATAGGGTTCCCAAGGGTCCTTAAAATCCTTGAAAGTATGTGAATCTGGGGAAAAAATTCAAGGCCCTGGGAAGTTAAAAAAAAGATATATATATATATATATATATATATATATATATGTAATTGAAAGTGCTTGAATTTATTGTATGCAAGAAGTTTTATGGGAAAAAAAATCCATATTCCCAAATTCCCTTTGTAGTGTAGGATAATATCATAAAAATTCTATTCTTAAGCACACGTGCAAAACTGTTCTCTTTAAATGCTTATATCTTTTGTATGTGAATGTTGATTCATACCATAATGCTTTTTTGCATAGTTGTGTTTGACACATGAAAACGTCTCTGGTAACGTATGTAACTGTTGTTCCCTGGGAAGGGAACCGGACGCTGCGTCTCCTGCATCCCTGTAACGCCGTCTTTGGCAATATTTCAGATGGCGATATACTTCCTGGCTCCCGCGTCACCCTGTCTTTGTCATTAAGCTTCACCATTGGTTGAATTTGATAGACACATTCAGACGCACTTACCCCTGGAGGCATCCCCAAAGTGTCACCGCAGTGACGCAGCGCGAGTTCCCTCGAAAGCAGACTGTAACAATGTATCTTAAAAAGGTTACACAATGTAACCTTGCTCTCACTTGAAATGTGTCCCCATATTTAGTCCTTGAATTTGAGGGTATTGGACCTGGAAAGTCCTTGAAAGGCCCTTAAATTTGAAGTTAACTAAGGTGTGGGAACCCTGAGAACACCTCGGTCACCATCCACTCCCATAGTAACCAGAAAACCATTCAAACTTCAGAATGACCCAAAAGTATTAAATAACACATCTTGACTTTTTAAATATTTAAATGTGTGTCCTAAAGACATTTACTTTCTTGTGGATATCGCTTTTGTTTCAGTTGTTACACATTGTCTAAAAGTAAACTATCTTAAAACTGACTTTATAACAGTTCAGACACAGAAGTGTTGCCTCTTTCGGTGCACATTTTTAAAAAAAAATCTGCATTTGGATTCTAAAGAGCAAAGGATGACATTTGAAGGTTCAAACGAAATGAGGGAAAATAATGACAACTCATCTCTTTACCCATTTTCGGTTATCTGCCAGTGATGCGCGGTGACACAATGCCAAGATGGCGCTGGCAGCTATTGGCTTTAAAAAAGCTCTTCACAAACCTATGGGTGACGTCACGGTCACTTCATCCGTATTTTTTACAGCTTATGAAATTTACACATTTAGACTCAAGTGACTGATTAATTTTGCCCATGACCTGTTTCACACTGTCTACTATTAAGCCTGTATCTAGTGAAATAAATTAAGCTTAAAGGCGCAGTCCACGATGTTTGAAAAACGTGTTGGAAAAGGAGACGGGCCGACTATCAAAACACACTTATAGCCAATCAAATCAAATCAAATGCCGGTTTGCGTAAGTGTGGGGCGGGTCTATCAACAGAAGGTCCAGATTCTATTGGGGTAGGGGCGTGTTTGTTTAGGTGATTTCAAATATCAACATTGGCTTTCAAACATCATGGACTCCGCCTTTAATGTGTGTTTTTTTTTCCATGCAGAAATACTCGGTCCTGCCTTACCTGATCTTCGTCCTAAAGCAGTTCCTGCTCCAGAGAGACCTGAACGAGGTGTTTACAGGAGGTATAAGCTCCTACAGCCTCATTTTAATGGCCATCAGCTTCCTGCAGGTGAGGCGTATATAAGATTCACCTATTTATTTTTTCATGCCACATCATGCAAGGTGTTTTCCGGCAGGCGTGTTAGTTTTATCTCCCTTGCTAATGATACCGCTTGTCCTTGCCATTGTGTATCGAGCCATTTGACAGTAATGATAACCGTAAATCATGTTATTTATGCGGCGTCTCTGAGGAATCCTTTGAGTTGCATGATTGATTGAATGTGCACAAGGGATGGATTAGTCATTTCATTAGGAAAACAACCTTATGCTGTTTCTCTACAGCTTCATCCCAGAATAGACTGCAAAGCTACCAATATTAATTTGGGCATCCTGCTCATCGAGTTCTTCGAGTTGTATGGGCGGCATTTTAATTACGGGAAAACGGGCATCCGCGTGAAGGATGGCGGAGCGTACCTGCCTAAAGAAGAAATCATGAAGGCAATGGAGAATGGATGCAGACCATCAATGCTGTGTATTGAGGATCCAAACTTACCTGGTAAGTTTCAATGGCATATTTGAAGAGGGGATTTACTGTCTGCAGAGTCTGTGAAACAACTCGCTTGTTTGTTTTTTCAAATGTGCCTTTATTGTTTTTAAGGAAATGATGTTGGTAGGGGCTCATATGGTGCCATGCAGGTGAAGGAGGTGTTTAACTACGCATACCTCGTCTTAAGTCACGCTGTATCACCGCTGTCCCGCTCTTACCCTAACAGAAACATGGAGAGGTCAGTCCCAGTTCATTGTTGCATGAAGGCCATAGATATTCAAAACCAGGAACTGATTTTCTGAACGTTTCTTTTTTTAAGCACATTGGGCCGCATCATTAAAGTGTCCCAGGAAGTGATAGACTTCAGGGAGTGGATCATCCAGCAATGGGGAAACAGACACAATATCAGGATGGGCATTATTAAAGGTAAGACGCATCATAAGATATTTCTCCTTAGGGCCTGTGGAGATGCATTAAACAAACATTGGGCTTTTAAATGTTGTTGTTTATTAAAGTCCAGAGCATTGAAGGAGATTCAGAGGAGCAGACGTCAAGTGAGGAGCAGCACCGAGACTCCTCATCACCAGACAGTGCGGGCTCACCCGTCTCTCTGTCGAGCCTTCAACAGCACTCCTCATCCTCCTCATCTTCCTCTGTGTCCTCGCTCTCCGGCAGTGACATTGTACGTTTAAATACATCAGATGTAACAGTGTGCATACAGCTATTAGCTTGTGTGGTAGACGCTCCTGCTAGAGGTCTTCACAGGTCCACTTGGATCCAAATACCAGAGGTCCTGGTTCAGGTCTAACAGTTTCACCTGTGCCTCGGACACGGGTCGGGTATAATTTTAGCAATCTCGGTTAATTTTAAATTAATGTACTTTTGCCGGATGGCAATGTGCATCGAGTCCTTTTCCAAACCCTTCTCTGTTTGCCAAGAGCGTTGGCGACATCTTGTGGCTGATGGTGAGTAATTTTTGTTGAGACAAACCTGTCAATCTATTTTGTTTGCAGATTTTGGCGGTCTTTTTGGTGTAGTCATCAGATAACAAATAAAAATAAAAGGAGTAGCGTGCCAAATCGGTTGCGAGGCCACCGGGGTTTCTTTCTGTCTGACTGGTGGGTGTGGGGCTACAGACTGCCCACACATCAGTGCCGTTTATATTCGGGTTTAAATAAAATTGCCACTTGGTCGGGTCTTTCGTTAAAAAAAAATTATGCACGTCGGTGTCAGGTAAAAAGTGATTTCGGGTAGGGTACATTTCTTTGGACCTGAGAAGACCTCTAGTTATTACCTCCTGCTATTGTATTCTTTGAAAGTCTGTTTTTGATAACTTTTTTTTTGAGCCCAACAAGCAGGGTTCATACGGGTCCTTGAAAGTTTGTGAATCTGGGGGAAAAAATCAAGGCCCTGGGAAGTTGTTGAAAATATACATACATAGATACAGGTCATTGAAAGAGCTTGAGTCTATTTTAAGTTTTCTGGAAAAAATCCATATTATTCCCTGTGTAGTGTAGGATGATATCATACAATTTCTATTCTTTTAAGCACACATGCTAAATTGTTCCCTTTAAATGCTTTTATATCTTCTGTATGCAAATGTTGATTCATACCAAAATGCTTTTTTGCATAGTTGTGTTTGACACATGAAAACGTCTCGGGTTACGTATGTAACTGTTGTTCCCTGAGAAGGGAACGAGGCGCTGCGTCTCCCTTGCCATACTTTTTGGGTCCCTGTAACGCCGTCTTTGGCAATATTTCAGATAGCAATATACTTCCTGGCTCCGGCGTCACCCTGTCTTTGTAGTTAAGCCTCACCATTGGTTGAATTTGATATACACATTCAGACGCACTTACCCCTGGAGGCGTCCCCAAAGTGTCACAGCAGTGACGCAGCACGAGTTCCCTCGAAAGGGAACTGTAACAATGTGTCTTAAAAGGTAACAGGATGTAATTTTGCTCTCACCTGAAATGTGTCCCCACATATAGGCTTTGAATTTGAAGGTATTGGACCTGGAAAGTCCTTGAAAGGTCATTGAATTTGAAGTTAACTAAGGTGTGGGAACCCTGAACAAAGTCTAATGAATTAAGACCGTTAAACCAACCCACTGATTGGTCCTTTTTTTTAAAAGATCTGTATTTTTGCACCTCTTATTTATGGCTGGCTCTGAGTTTTTTTTGTTTTTTTGTTGGTTTGTTGATCAGGATTCTGACACGCCATACCAAGCTTCAGTTCTTCATGAGATCTTCCCTCTGTCCTGCGTGATCGACACCAATCACAAACCGCACAGGAGAGTGAACTCATCTGGAACATTCCTGCCCTGTAAAAGTCAGGTAGGCTGATCGGACATGAGCTGTAAGCTTTATTATAGCAATTCGAGGAAACTGTGTTATCCATGGTCATTCTGTACTTTGAACTTTTCTAGTGTATTGAATATAATCCGTTACAGTTACAAAGCTTGTGTTTGATTTCGGTGAGCTTCACGTGATGGAAATCTGTGACAGACGTGCAGTTGATAAATCTGCCACCTCTTTCCATTCTTAATTACTGTGTGTGACAAACGGCAAACGGATGAGAGTGAGACTTCAGTAGGTGTGATCTCTGAAGGCCGTTTGAGTTTCACACACCGCTGACTAGATTAGATTTGTTTCCACTGTCTGTTTTTAGTCTTTAGAATATCTCTGAAAAGAATGGCAGTGAAATGTTTAGGGAAACTGATTCTTAAACCCTTTCACACAGCACATCAATCCCATAAAATTCTGTTTGAATGCAAACACGTCATGGGATGTAATCGCAACAATGCAGTTTACTACTCTATTCTTTGACATGGGGGTGATGTAGATTAACATTCACAAAAAGGAAATGTGACCCTGGACCATAAAACCAGTCATAAGTCTCTAGGGTTTATTTGTAGCAATAGCAAAGATATTTAGTACATTTCCTACCGTAAATCTTTATTTAAAATTTTAAAGGGGACATTTCATAAGACTTTTTCAGATGTTAAATAAATCTTGGGTGTCTCAGAGTATGTATGTAAATTTTAAGTTCAATATACCTTATAGATACTTTATTATATCATGTTAAAATTTCTACTTTGTTGGTGTGAGCAAAAATCTTTTTAAAAAATCTTGTCCTTTTAATTGTAAATTAGCTGATCTCTGCACTAAATGACAGTGCCGTGGTTGGATAGTGCAGATAAAGGGGCCGTATTATCAGCTTCTGACATCACAAGGGGAGCCAAATTTCAATGGGCTATTTTTTCACATGCTTGCAGAGAATGGTTTACCAAAACTAAGTTATCGGGTTGTTCATTTTCACATTTTCTAAGAAGCACTGGGGACACAATTATAGTAAACATGGAGAAAGATTTTCATGATATGTCCCCTTTAATAAAAAAATATTAATGAATAAATTAATGTATTTATTATTCTTAATGTGTGTTGCTAAGGACTTAATTTGGACAACTTTATTGGCAATTTTCTCAATATTTTGATTTGTTAAAATTATTATCATTATTATTATTATTATTATTATTATTATTATTATTATTATTATTATTATTATTATAAATTATTATTATTATTATTATTATAAATTATTATAATTATTTTATAGATATAGAGAGATTTTATTTTTTATTTCAGTTGTATCTCGCCCAAATATTGTCATATCCAAACAAACCATACATCAATAGAATGCTTATTTATTCAGCTTTCAGGTGATGTAAAATAAATTTCAAAGAATTTACTCTTTAATTGGTTTTGTAGTCCAGAGTCAAAATTGTCTGCAAATGGGATCAGGGAGCTTCTCACTATTCATGCTGAAACTATCCATGTGATGCGCTAATTTTGAATAAAAAAGACACGCGTGGTCGAGAGGGAGAGAGAGAGAGTTCACCAATTACGTAACATCACGTGTCTATACGGGATCTTTGCGGTGTTTGCTTGGGAATGAAGCAAAGTCAAACGATCCCAGACAAAACCTGAACACATTTCCTGTGTGTTTTCTGTGATCTGTGTGTGAAAGGACTTCAGACTTTTTTTAGAGCCGGTTTCCCGGACAGGGTTTAGATTAATCCAGGACTAGGCCTTGGTTATCTTAGGATCTTTTAAAGGGAGAGTTCACCTAAAAATGAACATTGTTATCATTTACTTTGCTTAATGTTGTATACGTTTCTTTATTTTGTTGAACACACAAAATATTCTAATAAACGATGGTAACCACACACAGCAGTGTACCTATTGACATCCGTAGTGTGCTTACTGTCATTTATTAGAATATCTTTCGTGTTTGATGAAATATAGAAACTCGTACAGATTTAGAACAACACAAGGGTGAGTATAATTGTCATCATTTTCCTTTTTGGGATGAACTATTCCTTAAAAGTAGTTTTTCCAATCATGCCTCACAAAAAATATAATGGTGTGTGTCTTAAGATAAAACAATGGCACTGATAAATGTTAAGATATGTCTGTGAAAGATGTTTTTAAGGCAGCTCAAACATGCATTTTGAACACCCTGTCCGGAAAACCGCTCCTTAGTGTTTTAGTGGCTTTAATGCAACTTTCAGTTAACTCATTTTGCTATAAATCCCCTCATTATGTTTCAGTCACACCCATTACCAGGCAAACAGGATATGGACGGGTCGGCTCATGATATTGGAGTAAGAGACTTATCTTTGTATACTTATTTAAACTCAATATCCTAAAATGCAAATATTATAAACTCTTTTTTTTTTAGTTTGCAAACTGCCAAAGGTTTGGAACAAAAGGACCTCCACACTTGAATGTTTTTGATCGTAACCTGGGGCCCGGGGGCAAAAGAGGACATCACCATCAGTACGGACGTAACAGCTGGCGTCATCGGAGAAGGGACACTGCTCCCATGAGCCTCAGCTGATAGTGTCGCCCATTTATCGCTACTTAAAGAAAACTTGTGGCCCATGTTCTTTGGGTGCCACAGGTCAAAGGTTAGCACTTCTGATTACAGTGGGTCCTATATGATGCCTCCGTTCTTTGGTACTATTTTTGTGTTTTGTCAATTACTCCACCTGTGACTACAGGTTTGAATGTACCTGCTTTTATTTGAGACCTTTATCTTTGGATTTCTATACAATGATGTCCAATACCTTTTTATTTTTTGCTTTTTTTCACATCTTGATTTGCTGTTGCTTATCAGAGCATTTTTGATAACTGAAATCTGATTTGCAGCAGCTTTTGACTGCTCAATTTGTACTGTATATCTTTGTGCAATATTGTTGTTTTTATTATTTGATTTTTAGTTCAATTTTAAGTTAATTTTCTTAAGTTGATATTAAACTATGAATCCCTTTCTATGTGCCAAGTCTTTTATCATGTTCAAATCCATATCGCAACCAGTTTTATAGTTGGGATTGTGGTTTTGCGCATGTTAAAATCTTCTGTTTACTACTTGCCCATCTGTTGGCCTTTACAAACCTGCCTTTTTAACAGCAGATGGGTTTTAGTGCTCGATCATTTACTCCCTACCAAAATCCTCTCCCTTTTCAGATCTGTCAGGTCTGCCATATGTTTAAGTGTAATGAGTATTTTATTTAAACGGTAAAAGCATTCAGAGGATGAAGTCGATGTGCGCTCTCTTCAGTTAACCCAATCAGTATTCATTGCATCTGTTTACATAAGGAATACAGAGTTTGCACAATATCCCGATCCATCTGTTTTCCCTACCGTCAAATGTATTCGTCAAACGTCTTGGACTGGATTTAATGTTGCGCCACCAGATGGAGATATTGGTCCACTTTTGTTGTTTCTAAGCATTGAAGCTCACCATGCCATACAAAACATTTCACACAGCACATATTTGAGTTCCATAACACTTAAAGATCACTTCATATATTCTTGCATGAAAACTTGAATAATTGTGTCCCCAAGGCCTCTCCGTTTCAATCAGACAGCATCTTCCTTGAGCTGACCCTGTTTTAATGGGACTGCAGGGAATGCTGGGGGTTTGGTCAACAGCGAGGTTCATCACTTTTATGTGTCCTGAGAGGGAAAAAGTTACGTGCCATTGCAGTTTTAACTTTGTGAAACACTAAAGGATCTACATGAGTCTTCTCGCCTGCATGCAGGTGCTATTTGAATGTAATGTATAATGTCTTAAATTTAAGACTTTTTTCAATATACATTTTATGTATGTTTTGTATTCAAAGTATTTTTTAAAATAAACATCTAAAACGCTTCAGAGTTTTTATTTTGTCTGTCTTAGTCATTGGTTTGTTCAGTCGAATCAAGCATTTTTTGCAAATACACTATTCATTATTTTGCCTTAAAAATGTAAGACCACGCTTATGCAACAACAGGCAGCACTTAGTATGTTGGACATTATGTTGGGCAGAGGACACGCATCTGCATTAGCTTGAGCGCACCATACAGAGCAGCCGAAGATTGAGACGACACAATGATGTACAGGTCCATGATGGGAAAAGCACTTAACAAAACACTCAAACTTTGTTTATATTTATTGGTTTTTGAAAGCTTTTTTTACCAACTGTCCTCACTCCATAAAGCAACGTGCGTCTTTGTTTGTTTGCCTCTTTTTCGGCTAACTTGCGAGTGATGTCACTGATCACTCGGATCAGAGAAAATGCATGATGTGACCAGGAGTAAAAAAGCCCTTACATGCCACAAATCTGAGCTACAATACAATGGGTTCAATAAAAATTACTCTTAATCATTGGTTGTGTTAATGTCAGTGCTGTCACCTTTACAAAGTAAACCTTGGACAAGTTGGATTGACTTGAATTTGAGGAAACTGTCTTAAATGAAGTAATGTGTATTAATACTTGACTAATTAAACTTAATTTTTAGCGCATCCAATGTGTTAAAGGGACACACCACGAAAAATGCTTATTTTCCAGCTCCCCTGGAGTTAAACGTTTGGTTTTTGCAGTTTTGGAGTCCATTCAGGTGATCTCCGGGTCTGGCGGTACTTTTAGCATAATCCATTGAATCTGATTAGACCATTTAGCCTGGCTCCGCCCTCCTAGGTGCTTCCGCTTAATTTTCATTTCGCTTCAGTACTACGTCTGGGACTGCTGTGTAGAGTTTTGTTTCTCCTGCAAAATTCTGCAGGTCCAATCAGCGAACAGAGGAGGGTGGCTAAGAACGATGATGTTGAGGCCGTGCGTCAGTTTGAGTTGTAGTTCAGTAATGGCAGTGGAGAAAGACGTGAGAAAATCTATTCGGTCCATTGTTGCAAAACTGCCGAATATACAGAAGTTAAAGGCATAGTTCGGCCAAAAATGATATTAAACTCATGATTTACTCACCCCGAAGCCGTCCGAAATGCATATGTCCATCATTTTACAGACGATGACATTTTCAGTTATTTTAGAAAATGTTTTAGATCTTTCAGTTAATTAAATGTGAAGTTACGGGGTCCACGACCTTCAAGTCCAAAAAATGTGTATCCGGGTGATTCTCACGAAAACTTGGTTTAAAATGTCAAGCATGAAAATGTATAAATTGCTTAAATTTACTTTTTTCCCAACCAGACATTGAAAAACAAAGTCTGGAGTAAATGGGAACATTAATTTAAAAACTTTTACTTATCATTGAACACTTTTTGTAACATAATTTAAAAAATTAGTCCTAAAAAATCTCATTACCGCAACAGTCAGAAAACATCAACACTGACATATTTTCAAAATGACATGACAAACCTGAAAGAACATAATTTGGAGATTCTGCACATGCATTTAAAATCAAAGTATTATGCTTCTATTAATTAAATTAACATTTAATAAGCATCTGTTGCGGTAATGATAATCAAAATGTCGTGTAAGCATCCTGACAAGACAATATTTCAAATTAACTGTAAAAAAACTGTTCTCAAAAAGTGTTGCGGAGGATGAGAACATCAGGCATGGACACATAATTTTCCTAATTTTTCTTCATTATTATTATACATGAATATTCAGTAAATATTTTTTCTGTCATCTAAAGTAGTCTAGCAAAACATCCATTTATTTTTTTTCTTAATATTTTTGTGTTAATTTGATTAAATTACAACATAACGCATGTTCAAACACAGCCGGACACATTGCGGTAATGAGAATTTCAGCAGAAAATGAGATAACATATCCAATTATAAATTCTTATGTTGAAATCACACATTGTGCAAGGTGGAACACAGTATTGTGTTAATTCTGATGCTTTTTAATGTTACTATATTACACATTTTAAAGCTAAAATCATTACTGCCGTGGTGTTTCAATGGTTTCGTGAGAATCACCCATCCATCCTTCACAAAATAAATCCAAACGGCTCCAAGATGATAAACAAAGTCCTTCTGAGGGTGATCCGTGCCGTTTCGTTGTAGAAATATCCATATTTAAAACTTTACAAACCAAAATAACTTGTGTCCGGTAATGCCGCCATCTTAGTCGCGTCCGCATTCAAGATCAGAGCTTTACGCAGCGTACGGAGGTAACTCTGCTGTTGCTCTGTGCCCCCGCCCTCCCAATTTGTCATGCGTCATTAAGAAAAGTGAGTACACTATGCTAATACTCTCTCCTGAATACAGAGGAGTCTAAGATGGCGGCGCTACCGGAAGGTAGTTCTTTTCGTTTATAAAGTTTTAAATATTGATATTTCTACAACAACACCGCGCAGATTACCCTCAGAAGACCTTTATTTATCATCCTGGAGCCGTTTGGATTTATTTTGTGAAGGATGGATGGACATTTTTAGGACTTGAAGGTCGTGGACCCCCGTAACTTCACATTTAATTAACTGAAAGATCTAAAACATTTTCTAAAATATCTCAAAATGTGTTTGTCTGATAAACGATGGACATATGCATCTCGGACAGCTTGGGGGTGAGTAAATCATGGGTCATTTTTGCAGCCCTTGTCTTTGTTATTAAGCCTCACCATTGGTTGAATTTGATATACACATTCAGACTACCCCTGGAGGCGTCCCCAAAGTGTCATCGCAGTGACGCAGTGCGAGTTCCCTCGACAGGGAACTGTAATGTATCTTAAAAGGTAACACGATGTAACCTTGCTCTCACTTGAAATGTGTCCCCACATTTAGTTCTTGAATTTGAGGGTATTGGACCTGGAAAGTCCTTAAAAGGTCCTTGAATTTGAAGTTAACTAAGGTGTGGGAACCTTGATTATGTAAGGTCTTTATATATCACTGATAATATAGTTATGTATATTATATTGCATTGTTGTCAAGAGATCGTCCTAAAATTTACACACTGCACCTTTAATTCCAAGTTGCTTTAACTTTATATAGTGTACTTAATATTATAATAAAAATTTGATTTGTTCTGATAATTCATGTAAGTGTATTACATTTGAATGTTTTAGTTTTATCAATTGGGTACCTTAAAAAGTTGAATGGACTAAGATTTGATTCTAAAATGCAAAATGTTAAGTGATGTTTTCTCGATTGCTAAAGAAAAGACAGCATTTGGGTTTACAGTTTAAATGAAAAGTCCAGTGCTCATCTGTTATTGGAAATTTTCGTTTTTACCTTCGAATATGTATGATTTTTTAATGTTTACCAATAAATACATATATAAACATGGACTATTGATTTGAGCCTTAACTTAAAGGAGCATAATGGGGTAAGTGTCTGACTGTCTAAACATCTTCTTGCTTTTTCTCTAATGACTACATGCATTAAAGGACACTTTTGTAGAAAATTTCATGTTCATGTATCGTTGTGCTATAATGAATGCAAGAAATCTGACCTTTTTAACAAATGGTCACAGTGTCACACATTAGTGACCCAGAATCTAAGCTAGTTTTCGTTCAACACCATGTGTGTTGCTGTAAAAATATTTAAATGATAAAAGAATATTTTCAATTAAATATTCATGGTGACTCAATGAACTTTTAGTTGCATTGTAACTATTGACCATGATGAGTTGCCTTATTTGAACCGGAAAGCAAGAAAATAAATCAACAGCACTGTTTGTTTATTTAAGCCACAACAATAGATCTATTAAGTTAATGTGTTTTATGAAAGCACTATGCCTTAATTTGTCGAATGTGCCATATATGCTGAGAATTAGAGCAATAAATTCAATAAATTGGTAGAAATGTGTCTTCCAAGAACTGTTTTCACTTTAACCTTGTTATCTTTTTTTTCCTGCTGACGTCAAGCTGTTCCCTGCTGAAAAAAACAGCATCAAACCAGCATGGGAATTATGCTGGTCTATGCTGGTTTAGTTGGTGGTCACCAGCACCAAAACACAACATATGCTGGTATGACCAGCATGGGATGCTGGTGCTAATGCTGGTTTGGGGCTGGTTTAGCTGGTGCTAATGCTGGTGCTGATGCTGGTTTGATGCTGGTTTAGCTGGTGTTCACTATCAAACCAGCACCAAAACACAACATATGCTGGTATTGCTGGTATGCTGGTTTTTTCAGCAGGGTTCCTGAATGCCTTTCTCGAATAGAGCGGTACTTTTTATAGCATGCAAAACGATGAATCCATTCATTCTTATGCATTATTCTTCATTTTACGAGATTATGAGTCACAGTCGGACTGGTATTAAGGTCCTAAATTGTTAACCTGCCGTATAGCGGAGCGTTTTTATGTATTAAATGGATAGTTCACCCCAAAATGAAAATGTTGTCATCATTCACTCTCCCACATGTTGTTATAAACCTGTTTGAGTTTCTTTATTTTGTTGAACATAAATGAAGATATTTTGATAAATGATTTTAAGCACACAGTTGACTGTACACATTGGCTTCTATAGTAAGATAAACAAATACCAAAAATGCTTCTTCTATGGCATTGCTGTGTATGGCATACAGCATGTGTGGTCTTTCTCACCACATTTAACAATAATGTATCATTAATGTGACTTATTTCACAATAAAAAGCTGTCACTGTTCGCCTGCATCTGCCGAGAAAATTTAGTGAGCTACACCAGCTGAAGCAAAAGTCATACGTCTTACTTTTAGTGAGTAATGACCTCTCTCAGATTTAAGGGTACGTCTAGCCTGAGTAAGATCTGGGCACACAGTCACCCCATGGGAGTTTCGCAAGGAATAGTTGCCCTTTTCTTTGGTTTCTTTGGTCACTCTGTTTCCTACAGCTGAACAAACTTTATTTTTTACTCCTTGTGATGGGAGTAGAAACTCATCTAGCTGAATAATTACATGCACACACAAATGTAATTTCCAGACTGTTAGCTCACATTCATCACACAATGTAAAAAAGCAATCCAGTTTGTCTTTTTAATAAAGTGCGAAACAACACTTAATTTTGCTGTCATTGATGGAATAGTGTGGATTTTCATAGAAACCACGAGCAAAATAAAACATCCACACATTATTATTTACTTTAAAAAATTTTGATTTAACTCAAATTCAACTTAAAAAAACATTTTTTACACAACTAAATAAATAATCACAATTTCTCATTAAAGCAATTATCTAATCAACCAGTCACATGGCAGTTGCTTCAATGCATTTAGGGGTGTGGTCCTGGTCAAGACAATCTCCTGAACTCCAAACTGCAATTTTGAGCGTGGCATGGTTGTTGGTGCCAGACGGGCCAGTCTGAGTATTTCACAATCTGCTCATTACTGGGATTTCATGCACAACCATTTCTAGGGTTTACAAAGAATGATGTGAAAAGGGAAAACATCCAGTATGCGGCAATCCTGTTGGCAGAAATGCCTTGTTGATGCTAGAGGTCAGAGGAGAATGAGCTGACTGATTCAAGCAGATAGAAGAGCAACTTTGACTGAAATAAGCACTCGTTACAATCGAGGTATGCAGCAAAGCATTTGTGAAGCCACAACACGCACAACCTTGAAGCAGATGGGCTACAACAGCAGAAGACCCCACCAGGTACCACTCATCTCCACTACAAATAGGAAAAAAAGGCTACAATTCGCTCACCAAAATTAGACAGTTGAAAACTGGAAAAATGTTGCCTGGTCTGATGAGTCTTGATTTCTGTTGAGACATTCAGATAGTAGAGTCAGAATTTGGCATAAACAGAATGAGAACATGGATCCATCATGCCTTGTTACCACTGTGCAGTCTGGTGGTGGTGGTGTAATGGTGTGGGATGTTTTCTTGGCACACTTTAGGCCCCTTAGTGCCAATTGGGCATCGTTTAAATGCCACAGCCTACCCGAGCATTGTTTCTGACCATGTCGATCCCTTTATGACCACCATGTCCCCATCCTCTGATGGCTACTTCCAGCAGGATAATGCACCATGTCACAAAGCTCGAATCATTTCAAATTGGTTTCTTGAACATGACAATGAGTTCACTGTACTAAAATGGCCCCCACAGTCATCAGATCTCAACCCAATAGAGCATCTTTAGGATGTGGTGGGACGGGAGCTTCGTGCCCTGGATGTGCATCCCACAAATCTCCATCAACTGCAAGATGCTATCCTATCAATATGGGCCAACATTTCTAAAGAATGCTTTTGGCACCTTATTGAATCAATGCCACTTAGAATTAAGGCAGTTCTGAAGGCGAAAGGGGGTCAAACACCATGTTAGTATGGTGTTCCTAATAATCCTCTAGGTGAGTGTATTTCAATGCACAAAAACACTCAGTCCATATACAATCCCACCTATAGCAACACATTGGGAAATGCCCACAGCACCTTAGCATCATGTTTGCGCTGGCAAAAAGCTTAAACATATCTGTGTACCTAAGCATTTCATGCATAAAACAACATTTCTATATTAAATACAGGGACTCAGGGGACTCAATACAGCATAAATCTGAATATTTTGTAGATTTTAAAATAATTACACAATATTCAGATTTATGCTGTATTGAGTCCCCTAAGTCCCTGTATGTATTTAATATAGGAATGTTGTTTTATTCATGAAATACTTAGGTAAACAGATATATTTTAGCTTCTCCACAACATCAAAATAAGCAGAAACACTTTCCCCTAAGTGCACATTGATTAATATGCATGAGATGCATTAGGCTTTTATCACACGATGAAGATTAAAATGATAACTTTTAACACAGCTGGACCAAGGAGCGCTCAGCGAGTCTGTGTGTTCTTCCTTCAGAGGAGTTTCTGTTGCTTCCCAGTTTTGCGCATAGACGTCCACATCCCCTGAGGAGATCTAATGAAGAAAATTCACACTTAACACAAAGTCATGGAGTGCAGTGGAGTCAGCAACTCACTACAGCTCGTCTGTTAAACGCGATCTGTGCTTAGTAACAGCTATGGTGTGTCTATTTTTAGGCTTGCAGTAAAAATACAAAAATTTGATCATGTAAGCTAAGCCATATGTCATCCACAAAGAGCTTTGATCATTAGGCATAAAACTAATTTCTTATGGATCAATACAGAATATGCACATTTCGGTTTTGCAGTTTAGCCATATATCACATTTATTCAATTCATTAACCTCCAAAGACCTGAGCTTTGGTTTTTCTTTTTTCAGATTTCTTCCAGCTATTTGGGGTTAGAAAGAACCAATAAATATAATAAGCAAATATTTTTCTTTGAACATTAAGCAGTGTAATTGTCCACGTTTGTGAACAACAGGTTCTAGTTACACAGAGTTAAGTATTAATTTGCAGACAAAAAATGTGATGTCCACGTATCTGAACACACCAGGTCTTATGTTACGTACACACCAAACGCGGGGCATCGCATACTCGCTCTAGATTATTAGCGGGATTTAAGTTCATGTCATGGGAATTTTTCGCTGGAGTTGAATATTTTTAACTTGGGCGAAGACGCGTTTGAGACGAATAGCGCGTTTTCGCGGCAAATGCGCCGTCCCACGCGAGGACACGTCTGATCGCGTCTTTGCATTGACTTTGTATGTAATCTACTCGCGAAATCGTTGAACTCACATCTGGTGTGAACCCACATCTGGTGTGAACCCACATCTGGTGTGAACCCACATCTGGTGTGAACCCACAGTTATGCTACGTTCACACCAAACGCGGGGCATCGTGTTACCTATCTCTAGATTACTCGCAGGATTTAACTTAGTGTCATGCAAATTTTTTGCTCGAGTTGAATATTTTCAACTTGGGCGAAGACATATTTGAGGCGAATAATGTGTGTTTTTGCGGCAAACGCGCCGCCCATATCGCGTCATTTGCATTGCCCCACGCGAGAACATGTCTGATTGCGTCTTTGCATTGACTTTGTATGTAATCTACTCGCGCAAATCGTTGAACTCACATCTGGTGTGAACCCACAATTATGCTACGTACACACCAAACGCGGGGCATCGTGTTACCTATCTCTAGATTACTCGCAGGATTTAACTTCGTGTCATGCAAATTTTTTGCTCGAGTTGAATATTTTCAACTTGGGCGAAGACATGTTTGAGGTGAATAACGTGTGTTTTTGTGGCAAACGCGCCGCCCATATCGCGTCATTTGCATCGCCCCACGCGAGAACACGTCTGATCGCGTCTTTGCATTGACTTTGTATGTAATCTAGTCACGCATATCGTTGAACCCACATCTGGTGTGAACCCACAGTTATGCTACGTACACACCAAACGCAAGGCATCGCGTTACTCGCTCTAGATTACTTACGGGATTTAACTTCGTGTCATGCAAATTTTTCACTTGAGTTGAATATTTTCAACTTGGGTGAAGACGCGTTTGAGGCGAATAGCGCGTGTTTTCGTGGCAAACTCGCCGCCCATATCACGTCATCCGCATCACCCCACGCGAGGACGCGTCTGATTGCGTCTTTGCATTGACTTTGTATGTAATGTACTTGTGCAAATTGTTGATCTCCCGTCTGGTGTGAACCCACAGTTATGCTACATACACACCAAATGCGGGTCATCACGTTACTCACTCTAGATTACTCGCGTGATTTAACTTCGTGTCATGCAAATTTTTGGCTCGAAATTAATATTTTCAACTTGGGCGAAGACGTGTTTGAGACGAATAGCGCGTTTTCGCGGCAAACGCGCCGCCCCACGCGAGGACACGTCTGATCTCGTCTTTGCATTGACTTTGTATGTAATCTTCTCGCGCAAATCGTTGAACTCACATCTGGTGTGAACCCACATCTGGTGTAAACCCACAGTTATGCTACGTACACACCAAAGCGGGGCATCGTGTTACCTATCTCTAGATTACTCGCAGGATTAAACTTCATGTTATGCAAATTTTTTGCTTGAGTTGAATATTTTCAACTTGGGCGAAGACATGTTTGAGGCGAATAATGTGTGTTTTTGCGGCAAATGCGCCGCCCATATCGCGTCATTTGCATCGCCCCACGCGAGGACACGTCTGATCGCGTCTTTGCATTGACTTTGTATGTAATCTACTCACGCAAATCGTTAAACCCACATCTGGTGTGAACCCATAGTAATGCTACCTACACACCAAATGCGAGGCATCGCGTTACTCGCTCTAGATTACTTACGGGATTTAACTTCGTGTCATGCAAATTTTTCACTTGAGTTGAATATTTTCAACTCGGGCGAAGACGCGTTTGAGGCGAATGGTGCATGTTTTCGCGGCAAACGCGCCGCCCATATCGCGTCATTGGATTGCCCTACGCGAGGACGCATCTGATCGCGTCTTTGCATTTACTTTGTATGTACTACTTGTGCAAATCGTTGAACTCGCGTCTGGTGTGAACCCACAGTTATGCTACATACACATCAAATGCGGAGCATCGCGTTACTCACTATAGATTACTCACGGTATTTAACTTCGTGTCATGCAAATTTTTCGCTCGAAATTAATATTTTCAACTTGGGCGAAGACGTGTTTGAGGCGAATAACGCGTGTTTTTGCGGCAAACGCGGCACCCATATCGCGTCATTCGCATCGCCCCACGCAAGAACACATCTGATCGCGTATTTGCATTGACTTTGTATGTAATCTACTCGCGCAAATCGTTAAACTCACATCTGGTGTAAACCCACAGTTATGCTACGTACACACCAAACGTGGGGCATTGCGTTACTCACTCTAGATTACTTGCGGGATTTAACTTTGTGTCATGCAAATTTTTTGCTCGAGTTGAATATTTTCAACTTGAGCGAAGACGCGTTTGAGGCGAATAGCATGTGTTTTTTCGCGGCAAACGCACCGCCCATATCTCGTCATTTAAATCGCCCAACGTGAGAACACGTCTGATAACGTCTTTGCATTGACTTTGTATGTAATCTACTCGCGCAAATCGTTGAACTCGCGTCTGGTGTGAACCCACAGATGGGAGGTTAAAATGGAATAAATTTTTCTATTAAAGTGAAAAATATTTGATTTAAACTTGTTTCACTGGCATATGACATCACAATACCGCTATTTGTTTCATGTGATGACGTATTTTTTTCATGGTTTGACGTCCAGTGATTTTCCTGCAAAATCCTACCCACCAGCTCAAAATAATTTTATCATTGGGAATTGTTGTAAGGCAAGGAGACTGTGTACTAGCTTAATAGTTGCTTTTAAAATATTTTAACCAAAAATGTACACATTGTATCTTAAAGTCTCCTTGTTGTCAAGAATTTCATATGTTAAATCTAATCTTTGAGCATCATAATAGCATATATAAAAGTTTTATCAGTCACAGTCATTTCTTAATGCTTAAACAGCTTGAATGTTATTCTACACCCTTTCCTCATTTAGTATACATGGATCAATGAATATGCGAATTAGTCCCCGCCTGTGCCCAATCACACAGCTTGGACCATAGATATAAAATATGCAAGTTGGTCCTCGCCTCCACTCTCTCGCACCACCTCAGGCCATAGATATATGCGACATTCGGCAGTTTCAGACACATAACTGCTAAGTATATACATACTACCTATAGTCAACTTTAATAGTTGTCAGTCAGTCATTTTATTTTATTTATTTTCTGCTGTTATGGAGTGTTAAAACAGCACAGGTTCTTGTATAGAGACAAAAACATGGCAGACTCTTTGTTGGTGTAAAGGTGCAGACAGGTACAGTATCCCAGAGAAACGATTTTTCTGTCATACTGTCAGACAGTTTGCCGGCTGAGGATCTTCTCACTGGATGCTTATCTTTTGTGAAAACTCAGGAGCATACGCTGTGTACGTGTGTATGTGTGTGTGGGTTAGAGATGGAAGGAATAAATAAATCCCCTCTGCTTGTAAGGGGCAGAATCTGTCAACATAAGCATCTGCCACATACATGGATGCACAGAATAAATACGTTTGCAAATTCTCCTGCCATTTAAGATTTCCCACAATATGGAAAACCTGGGAATATTTTTTAGGGATGTGTATGGAATTGTACATTTATGTTAAACTGATGGTTTATATGAATATTAAAGAGAGGAGAGAGACAGAGAGGAAGCAGACTGCTGAGGACCGGTGGAGAGGTTTTGGTCTGGCAGTGACAGGTAATTGGAACGGTGGATGATTGATTTTCTACCATGGGATTTCTTTTAATTCTTGAGTGTCTAATACAGGAGGAAGTGTTGTTGTTGGAGTAGTGTCCTTAATCAATTTATTTGCCACTGGGGATAACAGATCATAGTCATTAACAAATAGAAATCATCAGTAGTCTTCACTCACGGACAGGGACAAAGGTGCTATTTGGCTTACTTGGTTACTTTATCATGGAAACACGTTTATAGTAAAATGATAATTCTCTCTCACTCTCTCTCTCTTTCTCTCTCTCTGCAGTTGTTTCTACACAGCCCAAAAAAGTCAGTCACAGTCAATAAATGGTCCCTTGCTGTCACTGGGCCAGTACCCTATTAAAAAGTACAACTTTGCAGGAGTTCATATCAGTACCTCAAAGGTACATATTGGTACCAAATGTATTCACATACACATGTACTCTTGGTACATTTCAGGACCTTTTAAAGCAGGGTGGGGAACCATGGTCCTGGAGGGCCACTGTCCAGCAGAGTTTAGTTCCAACCCTAATTAATCACACCTGAAAAACCAAATTCAAGTCTTCAGGATTACTTGGAAATAAATCCTTACCATTTTTAGAAGATCAGCTCCCAACAGGGGTTTATATTGTTTTTAATACATTATTAATACGAGCCCAAATCTGATCCAGAAAATGCAGATGACCAAGCTGATCGATCAACTTTGCTAGCATGGCTTGAGCAGAACGTGACAGTTTGGTATAGTAAGGATAGAGTAGAGCAGGGGCGCAAGTACCATTTTTCAGAAAAACTTAATTTTTAAAGGGGACATTCCAGAAGACGTTTTTAAGATATTAAATAAATCTTTGATGTCCCTAGAGTACATATGTGAAGTTTTAGCTCAAAATACCATATAGGTAATTTATTGTGGCATGTTAAAATAGGCAATTTATGGGGCTGAGCAAAAATGCACCGTTTTTGTGTGTATCCCTTTAAATCCAAACGAGCTGCTCAGGTGGGCGGAGTCTCAAGCGCTCCCGCTGTGGAACTGACAGAGCTTCGAGGGAGATTCTCTCACGAAAGAAGTTAGTGAGCGATGTTAAGCATTATAAATATGATCAAGTTTAAAAAGTCAATTATCTGTTTTATGCATACTAAATACATGTTTATCAGCAGATGGGGAACATTGTGGAATAAAAATAAAGACTTAAGGTCTCATGTTGCCCTTGTTTTAAACAGGCATAATGAGTTTCAGCATGTTACAATAAAATACACGTCCACAAACACTCAGAAGTTTACTTTTTGACCAAACCATACGAGCACATTTAAATGATCTGTAATAAAACAACACGTTTAATGCTTAAACTTTAGAGAAACAGATCAAATGACATGTTTATGCTTATTGTGTACACATATTGAACACATTCGCGTTTCTGTCAGTCTCTCATCTATTTTGTAACTCCTCATTCATTTGAAACTTCAGAGAAACATTAAACAACATATTTACTTATTGTGTATGATAGTGAATATGCGTTGTTCACTCACTCTGTCTCGTGCAGTTCATTCATATAAACTTCAGAGAAACATATTAAACAACATAACTTACTTGAAAGCGAACCATCGCGTTGCTCTCTCTCTCATTTGATCGCTCACTCGCTCTCTCTGTTGCACTAAGGAAACATTTAATCCTTTAGAAGGTTAATTAAATCTTTAGAAAGATTATTAAAACTACAAGTTATAAGATTGTAGGCTCCTGTTTGTGTTTGATGGAATACAAACGCGTCGTGCTGTCAGTCATTCTTTCTCTCTCTGTCTATCGCACTCGAGGTAGCATCATGGTTGGATAGCGCAGTTGAAGGGGCGGTATCATTATAATTGGAGCCCTTACCTACGTCATGGGGGGAGCGAAATCCGCATGACCTATTTATTCACATGCTTGCAGAGAGAGCCTTACCAAAACAAAGTTCCAGGGTTGCTATTTTTCATGTTTTCTGGGTTGGTAGAAGCACTGGGGACCCGATTATAGCACTTAAACATGGAAAAAGTCTTCAAAGATAATGTTTGAGACAGAGATATATTGTGGTAGTGAGTCAGGGGACATTCTACAGACGTGGCCAAGCCATCTCCATCAACACAGGTGTTTGTGCCAGATCTGTGTTGAAGTTCCTCATTTCGGTGGTCGATACGCGTTCTTCCGATCATTAATTAGAATGACCAAGTCGCATTTCATATTGACAGATGAATACACTCAGTTTATTAAATAGCCTACGTCTTAGTTTATTAAATACGCTTAGTTTATTTAATATTAATTATAAATTTATTAAATGTCTCTAGCAAACTATGAAGGGACAATGCATCAATGCACTGACATGGTAGACAGATACTTTGTTTGCACAGTCTTACCGTAATTTTGTCACTCCTAGACGTACGTCTGGCGTCAGGGGGGTAACATTTACCTTGATGAAGGAAAGTCATTGTCTCACCAGGCTATGTTTATTCGGCTTTCCAGTGCTGAGCTTTGATGAAACTTCACGAGACCGTCGAGATGCTTTGACAGGGCGGGAGATACGCGGCGTGATTGACAGCTTTGACACCAAATGGATATACGTGAAAATCAGACATGATTTCACAACTTTTCATTGGCTATTTAGATATGTGAAGCATACTATATACGAAATGAACCTGGACATTCAATCCATCGAAAATCTCAAAATCAGCAAAATGGACATACATGGTTTTCAGCGGACAGCGACGGTTTGATATCATGTTAGGCCAGAAGACCCTCATGATCCGTCGCAGGTACTTGGTTTGGAAAACTTTGAGCTTGTGTTCGATGGTAACAGTGGTCTTCCAGCCATCTGCCCCATACAAAAGGACACTCAACACGTTGCTCTTAAAGATACGGATGCTGAGGTTTGTTGTCCTCCAGATTAGGGATGCACCAATCCGATATTTTGGCTGGATCGGATATCGGACTAACAGGACTGATCCAATTCCAATACTGTGTGGTTGTGTGTATGTGTGTGTGTACCTGGTAATTATCACGCTGTGGGGACCAAATGTCCACAAAGATAGGAATACCAGTAAATCTGTGACCTTGTGGGGACATTTTGAGGTCCCCATGAGGAAACAAGCTTATAAATCAAACAGAATGAGGATTCTTGAAAATTTATGGTAGCACAACGTTTTCTGTGCTGGTTGGGGTTAAGGTTTGGGGAATAGAATATACAGTTTGAACAGCATAAAAACTATGGAATGTCCCCACAAAACATGGAAACCTGTGTGTGCGATTTTAAATTGTTCAAGAAAAATACAGTAGCATCGGATTGGCAGGTATCAGTATAGGCCGATACTTAAGTTTTCTGGTATCGGAATCGGATCGGAAAGGAAAAAGTTGTATCGGTGCATCCCTACTCCAGATAGGCTTTAGCATTTCAAAAGCCTGATTGGCCTTGCTGATTCTTGTGGTGATTTCCCTTATGCATTCTTCATCTGTAGCGACCCTGCTACCCAGATACATGAACTCATCCACTTCTTGCAAAGGCTGGTCATTTATGTTGATTGGGTCTCCCACTCTGGTATTCTTCTTAAGCACTTAAGTCTTTCTCGTGTTGACTCGAAGACCTATACTGCTTGCTGTCTGTGCCAACTGTTGTGTCTTCTGTTGGATATCCTGGTATCTGCTTGCCAGCAATCCAATGTCGTTGACATAATCCAGGTCCTCCAGCATTGAAGTCAGCGTCCACTTTATTCCTTCTTTACTGCCCTCTGTGGTGCAGCGCTTGATCCAGTCAATGGCCAGTGAGAAGAAGATTGGAGAGAGGATACAACCTTGCTTTACTCCAGTTTGAATGATTCAGTGAGCTGGTTGTTGTGTATGACTCTACATTCAAAATTCTCGTACAGGGATTTGATGATGTTGACAAGTTTCTGGGAGATTCCATAATGTCTTAGAATATTCCACAAGGAGGATCTGTGCAGGCTGTCGAAGGCTTTTTCAAAATCCACAAGGACAACATAAAGGGGTCCAATCCACTCCTGGGACTGCTCAAGGATCTGCCTCAGGGTGAAGATGTGGTCGATGCATGACTTTCCCCTCCTAAAGCCTGCCTGTTCCTGACGTAGGATGCCATTCACAGCTGCTGTAATGCGCTGAAGGATGATAAGACTGAAGATCTTACAGGTGAGGGGTAGTAAGGTGATTCCTCGCCAGCTGTTGCAGTTCCCCAAATTTCCTTTCTTAGGAATTTTGACAATTATTCCTGTTTTCCAGTCATTCTGTGTTTCTTTACTATACCAGATCTTTTGGATAATGTGACAAAGAAGCTGCAGCGTCTCTATGTCTTCTGCCTTTAGCATTTCAGGTCACACTCCATCATCACCAGGTGCCTTCCCATTTTTCAGCTTAAGGATGGCCTGCTTGACCTCCTCAACAGTGATGTTGCCGCAGTTGATGTCAAGGTCTTCTTCTGCTTCCGAGATGTCAGCAGGTACTGATGGTTCTGGGCGGTGTAAGATAGACTCAAAGTGTCTCTTTCACTGGAAGGTCATGGTACACATCCGTACTCACCCTTCAGCTTCTTAGTGATCTGGTACATTGTCTTCATATCTTTCTGCTCTGCAGCTGTCTTTGCTTCCTCTGCCAGCCTCTCTTTGTATTCTCTTTGATCTCTCCTTGCCAATGCAACAGTATTAGCAGTGGGACAAAAGTAACAAGTGTTACTTTCGTCCCGACAGAAACTCCTCACATTTAAACCCGATTTACTTTTATTTTGAAAAACTCTGAGAAGTCAAACTTCAGGATGTGTTAGAGCACTAAATAACCTGTAGATTGATCAGTAATGTAACACATTAAAACGAGAAACACAAAGAAAAAAATTACCACTTTAGGAATTTACTTATCATGGTCAAAAACAGCTTTTGGGGTTCTTTGATTAAAATGTTGACCTCAACCTTTTTTACACCGCGGACCGGTTTCAGTTTTTAAAAAAATTCACGGACCAGGGGTTGAGGTTTTGGGGGGGTGTACTGAGTTGCTGTTCAGACAAAGTACTGAAAATCCTCCTTTGCAAAATGTTTTAAACAGAAGAACGATCAAACAACCATGCATTGGGAAAATTAATAATTAATAATTTTCTATAGACGTGTAAAACCATATTTTGGCGGATAGTTTTTTTACTTTCATTATTTCAGTTTGCCTGCCCATTTAGTCTTAATAATTAACGGTAAACGAACTTGGCTTGCTTCTGGAAGGCAGCTCGAATCTTGGTCGGGCTCGAGCCCCAAGTTCAAGTAACAGCACGGAAGAAAAATGCAGTGAAAGAGGAGAGATGCCAGAAGAATTGCGGTTGGGTGCGGAGGCACGGAGACTCCCGTTTACTATATGCTTTTAATGATGATTGACACAGTTTCCTTTTAAACTTACGTTAAAAGTGTAGCCGTTAAAATAGTATTACTGCAGTAAAAGAGTTTATTTTGATCATGGTGCCACGATCGCTGGATAATTCTGAAGTTGTTTTACAGAAGAATAAAATAATTACTTTTCAGTCATTTGCAATGTCACACAGTTGAACGTCTCTGCGTATTTACATGATTTACGACGTACATTTCAAAATGATTCATTAATTCATACCTCTGCAATTCTTTGATCAATTGTGTTTTAGAAGTACTGTATGCTCAAACTCTGACAGCAATAAAGAGATAAAGAGAGACCACGAAAAAGAGAAAGTGCGGCTTTGTACAAAAGTGGAAATGATTTATGTTATTTCAAGTCGGCTCTTAAAGTACAAAATACCCGATTAAGCTATTACGTAGCTATTATAAAAAAAATTTCAGGACGTTCTTGCGACCCGGTGGCAACTTGTCTACAACCCGGTACTGGGTCGCAACCTGGTGGTTGGGGACCTCTGCTCTAGGCTTAGCTAGGGGACCCCCCATAATCTTTGACATAATTCGAACACTGCTATACACATGACTATGTCTCAAGTTTTGAAAAGATAAAAATCAATGATAACATAAGCATACTGTGAATGGAGCAGGCTTTTGAGTAGAATAACCATTTGTGATACATCTAAATCATTAAACTCCTACAGGTAATAGTCGTTATGCTGTAAAATCACAATGGCAGCAATGTTCAGGTAATCTAGCATCTCCATACAGCCTTGAAAAGAACAAGAACTTATATAATGGACAGAATAATGGCTGATGATGAAAATCAAGCAGATCAATGTGTGCCCGTCGTGCTTTGGTTAAAAATGAGTCTAAAGATTTGATGACCATTTCACTGCTGTGACTGTCCTATCGCTGAGATTTGTTGTGAATTACAGAATATTTTTACTAGCGGAAGGAATGCTTTTTATTGATTTAACTTCATGAAAGTTGCACTTATATATTTTTTAATTTCATATTGTGTGATAACCGTTTTATAAAAGCAATAAGGTACTTGAGGCAAGTGCTGTATCGTGAATAAGTAACGGCTGAAGGGGTTGCCCTTCAGCCGTTACTTATTCACGATACAGCACAGCCTCTCGTACCTTATAAATGATTGACTGAGTGGTTCTTTGGAAAACCAAAAAATGGTTCTATGGCATTACTGAAGAACATTTAATAGCATCTTTATTTTTAAGACTGCATGGTGGTCAAAATGTCCTTCCTAAAGGTACAGATTTTTCACAGCGATGCCATAAAAGTACCAATTTTGTCAAGTATTATACAGAAGAACACTTTCTTTTATGCCTTTCTGTCTATTTAAAAAACAGAAATGTTTTAAAGGTTGTTAAAGGTCCTTTATAGTTTGGCCGCAAGATGCTGTCAGGGGCCCCCAGTTTTATCACATTTTATAAAATACATTAATTTATTATAAATTCAGAAAACTAAGGCTACTAACCAACAGCAAAACGTATAATTGAATATGTTTAAAATTTTACAATGTTTTATGTCATACATTTTCTTTGTTGGGGCCGCAAAGGGATGCACTGTACACAAAGGGGGCCACACGCCGAAAAAGTTTGAGAACCACTGCTTCATGGAACCATTTAGCCCAAAATGGTTCTTCTACGGCATCATGAAGCACCTTTATTTTTAAGAGTGTCATTTTTATCCACTTCCCCATGATTTCTAGTGACGGGTCTCCATGCATGACTTAAAATTCAGTCAGAGCATAAGATGACTAAGTTATGAATCTTTTATCACTGGATTGGAGTAACTGTATTGTTTTCAGTGTAATGTTTTGCTCTGAAAGTCTCCCATTGTGTGGAAGCAGAAGGAGCCGCACGACTCCATGGTCAAATCGCTCCAATGATGTGACATAATGAAACAGGTGCAGTGCTTCTAACAGACTCCTGACTGGAGTTTCAGTCGTCCTCATTAATACAGTCTCTTCTATCGACAGTGTCTCTGGGCCACAGTCTACAAATCATTGATTTGTGATTTTCTTTCTCTCTTATCTCTCACCGCTGTGCGTCAGTAAGATAAACCCCTGTGGAAACTCATTTGCAAACCAACTGTATATGTGGGCACATACGCTCAAAGCATTTTGCGCTTTGAAGTTTTCCCTTCTGTTGGGATTATTATAAGACTGTACATTGTGTTTATCCTGTATTCTCTCTCCCTATGTTTCTCTTGTTTTCCAGCTTGCTTTCTGTGGTTATGATTACTGTGTTTTGCAACAACAAACAGGCTACAGCGAAGACTTTACTCAGATGTATTTGAAAGGACAATGTTTTTTTAAGCTTTATATTTTTGGGCGTTTAAATAGACTATTTTGCAAAATGTAAACAACACAGGTCCAAAAGCACTTCCTATTTCAGTTGACATGAAACAGAACTTGTGATGGTGTTTTCTTCTGTATCGTGATGTATAGCGCAGGGAAATGGCTTCTGGAACGAGAAAGTTAATATAGCCCCGCCCTCAGGCCGCGACATTCGTCATCAACGGAAGAGATGTTGTTTTGTTGTGGAGGGGAAGTTCATGTTTTTGATGAAAGATTATGAGAACACATTAATTTAATAATAATTAATAATAATGACCTGCATGGATAAATATTTTATAATAGACACAACAATATTTCATGAAAAAATAAGAAAAGTAATTTTTTATTTGATTATGACTTAAGAAGATTTATTACACGGCTCAGTGGATTGCTTGATTCTGATTGGCCAGTGGTGGCGTTTACAGGTTTGTAATTCCAAAACATAAACTGTAAAAATAGGATGGACGACCAGACTTCGCTCCCTTCCATTGTAATGAACTCAAGCCAAAAATGTCCGACCATAGGCGCTGCCATGTTACATAAAAATTTTAGTTTGGAGCCAGGGCGTGCGCAGAAGGAATCGTCCGTGTAGAGACAGAGCATAGACTGTAAAAAAGATGGACGACGGGACGTCACCTCCCTCCATTGTAATGAATTGAAGCCAAAAATGTCCGACCATGGTCGCCGCCATGTTACTTAAAAACGTCAGTTTGGAGCCAAGGCATGCGCAGAAGGAATCGTCCGTTGAGCCAGAGGCGGAGCAACCGTATCAAACTTCCACCCAAACGCTCGCATGCCCAATTCAACAACACCCCTCTTCTATAGCATCAAAATACTAGCTAAAATTAAATGTATCGCAAAAAAGAACAATGGAACATATATCAGCATGATATCAACTACCTGAAAGGACCAAAACCATCTTTCGAAACTTTTAGTGGAAGTGTCATTTTTTTTTTTAGAGCAGAGTCCCATTCGTTTGAATGGAGAGGGCGGGTTTATGACTTGTACTGCCGCCAGCCACCAGAGGGCGATCAACCAGCGGCTTCACTTTTCAAGACTTATGAGGCACCCCTGAGACAGAGGTGGAGGCGCGGTATCCAATTTCCGCCCCAACATTCGCGCAGCCAATTCAACCATGCCAATCATAGCGACACGCCCCGTTTCTATAGCATCAAAATACTAGCTAAAATTAAACGTATCACAAAAAGAACAATGGAACATATATCAGCGTGATAACTACCTGAAAGGACCAAAACCATCTTTGAGAAAACCTTATTGCAAGTGTAAATAATTTTTTTACGAGTCCCGTTCGTTTACATGGAGAGGGCGGGGTTTATGACCAGAGGGTCAAGATGTATGAGGCATACCTGTTCCAAAAATCATTTTGACAGGTGCAGTTTAATATTACACACAATTTAAATAAAATATATTTTGTGACTATTATATTTACAAATAATTAAACCAAATAGTGTGTCCGTGACATTTGAACGTTTTGTAAGGTCTGCATTCATTAAAAATTAGGGATAATGTACAGGCAGCAGGTTGTTATTGCGAAAATAAATCCCTTTAGTTGGTACAACTGATCACACTGTCTGGGCTTATTTTTGCAATAACAACCGGCTGCCTGTACGTTATCACTTACATAACCAAGAGAAAATTTATAACTGATTTAAAATGTTAAACAAACATCTTTAAGACTAAGAAACGGCTACATTACTATATAGTTTAGAACGTAACAAAAGATGTAGGCTATGTCAAAATTCACAGTATTTATAAAAGAGTATGCAAAAATTACCCGGATGACCTAGTTCTTCCTGGATTCTGAAGTGTGGCCAAGAGAGAGGATCTGTAAATAGAGATGATGTGATGCAACTGATGCTGGTAGGTCACATGACAATGATAACATTCATATTACACACATTCTTACTATATAATATTTTTTTTTTGGAATTGTTAAGCATTTACTTATTCAAAATGAGTATGCGCTTTTTGATGCAGCCATAGTAATATATGTGTGAAATAATAAAAAGAAAAAACTAAGGAACAGGAAGTGTCTATCTGCA
Organism: Misgurnus anguillicaudatus; assembly: GCF_027580225.2. NCBI lineage: Eukaryota > Metazoa > Chordata > Actinopteri > Cypriniformes > Cobitidae > Misgurnus > Misgurnus anguillicaudatus. The sequence continues at coordinate 11,565,855 of NC_073346.2, forward strand.
CCAGTGCTGTTTATCCCTACTGAAAAATCCAGCTAAAACCAGCATAAGCTGGTAGCTGGTTTTAGCTGGTTTAAGGTGGTTTACGCTGGTCCTCCCAGTCTGACAAAGCTGGTCATGCTGGTGGGACAGCTGGTATTCCAGCATGACCAGCTAAGTCCAGCCAGACCAGCTTAAAATGTGACCAAAACACACCTAGACCAGCTTGCTACACCAGCAAAACCAGCTTCCTACACCAGCAAAACCAGCTAAAACCAAGCTGGGGACCAGCTAAAACCAGCTCACCAGCTTATGCTGGTCTTAGCTGGATTTTTCAGTTGGGATGTCTTGCAAAACGATCTATAGCTGGAGATTCTTTACAAAAGCTTTAAAGGTAAACACCACCATTTTTTCAATATTTTACTATGTTCTTACCTCAACTGAATTAATGAATTAATACATACCTATCTTTTTTCAATGCCTGCACTTTTAATCTTTGTACAGTGCCTTAAGAAATTGTGAGGGCATTTAGCCTAGTCCCATTCATTCCTTAGGATCTAAACAGGGATGAATTTAGAAGCCACCAAACACTTCCATATTTTCCCTATTTAAAGACTGCTACATAGTTACACGCGTAAGTATGCTGGCACAAAATAAAACTTTTGTTTGGAGCCATAGGAATGAATGGGGCTAGGCTAAACGCTAACATATTCAAAAAGCGCTGTACAATAATTAATTGCACGCACTGAAAAAAGCTAGGTATGTATTCATTCAAATTATTGAGTTAAGAACATACTAAAATATTGAAAAACGGTGGTGTTTTCCTTTAATGAATAATGCTGTTGTTTAATAGGCTATATCAGGAAATGTTCGGGCAAAGCCGAAGATGTTTGAATTCAGTTCAGCTTTTTATGACAATATTTTTATGGTGTTAGAATTTGCAAATCAAAAATAGAAGGAATAAAAATGAAACAGTGTGTTCAGAGAGCAAACCAAACCGTGTCAAGGAAAACTTCCCTAAAATGTTTAAGTTGGCGGACACCACTAAATTTTGATATTCACTATTTTTAAGGCCACTACTAAAACTATATAAATGAGATTTTAGGGATGAAAATGATGTCTGAATGTTGTCTGGAGGAATAATTCACTGTAAATGAATGAAAAATGACTAAAGCAGTGATGAATGCCTAATGAGAAATCCTAATGGACAGTGGAAATCTGAGAAGCTCATTACAGCTGAAAAGCAACAATGCTTGAGCATAAGTAATAAATGTCCTCCATTATCCTCTATTATTTTGTTCATCTATCTTGTTAGTGTCTCGTGGGATCTGTCATATGCCTTAATGTGATGAAAAACAATAGTGATTCAAAAAGATAATACAATCGTTCATTTTACACACACATTTGATGTGTTATATTATGATATATGAGGAACATACAGTACATGTTGTGAATATTTGGGAGCTGTTGGAATTCACCCACGACTGTCATTAAGAGAAATATCAGTTAAACAGAAACTGCATCGATTCATTTTTCATGTAGCACTAATAAATATATAGAAGCTTAATGCCAACTTTTAAAGTGATTGCTTTTTGGCTCACTGCAAGCTTTTGAACTGATGGATTAAATGTGCAACATTGTTTTTCCTATGCCAGATGAAAGTTATTTTTATTGCAGTAATGCATACCTGTATATTCTTATAGTGTCGGTCTGAGGTGAATTTATTGTATTAAGCGGCATGGTGCGTAGATCCTTTGGTATTAGTATTAAATATTTAATACAGCAGAGATTGATTTTACAGGTAAGTGCTTTTGATGTTCACAACATCCAGATCAGGCTGTAAAGCAATAACAGCTGGAACAGGTGTGAACAGTTGGGTTCCACGATTTGTCTAACCGGTGCCAAATCATTAAGCACAGGCACAGGGGAAAAGCACTTTATGAAATGAAAGTTTCTTCAGCCATGTGTATGTCTAGAGATGTAGCCACGAAACACCACCATGAGAGTAAGACCGAAATGAAAATGCTAGAGAACTGTGGCCGTATTTATAAAGTGTGCGTAGGCACAGATTTAACCGTAAAGTGCCAAAAATCCATGACAAAGTCCATATTTAAAAATATATATATATTTGACGTGGAAAAGTGCTTAGCGCCACGTCAGGGTTTGAGCAGACGTACGCACTTTTGCTTGTCCCATTGCTGCAGGTTTTTGGAAATATAAGCCATTCTTGCAATTTGAAAAGGATTTAAAGGTGCCAAAGAATGCATTGAAATAATCTGTTAAATTGTCCTCTGATATCTACATAGAAGGTATGTGGCTTTATTAAGTGCAAAAATGATCCAGAGACGGTTTCACATGTCAATTTACAACCCTAGGATTTGCCTTTAGAATGAAATGGTCTATTATTACCTTATTTGAAAGGGTCATAAATATTAATGTTGAGCTCTGCTCTGATTGGCTGTTTCTCAGAGCATTTCAGTTCAGTAGCTCTGTGTGTGTGCAAAGAGACCTTGGGCCCTTTCTTGCACCCAGCGCAATTGACTTTGTCAGTGACGCATGTATCATTCATATTTTGCACTGGCGCACAGCGGGTTTTTCCCTCCACAGACGCACGCCGGCAAACTAGGGAATGAACTTGCGCTCCCTGGGCGGTTCAGCGCAAAAAAGGAGGCGTGTTCCGGCGCAAACCATCTCTTATGCTATTTTGCAGTTTAAAAAAAACAGTTGCGCCACTGACCAAAAAAAACTAGTCTAAAGTCAGTGGTGCGTTGCGCGTGGTTCATTATGCTATTTTAAGGGCGCATGCTTGACCATAATGTATGCGTGCACAACGCGCATTGCTTATCTAATCTACACAGATGCAACAGTTATTTTTGCAAATCATAAATTGTTACAATAAAAAATATTAACACATGAGATAAGGGAAATCATAGTGGTGAGCATTGTGGTGATATTTTTATTTATTGTGTGGCTGCATTAAAAAATTATCATGCAAATAACGATTAAAATATTTTCATAAGTTTGTTGTGTGGCTGTATTACGTTTATTTTATGTAAATAATAATTAAAATGTTTTCATAAGAAACCTTAATGTATGTGAACTTGATTTGTAAGTGTACTTTGGGGCTGGACTGCTTGCGTTTCTTGGCTTTCAGCGGTGAGTGTGGACGCAGCGATGTCCTCTGCTGGCGTCAGGTCATGTGTAGAGGCAGATCCACCTCCCGTTACACGGCGTGCCCGATTTATGCTGGCAAGCTTGGGATTCCCCCGTCTCCTGACATCATTGTAGCGCTTGGCGCAACGATGGGGATACCAGCTGATGAGACAATTGTGGCTATTTCCTCTCACATCTGTTTAACCGACACTGATTTGGGGGGGTTTCTCCCATCCCCATACAAAACGATTTCTCTGTCTTTGACTGCTCTTACAAGAACGTCGGTCTCCTCGACTGTGAACCGCTCCTGGCGTGCGCCTGGTAAATCCATCATAATTATAGCAACCCGCCATGGAACTTGCGCACTTGCATGTAAAGGGAATGTTCGTTCTGATTGGTTTATTTGACGTTACGCCCAAACCACACCTATGAATAATGAACCTACTTCAGACCAACCACTTATTGATTTGCGCCTGGCGCAAGAGTTATTTCTCCCGCCGGGAAAATAGCAACAGCGCCCAAGATCCGCCCACAAAGTCATTTGCGCTTCGCACTTGCGTTTCAGATCGTTAAAATAGGGCCCCTTATGTTTGAGTCTGTATCAGACAAAGATACAGAATTTGAGGAATAACCAGTTGTTTGGAGATAATATATTAATGGATAATATGAATTTCTGTTTTTTTCCAGTATGGACCTGCGAAATGTAACTGTAACATCAATAGTAGAACTTCAGCCTAAACGCTAACATATAGCATTAACTAGCATATGGCGCTAACTCAGCAGCAGTCACAACTTTGTTTTTAGCATTGTAACAACATGTAATTAATTTAATGTGTAATTTAATGTTGGGGTGTACATCTCGACTGTGACGTCACATTTGGTGTTATGTTAAGATTGGTCTGTTTTCCAGCTGTCTTTTGCATGAGGTTTACATAAAAAGGAGGAAACAATCGGGTTTGAGGCTCACACTATGTCATTGACATGCAAGACTCTTATTATTCATCTATGCCTAGATAAATACAGTTTTACATTCTATACCACCTTGACAAAAGCTCTTTTATGTCAATGACATTAATTAGGCATCGTTTAAAGGTGGAAATCTGCAACTGTTGCTAATTTGCGATTTAGAGGTTTAAGACACGCATTTTCGCACGCGTACATTCGTTTTATTATTCACACATGGGTGCTTTTGAGAAATGATTGTAAGATTAAATTTAGAAAAAAAATGTATGCAGCATTTTATAAATGAGGCCCCAGAATTTGCACACATCTGAAAGTAAGCAGTATGCTCGTTTTCTGTGTGTACGCTCGTTCTATGAATCACACACATGCGCTTTTGAGAAATTAGCGTAATATTAAATTTAGGACGGCTTCTACGCAGCATTTTATAAATGAGGCCGCAGATGTTTTGAAAACACGATAAGGAAAATGTAAAAAAAATTCATCCTTGCATAACAATTATTTTCCTAAATTACACCAGGGTTCTTTAAAATATTCCACTCAAAATATGTCTGTATATGTATTCATTGAACTGAACGTTTTTATGAAACACATTTTATTTGATGTGACTAAATCTAAATACCACTGGTTCTCACATGTTTTGTAAAGAATGCAGAATGAGGTTTGTGAGCTTCTAGAGATCCAGTGTGAATTAAATATTCAATGAAGAGCTTACATTTTTTTCTATTCCTCATGCAGGGAAACGTATAAAGCAAGCGAATGGTTCAAGAAGACTGGAATATAATCATATGGAGTACCTTTGTTGTTTTTGGTTCATTTTACAGCTTGGCAGTACAGAACAGGTCAATATGAAGTGCTGTGGTAAAGAAAAAAACTGTGAAATCTCATTTAGTGCAAATACAAAAATGATTTATTTATTTATTACAGGGACAATGCATATTAATAAACATTTCTGTCTGTATGCCAGAGTTAGCCAGATGGCTATTTTTCACCTGTAGTCCCTAGACAGATGGTAATAGTCACCTAAAAGAAGATAAAAGTACATATTTGATACAAACAATATTAGATTTTATAGCATAAAAGCTTCTTTGCAGCATACTGTCCCTGCAGCTCAATTGGTAGAGCATTGTGTTGCTGTGCAGAAGCTCATGGGGTCGATTCAAGGGAACACATACTGATAAAATGTATAACTTTTAATGCACTGTAAGTGGCTTTGGATAAAAATATCTGCAAATGTAAAATAAGTGCAGTGCACCAGCTTTTTTGCTAACAGTTCACTCTATTAACATGTACTATACTGGCAATATAAAACAATATGTTTCATATGTTTTGGATGGCAGAACACTTTTGAAAAGGTTTAGTTAGAAAGAAAGAAAGCAAGCAAAGAAATAATTTTATGCAGCCTATTTCCAATGGTTTTCCTACTGCATTTAAAAAGTATTATGTAAGACTTGTGTAAAATGCACTCTCTTTATTTTAGTAATGTCTATTGCAACCAAAATTATACTCCACTATAACTGTGGGTTCACACCAGCCGCGCTTCCTGTAATCACGTCACTACTAGAGCAAGCTCCTGATTGGTTAACATGGTGCGTTTTTTCGCCAAAGTTCATATTTTTCAACTCGGGCGTTTCCCGCGGCAAACGCTCAATTTGCGCCATTCGCGCAAACTAGACGCGCAAATGAGGCAGAATCGCGTCTACTGTGCCGCACTAAATGCCTCATTCACTCCGTGAGACCTCCAAACGTGCGTCAACGCGTCTTTACATTGACTTAACATTGAAATCACTCGCGCTTGATGCCTCTAACGCGGCTGGTGTGAATGCAGCGTTATTACCTTCTTCTTTATGGCTTATTTAAAACATTAAAATAATGCAGTAAAACATTGAATGTAGTGTTAGGCTTGTATTAAATGCATTAATGTACAATTTAATTCAATTCAATTTTATTTGATTTATATAGCACTTTTCATAATTGGTAATTGTTTTAAAGCAGATTTACATTAATAGAAGCAGTGGAAAACATAGAAAATTCGACAGACAATGTAAGTAGTAAAATACAGCGAGTATGAATAAACTTTACAAGCGAGCGTATTAATAATGTAACGTATAGAAGAGGGTGCTAAGTTAAGCCAATTTCGGCTGATTCGCTGGGATTGAAAAAACCCCTAGGAGAAAAACCTCCCAAAAAAACCACGAGAGATGTATATATCGACTAATATATATAAACAGATGAGGAAATAAGTATAATTTGTGATTGTCTGTTATAGTTTATCATGCATTATTACACGGCTCTCTGGAATGCTTGATTCTGATTGGTCAGTTGAGACATTTGCAGGTTCGTTCTTTTCAAATAATAACCGCTCCAAAATAATAACGCATAGCCGGACTACTTGCACGAGTAAAATCGCTCCGCGCCAATAAAGATCAATAAAGATTACTGTCTGTTTGGCGCCATCTTGTGACAAACACTCGACAACCACGACAAGACACAGACAGCTTACTGAGACTGAACTTGACAAAATTGAGCATGACAGCAACGAAGCCAACACACAAAAAAATACAGAATGGGCATTAAAACTTCTCAAAGACTGGCTAAAAGAGAAAAAATGGAGACAAGTATAAAGCAGAGGATCTTAATAAGGTATTACGATAATTTTATGCATCTGTGCAAAGTTTCGCGGAAGGATAAACATGTTAATTTAAAACAAATATTCCAATAAAATGTTTCAAATTCATATTCACGTCCAGTTTTTTTTCTTATGTGGCAAATAGCCGTGTAATAAGCGGGATAATGTAGAGGCAGCCGGTAGTTATTGGGAAATAAGCCCCTTCAGTGTGATACAAGACCCTCCGCTTCGCGTCGGGTCCTGATCACACTGTCGGGGCTTATTTCCCAATAACTACCGGCTGCCTCTACATTATCCCTTACTTAACAGTACTTGTACATACAGACTTACAGTATATAAGAAGAGGACGTTTGTCCTGTGGCGGCTAACATAGCTCCAAAGGGGCAATTCACAACCTCACCACTAGATGCCACTGAAATCTACACAGTGCACCTTTATACTAACTCAGGTTATACATTATTGATATGGCTGCATAAATACAATAAGTTTGACACCTCTGTGATAAGGACTCTTATACGTAATTTTGCTTCAGGTAATATTATCCCACAGCACAGTGAGTTATTAAAAGCATTTACCACAGTCTATCTAACAAAAACCCATACAAATGACTTCATACCTCTGTAATCTAACATCTTTAGCTATATTCATTTGCTGTATTCTCTTACAAAAGCCTCTGAGGCAAACAGAACAGGCTGTTATAATTTAAAACAATGGCTACTGTCCATCAGCCTCTCCACCCACCTGTTCCAATAAGCTTCATATTCTGTCCTGAAGGAAAATTGAGTATTTGGCTTTCTTATTTCAGATAACTCAGTCTTCTGTAATACTTCAGTCCTGTGGTCTGCTGTAATAAGCCATATGTCTGGGACTGTGCCAGTTTAATCATGACTAATAAAAATGCAATCTATGCACCTTCAGCGCAATATAAAACCTCTCCCTGGACCTCCTACTTCTTGGACTCCAAATTCTAAACATAGATCTCAAAGTTACGTAACTTTTAAGCGGCCCAGAGGTCCGGATGAAACCGATGTCTCTGGGCATGAAGAGGCTCAGTTTCACCCTTAGTGGGCTGATACATAAAAAACAAATCTGAAAGTGGTAGGAAATGGATAACAGTGTTAGCATATTACCATTTTTATACTATTTAGGTACAGATATGTCTATTATTTGTGACATTTCATATTTACACCATGTGCGAGTCTTACATTTTTTTCAGAACCGGATTAAAAAATTGAAGTAAATCCCCTATCCTAACTCATGAGTAATAAATGCGTCTGAACAGAAGCATACCCTGCTGAACAAACAATTACATATTGTTTTCTTTTAAAATGTTCCCCCAACAAAAGTAACTTGAACAAAGGAACAAAGTGTGTTCAGTGTTGAGGTCTAAATTCATGACGCCATATTGCTTCTAGTGAAAGTGCGTTTAGCACAAACTGTTTAACAAGTTACTTCACTGATATTGTAGTGTATATAATATATATATATAATAAGACAAAATGGTTTTAGGAAAAACAAAGACTATGAAACCAAAGAAACCCCGCCTGTCAGAGTTCAACCATTACAGGCCTGTTGCTCTCACACCCATAGCAAGTAAATGTTATGAAAAACTGATTCTCCGAAACATCTTGTCAACTATCAATCCACAGCTGGACAAATATCAGTTTGCCTACAAAGCCAGGCGAGGGACGGAGGATGCTGTTGTATGTCTCCTTCATACCCTCCTTCAACATCTGGAAACATCTGGTAACTCTGCTGCAGTTCTCTTTGTGGACCTAAGCTCAGCTTTTAATACAATCCAACGTCATCGGATGATTGAAAAACTACATCAACTCAAAGTTGCACCTAATTACGTCCATCTGATTCACAGTTTCTTGAGCAACAGGCCACAGGCTTTGAGGATATAGGGTCTGTCATATCGAACACCATCATAATTAACACTGGAGCTCCTCAAGGCTGTGTCTTTTCTCCCTTCCTCTACACGCTCTACACCAATGACTGTATTAGTCCTTCACCCATCACAACATACTACAAATACTCGATGATCATACCACCATTGCTGCTTACCACAATACAATATCACACTTCACACACTGGTGCACAGACAATTTTCTCCATCTCAATGTTGAGAAAACAAAAGAACTGGTCTTTAACGCACCCAGTCTCAGTCCGATCTCCATTCATGGCAACATCATAGAACAGGTGGAGAAATTCAAATAGCTTGGACTCACCCTGGACAACAAGCTCACTTTTGACCATCACATAACAGACATCATGTTCTACGAAAACTCAGCTCCCTTTGCATTGCCCCTCGTCTTCTGTTACTTCTGTATATGAGCATTATCCAGCCCCTTTTGTTATACTGCTCCACTAGTTTTTACACTATGCTGTCAGTCACTAACAAAAACAAACTCAATAAAATCACACACATAGCTTCAAAAATAATACATTCCTCTACAACTAACATTTCAGAACTTAAAGGTATAGCGGAAGATTTTCCTGAATTATTTAAAAGAAACGCCCCTCCCTATTTTTTAAAAATGCACATGCGCAACACTCTACCTCCTCCTGAGAGGGAACGCCTGTTAAACGCGTGCACGAGACAGAGAGAGAGCATGCAGAAGCTCAGTTCTTCTCTTCGCTCTGTTTACAAGTTGCTGTCGGCATGTTTAACGTGTCTGTGCAGTTCGTGACTCGTGCCAGGGCTAGCATCGCTAATCATAGCTTACATCAACTTTTACTAGCAGTGATTTTAAATGGATTTCTCCAAATAGCATGACAAAATGTACCTTTCCAGTAGAAACTTCACGTGGGAAGCCCAACCTGTCCTTTTAGCTCACGCCAGGGGCCAGCGTGTCTCTAAACACTCTGGTGTTGTTTCTTTCTTCATAGTCCTTTCTCTTCTTGTCATACAATTCATAGACACTTATTCTCTTGCAACCCTCAGACATTTTGAAAAAAAAACACAGCGAGAACGCAAGCTTCAATGAATGGTTGAACCGTAGCACAACACACATACACGTGAAAGTGCGCATGTGCAGAAAGCGAACCTAGAGGCGAGCACGTACAACGGTTATACGTCAACATATAATCAGAATGATTGACATCTGGGATGACCAATAACAGAGGTGATCCACCCGGAAAATGAAACTCTTCCGCTATACCTTTAATGACAGAGCACCCCCTCAACGTCAACTTCACTCTCTTGCCCTCCGGCCGCAGGTATAGGACCCTGACATGGAGAAGGGCACGTTTCAAAAGAGCTTTGTACCATCGGCGATGTCAATGTTTATGTTGTTGTTGTTTTTGTGCATATATGTTTGTACTAGTTGCGTGTACTGTATGACAGTTTGTGAAAACAAATTTCCTGTTTACAGGACAATAAACTATCTATCTATCTATCTATCTATCTATCTATCTATCTATCTATCTATCTAGCTAGCTAGCTACCTAGCTACCTAGCTACCTACCTACCTACCTACCTACCTACCTACCTACCTACCTACCTACCTATCTATCTATCTATCTATCTATCTATCTATCTATCTATCTATCTATCTATCTATCTATCTATCAATTCTTTACAATAAAAAAGAACTGTCTGACCTTTGTGCCGCATATACATCTTGAGTTGGTGGTGGTCTGATCACCCATTATTCTCTCTGCATGGAAGGTTATTTTGCTCTCAGGACTCTACGACATGTGTCTCTGAAACACATTAGAGGAGAGAAGCTGAGATGTTAATGTCGGTTGCTAGTAAATGGATCGTGCTGATATCATAAGATGCAGAGAGGTTGGCACTTTGGGAACATTCAGAAAACATGCTGTCTTGTGTTGACGTTCGTCTTTAAAGATAAATACGACATTGAAATACTGTACCTTGAATAGGGTTAGGGTCTGTTGACATCAGCCAAAAGTTCATATAAGATTCATATAAGGGTGTTTAGTGAAATAAAAAATTATTTAGATTCAGAAGAGAAACTGAAATATTACACTGTAAAAATCTTTGTTGTTGCACTTAAATTTTTAAGTTTAATCTACTTGCATCTACAATTAATTTCAACTTTTTAAGTGAGGAGGTGTAATAAAGTATAAAATTAAAGTTGAATTAGTTGATTTTGCTTCATTTTATTTTTTACAATTTATAGCAACTCCTCATTATTTAAAGCAACATTAAAGAGTTTTTTTTTTACTTAAAATAACATTTCTAAAAAAGTTTCAGTCGTTCATCCACTCGAAACAGGGTGAACGGCACTTTCACATTCTGCTTCGAACGCAACAGCCGAGGGTGGGCCCCCTCTTTCCGAAGCTGACTCGGACGTCCTTCCTCCCTCTGGTCGGGTCGTGACGCCGGAGTTTGACCCGAAGATGGTGGCCGTGCTCGCTCGAGCGGCGGAGACCGTAGGGTTAGAGTGGGTTAACCCCCTTCAGCCCGAACCGTCCTGGATGATTGGTTCTTCGGAGCTGTCTGGGCTTCACAGCCCTCTCCACCAGTACCTTTCTTCCCCGAGGTGCACGAGGAGCTGTCATGGACTTGGAAGTCGCCGTACTCTACCCGGTTACGGCCGATTCAGCCCTCCCCCCTCACCTCCCTCACCAACGGAGCCGCTAAAGGTTACATGGGGACCCCTCCTGTGTAGCGGGGGGTCGCGATGCAGCTGTGTCTGGCCACCGCTGCCTCCTGGAAGGACCGCCCAACCCTTCCCTCTCGGGCTTGCAGACAGTCATCCGGTTTAACGGGCGCTGCCCACCAGGCTTGTGGAGAGGCAGCTTCAGCTCTGCATGCAATGGCTTTTGCTGCAGGTCCACCAAGCGAAGGCCTTAAGTAATGGAAGCGGCGTTAAAACCCCTGAGAGAGAGCGGTGTTCGCATATTGGCTTACCTCGACGATTGGCTTATAATAGCGCATTCTCGGCGGACGCTTTGCGAGCACAGAGACTTAACGATTCGGTCCCGAGGAGAGCGTGGCGCGCTGGCATTCACCGTGTAACCATTACACCTGCGTGTCGTCTAACATTCACCCCGTGAAAAAGGTCTCTTGGTATGCTGTTGTACACACAGATGCATCTGACACAGGGTGGGGAGCCACGTACGACGGGCTTGCAGCCTCGGGGGTGTGGACAGCACCCCAGCTGCACTGGCACATCAACTGCCACGAGTTGTGGGCTGTATATCTGGGACTTGTACGCTTCGCTATGGAGCTACGAGGGAAGGATGTATTAGTTCGCATCGACAATACTGCGACCGTTGCGTATATCAACCGTCAAGGCGGTTTGTGCTCTCGTCACATGTCGCATCTCGCCCGTCATCTCCTCCTTTGGAGTCAGAAGCATCTGAGGTCCCTTCGTGCCATTTACATACCGGGTTCGCTCAATACAGTGGCAGACGCGCTTTCCCAAGCTGCGTGCCCCGGCGAATGGTGACTCCACCCCTGGACGGTTCAGCTAATTTGGAAGAAGTTCGGTCGTGCGCAGATAGATCTGTTTGCGTCACCAGACGATACCCATTGTCGCCTATTTTATTCACTAACCGAGGGCAGCCTCGGCATGGATGCGTTGGCACACAGCTGGCCGCGGGGGATGCGCAAATACGCATTCCCACCAGTGAGCTTAATCGCACAGACACTGTGCAAGGTCAGGCAGGACGAGGAGAGCCTTCTACTGGTCGCGCCTTACTGGACGACCAGGAATTGGTTTCCAGAACTGATGCTCCTTGCGACAGCCCCTCCCTGGCGGATTCCCCTGAGGAAGGACCTTCTTTCTCAAGGAGGGGGCACATTATGGCACCCGCGCCCCGACCTGTGGGATCTCCATGTATGGTCGTTGAGCGAGCACAAGGTTTAGGTGATTTATTGCAAGCGGTATCTAACACCATCGCCGCAGCGCGAGCACCGTCTACTAGACACGCGTACGCACTTAAATGGAACCTTTTCGTCAATTGGTGCTCTTTGCAACGCGAGGACCCCCGAGAATGCCCCATTAATATCGTGCTTACATACCTCCAACACCGGTTAGATGGTAGGCTGTCACCCTCCACCATTAAAGTTGACGTCGCCGATATATCTGCACATCACTCTTTAATAAACGGCAGAACGGTTGGCCAGCTAGATTTAATTATTAGATTTTTATGAGCCGCACGAGGGCTGCATCCTTCGCGCCCTCCCTCTATTCCTCCTTGGGACCTGCCCATGGTGCTGAAAGCCCTGCAGGGACCCCCGTTCAAGCCTTTGCAGTCTGTGAGTCTGAAGTTTTTGTCAATGAAAACTCTGACCCTGGTCGCATTGGCCTCTGTTAAGAGGGTAGGTGACCTTTTATGCATTTTCCATTGACGATTCATGCCTTCAGTTTGGTCCTGCTGTCTCGAGCGTAACACTCAGACCCAGACCCGGCTACGTGCCCAAAGTTCCCACCACTCCCTTCAGAGATCAGGTGGTGAGCTTTAAAGCGCTGCCCCCGGAGGAGGCAGACCCAACCATGGCTTTATTATGGCCTCTACGTGGATCGCACACAAAGCCTCAGGACCTCAGATCAGCTCATTGTTTGTGACGGTGGTCAGCAGAGAGGGAAAGCTGTCACTAAGCAGAGGATGTCTCATTGGATAGTTGATACCATCGCCCTTGCTTATAATCTGCAGGGCATTCCTTGTCCATTTAAATTGAGAGCTCACTCTACTAGAAGTGTTGCCTCATCTTGGGCACTCGCACGTGGTTCCTCGCTAACAGACATCTAACACCTAACACGTTCATTAGGTTTTACAGTGTTCGTGTCGAGCTGGTCTCTTCTCACGTTCTCTCCTCAGCTGGGAGATCACTGAGCACCGGCTCACATGTCAGCTTGCAGCCTCCGACTGATGCTTCACAATAAGTGTCAGTATGGAAGGCCATTAAGACAAAAATGCGTAATGGTTTGATTTGTCCTTCCTCCGCTGCCTTGGCAGCCTGATGTTGTGGAGCATCCGCTGCCAGACTCTCACTAGCTGCATCCTCGCAAACCTATGTGTTTGGCTCGGGCATCCACATTGCGTCCCACCGGGTTCCTTTGTGAGTATTTTTCCGTGGGGTTAATCCTACTAGCCCACGTTTCCCTCAGCAGAGCACTGCTTTGCTTACACAGCCACGGCTGTCTTTTCACCTCAACTACGGTTAACTTTCGCCCACCATCAGCCCTTAACTGATGGCTGGCTTCCGCAGCGTTCCTATCCCGCTCAGATAGGGCGCTTCCCAGTTGCTGGCACTACTGTGGGGTTAAAGGAACATCTAGTGCCCGGCCTTCTGCCTTAAAACCTAATTCTCCTTCTCCTTAAGTGGAACCGGAGGGCTTTACGCAGACACTGGAAGAGGTCAGCCCTCAGTGGCGTTTTGGTAGGGATTCCCAATTCGTCGGTCACGACATGACGTCGTAGTGACTGACTGAAAGGGAATGTCTCGTATGTAACCCATGTTCCCTGAAGGAAGGAAACGGAGACGTCACGTCCCGTCGCCAGGGCTGCTCCCTGCTGTTTAACGGCCGGTCACACTTTCCGGCTTTCTCAGCGAAACGAAGCTAATTTCCATATTTGCACCTGCTGCTTATGCACCAGCATTATGCAAATATCTCAATGCCAAGTTCATTGGCGTTTTAGTAGTATACGAAGCAGATTGGTCTCTCTAAGCGAGTTCCCAATTCGTCGGTCACGACGTGACGTCTCCGTTCCCTTCCTTCAGGGAATGTGGGTTACATACGTAACCGAGACGTTCAGCATTATATATTTGAACAAGTTTAAAACTTCAATCATCTGTTTTATGCATACTAAATACATGTTTATCAGCAGATGGGGAACATTAAGGAATAAAAACAAAGACTTTTAGGTCTCATATGCTGCCAGTGTTTTCAACGGGCACAATGATTTATTAGCATGTTACAATAAAATACACGTCCACAAACACTTAGAAGTTTACTTTTTGACCAAACCACACGAGCACATTTAAATGATCTGTAATAAAACAACACGTTTAATGCTTTAACTTTAGAGAAACAGATCAAATGACATGTTTAAGTTTATTGTGTACACATATTGAACACATTCACGTTTCTGTCAGTCTCTCACTCTCTATCTTGTAACTCCTCGTATTCATTTGAAACTTCAGAGAAACATTAAACAACATATTTATGCTTATTGTGTATGATAGTGAATACACATTGTTCTCTCTCACTGTCTCGTGCAGTGCATTAATCCTCGTCTTCATTCATATAAACTTCAGAGAGACATATTAAACAACATACTTGAAAGCGAACCGTCGCGTTGTTCTCTTTCTCTCTCTCTCTCGTTCGTTCACTCACTCGCTCTCTCTCACTCACTCGCTCTCTCTGTTGCACTAAGGTAAGGTTAATCCTTCAGAACGTTAATTCAATCTTTAGAAAGATTATTAAAACTACAAGTTATAAGATTGAGGCTCCTGTTTGTGTTTGAGGGAATACAAACGCTTCGTTCTGTCTGTCATTCTTTCTCTCTGTCTATCGCACTCGTGAGGCCATTCATGGTTGGATAGCGCAGATGAAGGGGCGGTATCATTATAATAAGAGCCCCTTAATACATCATGGGGGAGCGAAATTCGAATGACCTATTTATTCACATGCTTGCAGAGAGAGCCTTACCAAAACAAAGTTACAGGGTTGCTATTTTTCATGTTTTCTGGGTTGGTAGAAGCACTGGGGAACCGATTATAGCACTTAAACATGGAAAAAGTCTGATTTTCATGGTATGTCCCCTTTAAGAAAGTTGAAATTAATTGTAAATTCAAGTTGATTAAACTTAAACATTTAGGTGCAACAAGGACTTTTTTAATAATAATAAAAAAAAGATTCTGCATTAACATACAATTCCTTCAACAGGTTAAGTAATCTAATTCCACTTTTCAGTTGTACTCTTTTTAAAGATTTGTAGTAAATCCAAAATTCTTTTTGAAAATCAGAAAAAAAGGCTTCATTTTCATATATTTACATTTATGAATGTAAAATTTTCCCATTATAAACAAATTGTTCACTAGAAATTGAATTTGATTATCTTTCATTAGTGTACCAAAAACAATATCATTTTTAGAAAATTGAGATATGGGAGCAATGGTTCGTTTAAGCCACTCATACATACCAGTCCAAAAAACACTACTATGTGAACAAATATAAAACAAATGTACTGTTGTTTCAATCTCAGAATCACAGAAAGTACAATTATTGTGATCAATATTAAATCTATATCTCAGCAATTCTAAGGAAGGCAACAAGGACTTTTTTACAGTTTAAAATATAAAGGTGCTTAAAAGGTTCTTTACAGTGATGCCATGGCATAGAGGAACCATTTTTGGTTCCTCAAAGAACCATTCAGTCAAAGGTTCATTAAAGAACCATTTATTTTTATATTTTTAAAATCCTATTTTAATGATTTAAGTGCATTGTCTTAAGCGCACGGTCTAAACGGGCGTGTCCAAATCCACTTTTGCTAATTTAATGATGGTTAAAATGGTTTGTGCGCCTAGCGCATAGTCTTAAACAGGATTGTTTCTATTCTCGTAATGAGTAATGGATGTGTTTTGAGCATAACGTGCAATTAACCAATGAGGGTCTCATCTCTCATCCCCTTTAAAAGCCAGTTGCGCTCACGCCATGCCGATTCCCTATTTAGATGGCAGAATTTGTCAACTGAAAAACCAAGCGGAGGA
This sequence comes from Misgurnus anguillicaudatus, assembly GCF_027580225.2. Taxonomy (NCBI): domain Eukaryota; kingdom Metazoa; phylum Chordata; class Actinopteri; order Cypriniformes; family Cobitidae; genus Misgurnus; species Misgurnus anguillicaudatus. Next base: position 11,582,267 of record NC_073346.2, read on the forward strand.
AGTAGACCACCAGTTTAAGATTAATGTTAAAAAAAAATTTTTTATTTGTATTGAAATTGTTATTTTTTATATTAAAACCTTTAAAAGTATTTTTCTTTCAGTCATGAAAGTAAAATGAACAGGCTTTTAATTGCTGTAAATCCCCCACATTTTCCATCTGACCCCCCAAAAATGTCCAGCCAATCATAAATACCTTCTATGCAAACATCATTTATTACGTCCCTGCCCACTATTGTAGGTAATTTACCCAAACTTCGATGGTTTCTTCAGCAGTATTTAGCTCACAGAAAAAGTACTACTATTCTCTGCGACGGTAACTTAAAAAAACCTGCATCTTTAAAATACATATCAAAAACAAGGCAATTTAGTATTACAAAAACGTAATAGCACAACACATATTAAAATGAAAGTTTTTTATGGTAAAATATCCCCAAAATAGCCCCTTATTCTTTCTTAGACTCACCTCATTGTTTATTCATTCAAATACAACAGCCAATGGCAAGTCTCCAGCAGCTTTTAAGGTGTTTGTTAAGTTTTGTTTGTTAAAATTAGACTATGCAGTTTGGTTGTGGCATAATATATAGTAGATATAAATGATATAAGATGGTTATTCAGTAAATATAAAGTATTGTAACAGCTAAGCATCGCGTGCAGTTTTAAAATCAAATTTTGGCGGTTTTGTCATCGTCATTCGTCCGCTCATTCTGCTCGCGTCTGAGAAAAGCTTCACACGCAAAAATCTACAGACTTTTAAGTTCAGGAGGAGCTTTCACTTCGCAAGGTCATCGTAAGGTAAAATGTTGTATTATAATATTTAATTTGCTATGTTATGAACAAAGCAGTGTGATTTATCTTTGGTCTCGTCGCAACTTACACAGTATTTTAGGGCTTGTACTTTTGTCTGGTGCTGTTATCGGCAAACAGGATAACCTTTGAGGAATTTGTCATGCATGTCAAACTGCTTTCATGATGTTTCAATATAGATTATTTAAAGCATTGTGCTTTGTTGTGATATTTGAGGTTGCTGCAGCACCATGTATAGGGTCAAGAATTAATGAAAATCTAACTTTGAAAAGGCATTTATTTTTAAATGAAGAAAATGTTTGAGAAGTTGAAATAAAATGCCTTACAAGTGTTTATTTAGAATAAAGGCAATAAGTTGGGTAGGGTAGGGGACAGTTATCTATATGTGAAATAATAGATTAAATGCAGTGCACACATTAATAAAATATAGCTAATATGTACAGCTTTCCATTCATATCACCTGCTTGCCTGATTTCATTAACTGTGACTTAATGTGTAAAACTACATTATAACATTATAAATCATTATAAATATTCACATTTGCGGTACATCTACATTGGAAATTGAATGTGCAAAAGGACATATTATAAGACAGATGTAAAATAAAATTGGATGAAACATCCATCGTTTTAGTGTATGAATCATTTTTGTCGAGAAATGGCTGCCCACCCAAAAATCCTGACTGCCCCCCAGCTGTAAATGTATGGATAGCCTACATGATTATCAGTGTTATCTAAATAATAATAAAACATAATGTAAGAAAAGGTTTGTGCCCTAAAAATACTTTATTTGTAACAAACAGGAGATAAAGAGTTTACAGACGTGTGAAGAGCTGAAACGTTTCAGCTGAAACCATAAAACAAAGTCATACACAAAGTCATCATATACAATAAATCTGTGGGGTAGCATTTAAAAAACATTTAAAATAGATGCAGTATTTGCATTTGTTTAAAGCAAAACATTTAATTACTTACCACGCTACAGATGCTACCACGCTTTACGCCTTCTAACGTCTCGTAAATGGTCTTCATTTATGTCCAAGAGACTCTTTTATTATTCTATGGCATAAGCAACTTTACTTTTAAAAGTGAAATTGTTGATATTACCAGCTGTGTAGTTGCAGAAATGTTTTGAGAGAGGTCTGTCTGAATCTGCATACTAAAGTTATTATTTCACAAAACATTAAAGTAATGAAAATGTTTGTCCTGTAAAAGATCCTCTTCTATATACAGTATTTATTATTTACTGTAGTTCATAGTGGGTTTGATCCACAGCTGTGAAATACCAAAAAACTACACTGAGCTAACGTTACTGTGTAAAATGTGTACTATAATGTTTACAATGTTAACTACAGATCAGCTGCAAACCTTCTGATCACAATCTCCCCTCATCTTTAGGAAACCAAAAAATTTGTTTTTTTCGACAAGATATTTGTTCAAGAGTTCCGTTTAGCCAGACCATTAAAGAAACAGAGACCGGATGTTAAGCTCTGTCCAGACGTGTAACGGTGCCTCCAATGAAACTACTAGTCTATAGACGGTTTAAGCAGTAACAACATAAGCAAGCGGCTGTCGCTGTCCGCACGTAACTTCCGGTAAACTCCGCTAATAATAAATTACCACAAAGTACTTTAAACGTAGTTTATTTATATAACAAGCAAAAAACAACACATAGATTACCTAGGAAACCAAAACATTTGTTATTTTCGACCAGGCTTTTGTTCAAGAGACCAGTTTAGCAACTAATCAGACCATTAAAAAAACAAAACCGGAAGTAAAGTTCGGATCCAGACGTGTATCACGTGCGTCCGATAAAACCGTCTATAGTCTATACTAATATCTCCAGCACATTATCTCTGTTTCTAACATTATCTCTGTTTCTCATTCTCTAAGTCTGGCAAGTACAACATTTGTACTCCTCAGAGTACAGACCCCTAATCTTTTAATAGTCTAAACTCACTTGTGGAGCAACCTAGTTAGACTGTGGGTTTTGACAGAATTGCAAACGTTTCATTAACGTATTGAAACATTTACTGTTGAACATGCTGGCCCCTTACAACCCACAGACATTTTTCTAGCTCCTTTGCATATTATACAAACTCGTTTGTTGAATCGTCTGTCAGATACAGTATGTGGATTTTCATTGGACTTTAATAGGTATAGCTGTTTGTACATTAAAAAAATGGGACCAATAACATTACATTGCCCTTAAAAAACACATTTGAGAACATATTGGAGTGCATTTTATTTCGCTGCTTTATTAACTTGACCTGTATTGTATGGTGTTTTATTTATAACATGTACATCCTCCATGTTTGGCTTCAACACATGAGGCAGAGGTGGGATGAGGTGGCGGGAAGAAAATAGAAAGATGCTTGGAAAAGTCAGGCAGAATATACAATTCTGTAAAAAAGCAGTCAATAGTGCAGTTCATGAGAGGTGTAAACCCCGTGCTTAATGCTGATCTACGGAAAGCTTTCAATATGTCTGTGTGTACCAGAATACTGTTTGTGACTTTATTTGCTTTATTTGGTTATTTTCAACCCAGCATTGGTTCAGAAAGCGACATATTCAATTTAACATATGATGGGTTGTTTTGCATTTTGCATTGCATGCTGGATTTGGTCAAATATAAGCATTTCCTGGGTTCATTTAACCCAGCGGCTGGGTTGTCCCTTTTTGAGTATATGAGGTGGCTAATTCATATGAATTTGTACAACCAAATTTGTGTTTTTGCACAAGTTGCTTTCGCCCATAGGTGGGGTTTCACATTTGTGCTTGGGGTGGCAAACAAGGGCACTGCAATACTTTGAGATTAGCAAGAGAGTGCAGGTTCATGGTTTTAAATCGTGGTTTAACTCTTTCCCCGCCATTGACGAGTTAACTTGTCAATTAAGAGAAAACGCTTCCCTTCCAATGATTTTTTCCTGCAATCCGTATTTCCGCTATTATCCACCAGGTGGCGCTCTTAGCCAACTTATACCCGAAAGTATCCCCTTAGGGCAAACAGTTCAAACCCCATGTATGTTTTGAGGTCCGCTCTGAATCTGATCTCTATCAAAAGTCCTTCACAAAAATGCAATTATCTCAGCTTTTTGGTCAAAATTTTGTATTTTTGAAGAAACCGAGAGGTGATAAAAGAAAACAAATGAAATATCATTTGATATATTGTATGTTTATATATTTAAAGAAGAACATTTTCTGTAAGGCATTCAACTTTTGTAAAAATCACAAAAAATGCTGGGGCTGGCTGGCAACTTTAAAAAAAAAATGCTGGAGGGGAAAGAGTTAAAATGAATTATTTATTTAGCCTTAACTCTTTCCCCGCCATTGACGAGTTATCTGACGAGAAAACATTTGCATAAAAAAGTGTCCCTGATGAGGTTTTATGTTAATCTGTAATACCGTGATTATCCACTAGATGGTGCATTTACCCTATTTATAAAAAACGAAGCAAAAAAATATTTAGTAATTTAAAACGCTGTGTATGTTTTGATGATCATTCTTAATCTGATCTCTAACAAAATTCATTCACAAAAATGCAATTATTTCAACTTTTTGCTAAAAATGTATTTTTAAAGAAAAATACCCATATTAAAGAGTTTATAAGCAGAGAAAATATATAGATAGGATGAAACGTTTTGTTTGTTTGTTTTAAAGCAGAGGGTCTGTTCTTTTATTTGACATATTTGTATGTTTATATATTTAAAGAAGATAATTTTCCTGGAAGGCATTTTGTGAAACTTTTGTGAAAATCACAAAAAAAATGTCTGGCGGGGAATGAGTTAAGTTACTCAATCTACTTCTGAATCTTCAATATGAAGATTACACAAATAAAATATGAATTCTTATATTTCTATTTCATGAATAGCTCAGACAAAATCATGATTGGCTCTGGTCTGGGGAGCATTGCATTTAATGATTTTTAAAATATTTTCATTTAGATTCAATTTGTTTAAATGACTACAAATTAGCCATCTTAAAATCTATAACATCTTAAAAATCTATAATCTAAAATGGAAAACCTAACTGAAATTGACGTACTATTACTGTTAAGTTACTCTTGAGATCAGATTTTGAGACGTTTGTGTAATACAATCCATGAACTCTATCTCAGGGGTTTTCAAACTTTAGAACCCCCAAATACACTTTGTGAGGGACCGCCTACCAAAACTATATACAAAAAGGTATAGATTTTTATGTGTAATGAATATATAATTGTCTACACTTAGAGTAATGCTGGATGTTTAAACATGAAGAGATACATTTCAATTTCAATTCTAATGAATTTGTAAGGAATCCTGCCTTACCCTTAGCCCTACAAACAAATAAATGAGATAAAGGACACTGTAAAAAGGAAAATGAACACTCTGAAATGTATGTAGCATAATTTGAACGATAAACACCTAATAAATACATTTTAAAGTTTTTCTTTGGTTCTTTTCTCTGAAGAATTTCAGATCCCAACTCCTGCTCTATCTAACAGTCATGATAATGTTTTTATACTTGTAGTGATTAGCATCACAGTCTGGTTGTTTACTACAATGCACATGCATATAAAAATACAACTTTATTACAGAAAACCGTTATTTTGTATTTTAGATGCTGTTTTTACTGACCTAAAATTAGAAATGTTGAAAATGAGAACAACGCAGTGTGAACCTCATCTGGATCTGAGTCATATGGCCGCATTAACATATTCCTCATGATCTTAAGAGACAGCCTAAAGCATATGGCACATTTTATTGCATTTACATAATGTGGCCAATTTTAAAAGATAAATCCTGACAATTAAGTAAGATGTATTTTAAATACGTGTGTTTTGTTTCAGCCATTGATTCGCATTTATGCACGCAGAGTGAGATTGTGATTATATAACCCAAAATTACAGTCAAACAGCAGAAATCTAAATCAACAAAACTGCGTGAGTTCAGCCGAGTATATTTATCTCAGTAAGCCTGCGAGGGTCTGAACTTGAAGTGATTAGAGATGAGCGTAAAGATCCTTATTTCTAAGCTGGAGTCATGCCAGCGGTATTTGTTTGGCAAAGTTTTTGGTTTCATCACAGAGACGGGCCACTGAGATTCATGGTCAATGACTAGTTAGACATTAGCAGGACAAATAATTATAGCAAAATTTCATTTGCTGACCTGTAACATAAAATACCATCAGTTATAATTTTTTTGTATGACATCTATGATATTAATGTGTTTGTTTATAGACTCCATGTTGTCTGTCGGGTCAGTGCACCCATAGTTATACGCCAGGGCCGTATCTCTGTGCCGCTATCTGTGTGAACCTCACAAAAATGTTGGACATTAAGCCGAGGTCACACAAACAGACACACAAATGGTCGTGGTGACGGCGAGTTTGAAGAAAGCGTGCGGCTCCGAGCTATGCCGAAATTACGGTGATTAACTGTGTCATTAGTACGTACGGTTTTAAAACCCTGACATTCCTGCATTCACATTCAAATTGCTTTCGCAGTGCTCCTTGGTTACCCACATTACTCAACACAAAGAAGCACAAAACAATAGCTGAGTTAAATGTCACATGGGGGCATTAAAGTCAACCTGAAGTTTTTCTTTCAAACTCGACCTAAGTAGTGTCTTCTTTTTGGTTTTATGAATGGGTTAATACGTTTTTTTTCTGGAAGCACAAGTTAAAATGCACGTTCATGTGTTCAGACCCTGTATTCATGCAGAATAGCTGGAAAAAAGCTTTACAAAGTTTATGGGAGCAGCCAGAAAGCGTTTAAATGATTTTCCCAATACCTTCGTTTTTCCTCTACATATTTCCTCTACAAATGGGCTTTAAAAGCAGGTTTCAGCTCATAAAGTGTGCGTTTATCAGATCTTATACCGGTTAGAGGCTTTATTGCTTTAACAGTGGACATGAAAGCAGATGATTAGCAATGATTTGCCCGTCTCCAGCGAAGCCCAGTTGGAAGATCTGACTGATTCCCTGTTGAACCTGTTTTTGCGATACTATTTATAAATGCTAGGGTAAAATAACAGATATCGACTGCAACTTCTGTCTCCCTTGACAGCCACCTTCACAGATAAACAAAGCTGCTGGCCTGGAGAAGAAAACTATCCTGACATTTGGAAGAAAGCTGGAGTTGGAGAGGGGGATGGATGCGCCGGATGGAGAGAGAGACGGGGGAGGTAAGGAAACGACAGGAGATTTTAATCAATGTTTTTAATCAAGAGCTCAGAACTGGGTCATTCCAGCTATGTGTCAGTTTCATGTACCCATCATATGCGTATTAATATCGGGTTTGTTTGACCATACAGCTCTTGGTGGATTAGGATATTGAGCAGGTTGCACAAGTGACATATTGCTTGTTGTATTTGAAGCCTGGCCTATTGTACAGTATATGAATCATATGCATATATTTACATATTTTGTTATGGTGTACAGTGCAAAGCCCGTTTAATAATCAATATTGACTTTTAGTGTCATGCACTTGCAGATACTTTATGTACTTGAAACATTTTAACGTGGGATGGACAATGGGTTGAATCATAGCTTGTTGCATGCAGTATTGATTGAAGTTAGTTCTAGCTAGTTTGAAATCAAACAATAATTTCTAACCCCCTTTTGAAGAGTAACTTTGGACAAATGCCACCCCTGTCAAAAATGAAATAGTAATGATATTAACTGAATGCTCTCAGCACCAAATACTGAAATATGTTCACTCAAACCTGCTTAATCCAGACCTCGGGCCATTCAGAAATATTGCTTTGTTTGTTAAACGCCACAGACTTTTTTGCAAAGTCTTCCACAGAAGACAAATATGAAATGACTGTTGATCACATTCAAACTTGTGTCCCTAGTGAGTACTTGGCCCTCAATGTGTAGTTCAGTTTTTGAATTCTGACTTTTATCATTTGCAATGTTTCTAGTTGCATCTTTAATGATTTTGCAACTTGTCCAAAGAAGTGGATTTTGTTTAGAAGTGTAGTTTTTTGCCAAAAAAAGCTTCCATGCACTTACAGGGTTTTGGAAGCGTTGTTTTGCAACTTTGTTAAATACCAATGAAATGACTTAAAGGGGACATATCATAAAAATCTGTCTATAAGTGCTATAATTGGGTCCCCAGTGCTTCTATCAACCTAGAAAATGTGAAGATCAACCCAGTAACTTTGTTTTGGTAAAACATTCTCTGCAAGCATGTGGAAAAAATAGGTCATTGAAATTTGGCTCCCCTTGTGATGTCAGAAGAGGATAATACTGCCCTTTAATCTGCACTATCCAACCAAGGCACTGCTATTCAGTGCAGAGATCAGCATATTTGCATTTAAAAGGACACACACAAAAACGGCACATTTTTGCTCACACCTACAAGGTGACAATTTTAACATGATATAATATAATATCTATATGCTAGAAGCTAGAACCTCCCATACTGTACGTACTCTGGGGACACCAAAGATTTGTTTTACATCTTAAAAAAGTCTTGTGAATGTCCCCTTTACGTGATATTATATCAATTACTTAACTAATAACCTTTTTATTGCCATTAAAGTGAAATTACTGAACCTAAACATGCAGCATTTACACTGCATGTTTGAAGTGACTCTATTCAATGTGGCACAGATCTGATAGTACTATATGACCCACGAACGTGTATAAGCAGGAAAAAAAGCGCATAGATTCCAATATTCTAAGATCAGTTTCAGACCTTATTAATACGTAAAAAAAATCAGATATGAATCGGATACATACATTCGTGTCCGCAAAGAAAGCAGACAGATTGAATATTTCCATCTCAATATTTCCAGCGATGCTGGCAAATTATGTCAACTCAGTTGGACACCACCCGCGATCAACTGACTTCTTAGCAGCACGATAGAGAATGACGACTCCACTTAGTGAAGTAATGTTGAAGTTTTAAACTCTCAAAAAATAGCTTGTTGGTTTACCTTAATAACAGTGGCGTCTCGTGACTTCTCATTTGAGGGGCGCAATTTCAAAATAAGTGTTCGTAGTGTCATGTGTGTTGCTTGTGTTTTCAAAATATGTGTTTGTTGCGTCATGTTAACCATGTGCATTATGTGTTTTGTTAAAATAAGTGACTGCTGTGCACACGTCAAAACCGTTTATTATAAAAGAGACGCTCACGTTCACAAAATACACGCAAGACACTCCCTTAACAGTAAACTCTGATTACGCAGTATCTGGCAAACGCGAGCGTCTATATTATCACAAACTTTTTAGATGCGTCTGCAGCAGGCAGGTGATTCTCACGAAAACTTGCTTTTAAAAATGTCAAGCATGAAAATGTAAAAATTGCTTAAATGTACTTTTTTCCCACCAGACATTGAAAAACAAAGTCTGGAGTAAATGGGAACATTAATTTAAAAACTTTTACTTATCATTTAACACTTTTTGTAACATAATTTAAAAAATTTGTCCTAAAAAATCTCATTACCGCAACAGTCAGAAAACATCAACACTGACATATTTTCAAAATGACATGACAAACCTGAAAGAACATAATTTTGAGATTTTGCACATGCATTTAAAATCAAAGTATTATGCTTCTATTAATTAAATTAACATTTAATAAGCATCTGTTGCGGTAATCAATATCGTGTCAAAATGTCGCGTAAGCATTCTGACAAGACAATATTTCAAATTAACTGTAAAAAAATGATCTTACCTGGTAGCCATCTTGAAGTAACTGGTCCATGTGCTTGGTCACTCAAAATCAAACTTTATTACAATTCTGTATGTGTGCTTAAACTGTTCTCAAAAAGTGTTGCGGAGGATGAGAACATCAGGCATGGATCATTTTCCTAATTTTTCTTAATTATTATTATACATGAATATTCAGTAAATATTTTTTCTGTCATCTAAAGTAGTTTAGCAAAACATCCATTTATTTTTTTTCTTAATATTTTTGTGTTCATTTGATTAAATTAAAACATAACGCATGTTCAAACACAGCCGGACACATTGCGGTAATGAGAATTTCAGCAGAAAATGAGATAAAATTTCCAATTATAAATTCTTATGTTGAAATCACACATTGTGCAAGGTAGAACACAGTATTGTGTTAATTCTGATGCTTTTTAATGTTACTATATTACACATTTTAAAGCTAAAATCATTAGTGCCGTGGTGTTTCAATGGTTTCGTGAGAATCACCCAGGCACTTATTTTTGACAAGACACGTGATGCACACAGGATCACTCGACGCGCTGAACACATATTTTGAAAAATGGAACCACACACATGACGGGCTACATACATGTTGTGACGAACTTCGCATCGAGGACCCTCGAAAAAAGAAGTCACCGGCCACCCACTGCTTAATAAAATGATGACGCTTATTACCACACAATTTAATTAATCCAAACGAACATAAGCTGGGGGGGGGTTGTATTTACTTTACTTGCTTTTGTTGGACAATAAAAAAATAAATAAACATTTATTTATTTTATTTTACCATAATGAATGGTGCTTACAGGAAGCATGAGTAAGTTTACTGCAGGAGTATTTTCACATGATTACTCAATGAGTAAAGCTGCATACATGCCAAAATGGTATTAACATGCTCATCCTGATCCTAAGTGAAACACTCACACTCAGTGGCGGCCGGTTAATTTTTTTATTCGAGGGCGCTTGATGCGAAGTTCGTCACATGTATGTAGCCCGTCATGTGTGTGGTTCTTTTTTTCAAATTATGTGTTTTGCGCTTTGAGAGATCGTGTGTGCATCACGTGTCTTGTCAAAATAAGTGCCCGCTGCAGATGCGTCTAAAGGGTTTATGATAAAAGAGTCGCTCACGTTTACCAAATACTCGCATAATCTCATGCATAATCAGAGTTTACTGTTAAGTGAGTGTCTTGCGTGTATTTTGGGAACGTAAGCGTCTCTTTTATCATAAACGGTTTTGATGCGTGTGCAGCAGGCACTTATTTTGACAAAATACGTGATGCAAACAGGATCTCTCGACATGCAGGACACATATTTCGAACAACAAACAATAACACTATATCTTGCTTAAAACACAGAGTTTAAAACTTAATTTTAACATTTACTGTCCAGTCCCTCCAGAAAAACGCGATTGTGCGATCGCGCGATATATTGCATAATCAGCCAAAGTTCGCATATTTATGCGGGGCTGCATTTTTCCAAATACGACGCACTTTCGCCGCATTAATTACATATTTCCGCGCACAAAATATGCGGGGCTTGCATGATTTCATAATCTCCGCATTTTCGTAGCAAAAAGTCACATATATATTAGCAGAAAGTTGAAAAATTTTGCATTTACTTCCCAAAAGCGCAGCCGTGTCCTCTATTGCCATGGAAACGTTATGAAGTGACGTGATTATGTGACGTGAACATCATTGCACCTTTTGCAAGTTTCCGCAGTTTTTGCAAGTTCCGCAATTCCCGCAATTCCATCGCATAAATTGCATAAATATCCCGCATATTCCATCGCATTTTTTAAGAAAACGTGCCGCAAAATCGAGGATTTTTGCCCGCAACAATCACAAAAAAACTTCATGCTTTTCTGGAAGGACTGATTGTCTTCATTTCGTGTCATGAGAGCAAAGCATGCTTGGAACTCAGTCCTCTTCATAGTCTCAGTTAGTGTATGTTGGCCCAACCCAAATGGATTAAGTAAACTTCTTGTTACAGAAAATAACCTATATAATCTTTATAATAATTTTGTCTGTGTCCATTGCATATTGCGACATTTTACTTCCTCCGTGGTATAAGCTGTTCCGGGTCAATATGTCTATCTTGAATTTTTTTGTTTAGTGTAAATGCATATATCGGATACAGTCAACAAATCCGAATTGGAGATAAAGATTTGCAGTGCCATAGAGGGTTTTGCATCTGAGCTCTTTATTTATTTTCTAAAAGTTATTTTAGCGATTTTACTATGAAGTAAACAGAAGAATGAATTCAATTCACTAATTTGGTTTGATGCTAATGGATGTCGTCATTTTTGCAATGTTCTTGCATAACACAATATGATCTGTGTTAAGTATTATCTAAAATAGCTTTCATTTGTCCAATATCTTATCTTCTAAGTTTGATAATCCAACAAAGGCTGGCACATTAATGTCTTACCATAATACTCCTCTCTGTTTGTATCTCTTCCCATTTCTCTCTCTCTCTCTCTCTCTCTCTCTCTCTGTCTTATTCACTCACCACCCCTCCTTGCCTCAAGCCAGACCCTCTCTCTCTCTCTTTCTCTCCCTCACACATACATATCCGCACACACACGCTCTGCTTCCCTCAGTCTCACTCTGTCAGTCTGCACTTCAACATGTTGCCTGAGCGATGCTGCGCTCCACAGTGGAAGCCCTCCTGCCGGTGTACCGGCCGCGCTCCGCAGCCCCAGCGCCAGTTCTCCATCTGAAGGACCTGAGCGAGGACCCCCATAAACCCCAGCTGCCACCCGACAAAGAGGAGGACTGCACCGGCTCCATCTGGAGGGAAGCCATGGGTAAGAGGAGCTACCTGCTGGAGAGGAGCTCCTGGAAGGGAGGGGACGGAGCGGGAGGAAGCGCGCGTTGCCGGAGACAGAAGTCCTCGGACTGGCTGTACGAGTCGTACTATTGTATGAGTCAACAGCACCCACTTATAGTGTTTCTGCTTCTCATTGTGATGGGCGCCTGCTTGGCTCTGTTGGCCGTCTTCTTCGCCTCTGGACTGGTGAGTGTTTGGACACTGGGGGGACTGGAAATGGTTTGGGGCAACATTGGGTTGTACCGGGGCAGAGAGCTTGCTTGGTGCTGTGCAACTTTGGAGAGGGGTGGTTCAAAACTGTTAACAATCCAGCTACAAGTCAGATTTTTTTAGATGGTGTGATCTGTTAATTAATTAAATTTTCCGTGCCTTGAAATACATCAAAGAGTGTTTGTTCTGATGGCATCAACCATATGCTTGTGTTGACATTATACAGTATGTAATCTGTCTCTTCATAGCATCATTTCTGTGATTCACGTGACGCCATAAAAAACAGCGGGGAATAATCAATGTCTGGGAGGAAAAGGAACAAGTATATTGGGAAAATCAAGGGACTTTGTCACGGCTAATTAAACAGTGCGAATCAAGCATAAACTATTAACCTGACAACTTTAAAGCTGCTTGCATTTTCATCTCGTATTCAGTCGAGCAGAGCTGAAGCATTACACTGCTTTATAAGATCCTCCATAATGCAGACAATGATGTGTTAACCATTAGCTGAAGAACTTGTGTGTTTTATAACCAGACTTTTCTGATCAATCAAATAAGTTTCTGTGTATTGTTTTGAGATTTTAATTTTAAGATGGGAAAATGACGTTTTATTTGTATATTGTAAATCCAAACCTCATGATATCAACAACACCATTCCATGCTGGATTGTTTTAACCCAAATTGCTGTATTGTTTCAAACCATAATTGGGTAAAACCAACTGTTTAAAATTAATGTAGAAAATGTCCATATTTGTCCCAAACATGGGTTGAAACAACCCAACGTTTTGATTTATTTAGTTGGGTGTTGAGTTTGTTCATATTTTGAAGCCACCAAGCACTTTTAGAGTAAATGATTGATTCACACATCAGTTTCAAAACCTCTATGAGTTCTTCTGTGAAACATAAAAAGGAGAAGATAGACAAAATCCCTTTAAAAAATTTAACATGGTTTTACTACAGTAACCATGACTTATTTACTGTTTCTGTAGCAAACCATGGTCATTTTGTGGTGATAATCTGTGGCGGCTCGTAACTTCTTTTCAGAGGAGGCACAAATGCAAAACATCGTGATGTGTGTGGATCATCATGTCAAAATAGGTGTTCTGTGCGTCATTTAAACCTATGTGCATTGCACGTCATGTCAAAATACGTGCCTGCTGCAGACGCTTCAAAAGCGTTTATGATAAAAGAGACACTCGCATTTGCTAGACGCTCGATTAATCAGATGTATAATTAAAGTTTAATGTTAAGTAAGTGTCTTGCGAGACGTGAGCATCTCTTTTATCATGATCCCTTGCGATGCGTATGCAGAAGGCACGTATTTGGAAATAACACACGATGCACATAGGTTCACATGACGCACCAAATACATATTTCGTTTATTTTGTCTTCTCGGAAGAGGAGGTACTGGCCGCCACTGGTGATAATGTTTTTTGGTTTTAACTGTAGTAAAACCAGGTAGGTTAATTTTCTTAAAGGGAACATATCAATGAAAATCTGACTTTTTCCATGTTTAAGTGCTATAATTGGGTTCCCAGTGCTTCTATCAACTTAGAAAACGTGAAAAGGAACAACCAAGTAACATAGTTTTGGTAAACCATTCTCTGCAAACGCAATTGTGAAAAAATAGGCCATTGAAATTTTCCTCCCTGTGTGATGTCAGAAGGGGATAATACTGCCCCTTAATCTGCACTATCCAACCACGACACTGCCATTAAAGGCGGAGTCCACGATGTTTGAAAAACGCTTTGGAAAAAGAGACGGGCCGACTACCAAAACACACTTATAGCCAATCAAATAAAATCAAATGCCGGGTTGCGTATGTGTGGGGCGGGTCTATCAACAGAAGGTTCAGATTCTATTGGGGTAGGGGCGTGTTTGTTTAGGTGATTTCAAATATCAACATTGGCTTTCAAACATCATGGACTCTGCCTTTAAGTGCAGAGAGAGAAGGAAAAAATACCTGACAGCACAATTGAGTTTCAATTTTAACAAACCACCATTATGGTGATCAGTGTTTGCATTTCATCCTTTTTTTGCAATTACATGGACACACCCAAAAACGGCACATTTTTGCGCACTCCTATGAGACATGATATGATGTTATGAATTATCTGTGAGGTATTTTGAGCTAAAACTTCACATACACACTTTGGGGACACCAAAGATTTATTTTACACCTTAAAAAAAGTCTCATAAAATGTCCCCTTTAAAAGGACGTTAGCGAGTGACACTTTTTGTCCCCATTCACTTTATTGCATAGCAGTAACATTCTTCAAAACTCATATGGGTTTGGTACAACATGAGAGCAAATGACGTTAAAACGTTTATTTTAAAGTGAACTAACCCTCGCAAATATTCCAAGTAAAATATCTGAAAGTCCTGCCTGTGCTGTATGCCGAAGTGTGCGAATGCAGAAGTTTAATTGGATCGGGGAACCCTTGAGACATAGAAGCTGCAGTGTTGTTGGCATCTCTGAATTAAAGTTTTGTGTAGATGTCGCTGGCTCACAGGATGAGACGGTTTACACAGGCTTTCCCAGAAGCTCTGAGGTATTTCCATCACCGTCCGTGTAAAAGGAAGAATTCATTCATGCAGGACACAGGAGCAGATCTGCCAAAATACTTCCATCCTGTGCGAGATTTATGTTTGCCTTTATTCAAATTTAGCAGCAGTGGTGTTTTAAAATCTGCGGGGAAATACGTTTCACCAGATTAAATCAGCTCTCTGCAAAGATCGGGAAGAGATAAATAAGCCATGTTTCACAGTATGACATCAACCCCAGTGCAGATCCACGCACTCGACGTGTGCTACTTTCTCTCTTGTCTTTTGACTGTCTGACCTAAATCTTCACATCACAGTGACTGTCGAGCCATCTCGCTCGGGTTTGCTCAACCGCCCCTGTTATTCCCTCGGTTGCATGCGTTGCATTGATTGCGAAAAGGTTGCAGGCACTCTTGCGCTCCGAGGGAATTTTTTTTGTGTTGTATTTTAAAACACTGACAATGAGCTGTATTCATTCGGCCTTTCACCTCGAATACGCGACCGCTGGTTCGGTAGTGGATAGTGCTTGTGGGTTATAACAACAGCAGACTCGTTCTCATTCATTTCACACCAACGCCAGAGTTTTGCTTGCAATTTTTATTAGGGTTTCTATTAGGGTGTCTTGAAAGCTGAGCAACATCAATTATGCATGAGTCTTATAGTTTTCTGTGCTGTGAGTGGTTTTGTGTGTTTTGGCACAGAGGATTAAGATGAAACACGCCAAAATCACACCATGTCATATCCTATAAATCATCTTGATGTTGGTGTATACAGTACCAGCATATTTATTTTTACTAAGGCTAAATGGGATCGGAGTTTGGTCTTGATTTGGTGACAGAGAGGTTCAGTGTTGTACAGAGAGAAATAGAAAGGCTGTAAATGTTGTTGATCAGGGTGTGTCTTGCTCTAATGCTGATGCTTTGGGGTGAAGGGTCTTTTTACAGACGTCATGGGCTCTTTACACACTGTCTGACACCATCAGAGGCATCTGGTTAGGGCTCAAATCAGTTTAGACGTCCCTGTTTGGCATCTCATGTGCATTAGCTTGGATCCTGCCTGCTCATGTATTTCATTATTTCCCTCCATGAAGAGGAATTAAAAATGTATCAATATTTAAATTGACATTTTTCCAAATTTCTTCCAGGAAATGAGTTTAGTAATTGAGCCATGTATCCAAGTTCCGAAAAACAAAGATAAAATATGCGACTCTGTCTGTGAAATCCAGGCTAAAGATTAGGAGCATCAAGGTTTGATTTCACATTGTTTTCAATCTTTGACATGACCTTGCTCAGTTAATATCAAAGATATCAAGTTTATATTCACACAGATTGTTCTTTACATTATGTAGGTAACAGTAAATCACAAAAAAAAAACTTTAGTTGGGTTTTCACAGATTTTGCACCGGAATCTAGGTGTACGAAAAACAAGAAAAGCTGAGACTTTCACACATACTTTACAATATTCTGCAGCACCGAAATAAGCAGAACAAAATTATTTTCAGGAAATATAAGGCATGATCTGATGAGACAGTAATGTTAGGTGGGTCCAGGGACACAAGTTGATAAGTTTATGCAAACAAGCTGTTTTGCAATCAACGACTACCAATAGGAGTAAAGACAACAGAACCCTTGTGATTTGTCTTCTGCTGAGATAATAAAGTATTGGCAGGACGGAGGAGAAATTAGTGTCATTGTGAATGATTTCACTGGTTGGTGAGATATGTCTCTGCCCACTTGAGTGATATAATAAAAAAATATGAAACCATGTCAGACATTGCCAGTGTTCCTAAGCCTTGTTAAAACCAGACCATTCTAAGTAGTAACTGAGTTATTGTCTGGTAAAGCTTCATAGACAAATCATTTCCAAAGGGGCGTCACCAACGGACGTTATATTAGACTTTTGCCAGATCCAGTCGATAAGACAGCAATAACATCTTTTTTTTTTAGATATGAAGGCTTCGAGTGTTGTTCTTTGCTCGGGTTTTCACGAAAAAGTAAAGTTTAAATTGCTTAAAACAGACACGATAGCTGCATCGAATGAGTGATGTCCCACGGCGGCATCCATCTTTGTAATGTACAAAATCTGCTTCACCGTCGCTGCGCTGTCGATATTGTGTAAAGCCCGCCCCAACGTTTCTGATTGGTGCAGCGATTTCTCGGCATAAGAAATTACCTCTTTGCCAAACTAATTGCAGAGCAAATCAAAATTTGCCGGAAGTTGTCTGGGTTTTCCCAGGCTACAGTATTCCAATATTGTTTCCAGAATATATTTCGTTTTGCATTGTTCCCCATTGCAGTTAGTTTATAAACAAGTACTTGTATATTCTAGAGTTTGTCACACCACAGAAAAATGTGTTATGAATCACCAAACAAATTTGATAAAAAAATGCCAAATAAATAAAATAAGTTATCAAAATCTTGGAAAAATAGGCAGGATTATCTGCTCCCAAACACTGGGGGCGTATCCGCTGGCGACGCTAAAACCACACCCAAAAAACGTAATCCAGTTTTTTACTGCATTGGTGTAAATGTTGTAAATGCAGTACAATGCCAACTGAGGCTGTTGTTGTTTAGATTACATGCACGTATGCGCGGTTGCAAACAAAACATGTGAGATTTTGAATTACTTACGCCTGTGGTTGTGACTCCTAAACCAGGTCTTTTTAAAGTTTTGACTGCTCCAATAGTTGTAAACAAGTGAAAAATCTGGCGTCAAACTGAGCCATGTTTGTAAAGCAGTCATCTCTGAAATGCAGCCAGGGAACAAACTTATTCGCAATTATGTTGCTGTTCGGGAAAACTAACTGCATCCACTGTTGTCTTAAGACGGGGAAAGCTAAATAAGATTTTCTTCTACTTACATAAAAAACACACTTCTTTTGTCGAACTATCTTGCTAAAACAAAGTTGTTGCGTGCTGTGCAGTGATACCGGTGACTTCTACTCAACGTAGCAATGCTAATGCGCGTTCTCGCTCTCACTTGACGTGCAGGGCAGGCGTGCTTTTCTCGGGGTAAAGGCCCATAAAAGGAATATGGGGTCAATCAGTTGTAATGGATACCCCCATTCGAAAAAAAACTTGTAGGAAAAAGGAAGTGGGAGTTTGGCTCAGTTTTTTAGCTCAACTGCTTTTTTACACTTTGCTGATGTTTAGCACGAGGGTTACAACTCTTAAACTGTGTTAATAAGTCAGAATGCATGAAATAGTATTAAAGGGACAGACAGTTCTATCATCATTTACTCTCATGTTGTTACAAACCTGTATACATTTCTTTGTTCTGATAAACACAAAGGAAGATATTTTGAGGAATGTTCATTCATGAGCCCCATTCACTTCCATTCAGTATTATTTTTTCCCCACTATGGAAGTAAATAAGTTTGGGGTGAACTATCCATTTAATGTTTAGTAGCAAACAAACTCGATATCAAATTAGGACGATCATGATATTTTTAGCAGCAAAACATTGTATTTGACTTTTAAAAGTGTAAACAATGCAGGTGACATAGAAATCTGTGTTCATAATAAAAAATGTATGTTTCAAAAGTTCCAGATTTTTCTTTTGGGGGCTAAAATTTATATATTGCTAATTTACCTATTTGCTAACTCCTTGAATCCTAAAATTTCAAAAATGCATCCACAGTCCCTTCATTCATGAAGTTTTGTGAGTGTTAACTACAGAGATTACAACTTACAGCCAAAGATATGACATATGACAAAATTGAGCACTGCTATTACAACCCAGTCAACATGTGACATCACACCATTCTCATACCGTAATAATCACAGTGTGAGCTGTATACTGTATGAGCTCATTGTGATTTCAAAATGTTGAGAAGGGAAAAAGAAGGCAATACATCACAAGGGAGACATTTTATTTTCCATACCTCGCTAGGAAAAGTTGAAAACTGGAGGATCACAGTGATGTCACACCATTCTCATACTGTGAGATGAATTTAAAATATTATAAAGTAACATGAAGCTCATTGTGAATTCAGAATGTTGAGTTCATGCTCACAGTGAATGTGCTGTATCCTCACATCGTGACAATAGCTCATGATGTGAGGTCATACCACACTCATCGTGCGCTCATACTATGGTCACAATGTGAGGTCACGACAAACTCACAGTGAGTTTGCAGTGTGGTTACACTTTTAGATCACTGTCACCCACACATTGTAACAGCATTATGAGGATCTTGTAAGCTCAAACTGTTGACTGGGAATGCAACGCTCAATATGGCTGCTCTGGCGACGGATGTCCCACTTTACCATTACAAGAACCAATCATCAAATGCTAAAGACTGGCAGTTTTTTGGGGGAGGGGCTCTGTACAGAGTTGCACGGAGCACTTGCCAACCTGTGCCCATGCTCAGAAGCTGAAACGACCTTGAAAAAATATTTTGAGCTTAAAAAACATAACAAAAGCTATGGCACAGTTAATGTTAGGTTTAATTGTTTTTTAATTGTGATTTTAAAACATGATTTAAGAGAGAAATTTCTTTACCCATTCAAATACTGTATAAGACTTTAGTCATGTATGAATGAACTCCCCGGAGGCATTGCAGTGATGTAACCTCCCTAAGGGGATTGTGTTACTCTGATTACAGTTACATGATAACAGCGGTATCTAAACCAGTGTTATTGAATCAGTGGCCCAATATGTGCCTCAACAAACTTCCAAAGGGAAATTTAAAATGAAAAAGACCAAAAAGCTATAAAACAGACTAAAAATCAACATTTTTATTATAGTTTGGCTATTTCTGTAACAAATACACATTTGTCTAGGTATGCCAAACTGTAGAATATCTTATTAGTAAATGGTGGGGTTTGAAGTGAAAAAAAGTTGATCTGAACCCAACAAATGGTTGCATGCACTGAAGGATGGGGCAGTAATTGAAGAAGTCGTGGAGCGGCGACTTACTGACCCACTTAAATGCTTTTAACTCACAGCTGTAGCCACACAGAAAGCACTTACTGAAAAAGTTATTAAACACCGAGACACATGGGAGAACAACCCCCTAATGATGTCGTCGATAAGTTCTGGGCTATATGGATAACCGTGTAAAACAAACTTTGGTTATTAAAGTGCCGTGAAGCCAATAAAGCCAGAGGTACACAGTCTGTGATAGCACATCCAACTTTGTTTAATCAATATTGATGAAAGATGCTCGCGGCACACGCTGTTTACTTTCCTAGAACCAGATTTCCTCTACTAATATAATAATCTTTCATATTTCACCTGAAATGTCTTATTGCAAAGCTGGAATATTTATGTGGAAAAAATGCATTTATATGGGAAAGATACTGACTTACTTTAACAAAGAGATGAAGCAGAAGCTGATGGATAAACGAAAATGTGCAGCCATTTTCTAAGTCTTCTTTAGTGGTGATGTGATCCTGTTTAAACTTAGCAAGGGACACTGTGTAACCTATAAAGATTAAGAACAGAAACACACTTTTCATTGCTCAGCATAGGTCAGGATTCAGGCTCACAGTTTGCCAGCGGGCTCTCTGGGCTTTTGGCTTGATTTGCAGTGAATGGTTTATCAGATGAACTGTTATCCAGTGGCTGGCGGGGGGGAGCAGTTTAAGTCTTTGTGTAACGCCACCATCTCTCCGCAGGACATCGAGGATCACGTCGCCTTCGTAATCACCGTCCCCACAGCGCTGGCTATTTTCCTCACTATCTTTGTCCTGGTTTGCATCGAGTCCGTCTTCAAGAAGCTGCTGCGGGTTTTCTCCCTGGTGATCTGGGCCTGTCTGGTTGCCATGGGTTACCTCTTTATGTTTTTCGGAGGAATCATCTGTCCCTGGGATCAGGTAAGACGAGTGTGTTATCGGCCCCCTGAGGCTGTTTTATTCACGGGCCCTTTACCTGATATATCTTGCATGATGTATTCACGAGAACCGGTGGGAGAGAGTCTTGCGAGTGCATTGAGGATTAACGCGCTACTCGGTTAAGGGGAAGGTGCATGTGCATTGATATACAGGATGCCCTCCAGATCCTTATGAGGTAATTAAATTCCTCTTAGATTTGCCTTTGTAGAGACATTTTTACAGGTTGCACAAAGTCGTATCTGGTTTTATATGTGTAGTACATTCACACAGTGTCTTTAATGAGGCACAGTGGTGGCATTAAGTGCATTTAAAAAAAATCACAATAAAGTTGCAGGATGTGATGTATTACGTGCTCAAGTTGATTGTTGATTCAGTTGAAAACAAGACGTATGCTGATTGTCATGATAGCCGCAACTTTGAAATTTCTGATGCATTCTCCCAGAAGCACCTTTCCACTTATTTACATCACTGTCAAATGTTTATGGATTGGTCCACTGAGCAGTAGCCCACCTCAACTTACTACAGCATTTACTAAATGAAAAAAACATAGCAGTACTGTAGTTTTGTTTCCATTACCCTTCAAATTGCATAAATTGAAGTTGCAAACTGAAAATACAGCCAATGGTAATACATCAATTTAGCAAAAACTCGAATGATGTGTATTTTTGAACCCATTCTCATGAAGTGCATATAAATAGCACGCAGTGTTAAATGTCGTGCAATACATACACCAAATTCCAATTTTGCATGTATATGATACGCCAGTTCTTTCCCTTTACTTAATACGACGCATCTTTTCGTTACGTTTTATGTATTGGTTTATATTTTTTTCTTCAGTTTTTTAAACCTTTTTTTCGCTTGGGTTTGGAGTTAGATTTGGGATTTGCTTTAGGATGTCAATTAATATGTAGGTTTCTTCATGTTTTTGTCTATTTTTAAACCATGGTCTCTTGGAATTGGGGTTTGAATTGCAGGATGTCATTTTATGTAACAAAAAGTTGTTCTAACCCCAATGGGCAATGATAAAATAACAGAAAAAATGAGAAACCAATACATAAAGCGTTTTCACAGAAAAACCCGTCCAATTGCTCCTCAAAACTAGCCCAATCACATTTTAACCAGAATCCCACAATCATGTTCCGGGTGTAAAAATTGCATTTTGGCCGGGTTCATCTGCTATAATTCGCATTCACGTGGCTAAATATCACATTATTGGGGACGCTTCAACCTGCGGACATAAAAAACAGCCAGCGGAGAGTTGGCAACCCTGAAAACGACATGAAAAGATGCCCCGTATTAAGTGAACAGGAAAGACTGGCATATCATATGCACGCAAAATTGGAATTTGGTGTATGTATTGCACGACTTTTCACACTTCGTGCTATTTATACGGAAATCATGAGGATGGGCTGATATATCACAAAGCTGCAATGGAATAGTTTTTCGCTTTTACAAGTCAACTGACGTACATAAAACTCACATGATCATCCTTAAAAGATGCAAAATTACGTACGTTATCCTCGTAGAAACACCTCATAAGCTTGTCACACACTGGGCAAAAAGGGAAGCGTTGCCTTCCATTCAGAGTATCATGTGCTCGAATTTTAAATGTGTTGCACAACACGTCGCTTCTTGCCCAGTGTGACCCCCAATACCTGGCCATCCTTAAGTGTAATAGCGTTTTCTTGTTATTAAAGTCCACGTGACAATGTCGTGATTAACTTCCATATTGTGACATATTTCAGAGTGAAACACAATATCACACAATGAAAATAGCGGGCATGGTTTGTGTTTTTCACTGTAAATTTAGTAGATCTAGAAAAGTAGACGTTTCATTTAGAAATGGAACTGGCAGCAGACTGACAGTTGGAGGGGGCGGGGTTAAAGGATTTGTTCGTTTTCTTAAAAAAAATCCAGATAATTTACTGACAACATTCCAGGATTTTTCTCATTTTAATGGACCCCAATACTTAACAGTTTTAATAGTTTAAAATTGCAGTTTCAACAGAGTTTCAAAGGATTCTAAACGATCCCAAACGAGGCATAATGGTCTTATCTAGCGACAGGATGGTCATTTTTGACAAAAAAAATTAATAAAAAACATGCACTTTTAAACCACAACTTCTCGTCTATCTTCGGTCCTGTGACGCGCCAGCGCGACCTCATGTAAAACGTCCTCACGTCAAGAGACAATCGTTCCACTAGATAAGACCCTTATGCCTCTTTGGGATCATTTAGAGTCCTTTGAAACTCAGTTGAAACCGCAATTTTAAACTGCATTAAAACTGTTACGTGTTGAGGTCCATTAAAGTCCATTAAAATGAGAAAAATCCTGAAATGTTTCCCTCAAAAAACATAATTTCTTCTAGACTGAACAAAGACAGACATCAACATTTTAGATGACATGGTGGTGAGTAAATTATCTGGATTTGTTTAATAAAAAATTGACTAATCCTTTAACAGATGCTCCCGCCTAAGCCGTCAAGCTGATGTCATCAGAGAAGGATTGGCACAAGACGGTGGAAGTACATTTTCAGATTTTTGATTCATTTTGATTTATTATAAATGGTTTATAATGAACACTGCAATATTCCATTAAAAATAAGAATGGTCAGTTTTGATTTCATGGGTACTTTAACGCATAGAGAAGAGCATGGCCTGCGACTCATTTGATTCAAAATACTGGCTAGTGCGGTCGATCGCAGTTGTTTTTACCGACATATACACAAAAATATATCACAAAAAGTTTTTGGTAATCTGTAATGGAAACCAGGCAAGTGACTTCAAAAGTTTATTGGGCTGAATATTGTCTTATATAAGATCATGTTACATTTATGCATTTGGCAGATGCTTTTATCCAAAGCGACTTATAGTGCATTCAAGCTCTACATGTTTTTGTTAGTATTTCCGTATGCGTGTTCTCTGGGGATTGAACATGTGAACGTTTGCACTGTTAAAGCATTGCTTTCTACTGAACTGAACTACAGGAACACGAGATAATGTGCATTGACTTTTAAATCAAACTGTTATTTTTATAAATTATGATATTATCAATTGCATGACAGAGTATGACCCTTTTAAAATTTAATTTGGTACATCAAATGTGTTCACTTTAAGCCCTTTACACATATTTAAAGAATGTTACTGTAAAATTTGAACCTCCTTAATGATGATTGTATAATGATCTGTGCGATACTCCCATAACAGCTGAACCAACCCAATGTTTGACCTGTGAGTCCGGCGAGGATTGTTACGTTTAACATTAATCAAAATACTGCAAATGTGCGATCACACCTGGGATTTCACATAGTAATCATCGTTGTGGCTCAGCTATTCTGCCCTTTCCTATTAGCGATGGAAAATGTTCCCCCCTTAAGGACCAAAATGAAGAAAAACTGACATCATCTAGTAAAATGGAATAAAAGTGAACTGAATAGAGAGCGTAAGCAGTTAATGACTCGCGTGTTAAAATAAGACCCGTGTTTGTCACTAACATATTGTATCTCTGGAGTGGGAGACATATGGTGAAAGACAAACAGTGCTAATGTCAGCCGTGTAAGAAGGAATGACTTCCTGTGTTAGTCAATATCTCCGCTTGGCTCCAGATTAAGGGACCTCTGTGGAGGATTTGTCATGTCGCGAAAACCACCCAAGTCAGTTCTCTTTACAGCCTCATGATGAGTCCTCGAAGAAAGCTGTACACCAATGGCTGATTAATTATTTTGATTTGTTTTAGTTTTTGTCAATGAGCTGCAAGAGTGTCACTGCACATAGATCAACTTTACATATTGTTTTTTTTTAAACATTTATTTTATTCTCATACCTTTTATTAAACATCACAGTATGTCATTCTTACCAGTGTCAAAAATTAGCCTTTAAGCAGACTTTAAAAAAATCTGAAAAATACCTGAAATATAATACAAATACAAAAAAATTTAATAATACACAAGATTATTAATAAAATATTTTTTCCATGCCAGAATATATTTTAAATAATATGGGACTAGGGATGGGACGGTATGAAAATTTCATATCATGATTATAGTGACCAAAGTTATACGGTTATCAAAATTATCATGGTTTAGTTAAAATGATTTATTATTCATGTCCCTGAAATTATTTCTGTGGTTTTAAAAAATAACTCTGTCTAATAAGTTTACGGTGAATGAATAGAATACATTATCCCTTAAATGCCTTCTTGTGCAAAAAACTATGTTGCATGTGCGCGCCTGCGTCAAACTGATTTTAAACGATAAAACTAACCGTCAAGACTTTTTATTGTGGTTAATCGTGAAACTGGTAATCGTCTCATCCCTATATGGGACAATGTCTGTGTTATCCAGGCTAAAGTCTCATAACCTAATAATGAGGTTAGGATCATCAAAGTTTGATTTCAGTAATTGATTTCACATTGATTTCAATCTTTGACATTTTATCCTTATTTAAAAAAAACATTATATCAATATTAGATATATCAAGGTTATATTTTCACACAATGTTCTTTACATTATGTAAGCTGATTTTATGTAGAAATAAGTAAATCACAAAAAAAATGACTTTAGACGGGTTTTCACAATCGTCTCCTTAAATAACGGACTCCTAAGGTAAATAATATAGGTCTGTCTAACAGGGCCGTACACAAAATTTTGTAAACATTGGGATTTTGCTAGGACAAGGGTCCCTAAGAAATGTCCCTGCTCTACATATATGCATTCAGTTGAGCCAAAGAACACATATACAGCACTCCATTGGGACAATAAAGGCAAAATAAGAAATGTCTAAACAGTACAAGGTGAATATGAGACAAAAAGTACAGAATGTAACATTTTATGTTTTACCTTTTTTAAAATACACATTTTACCAACTCAATGGAACAATTCTAATCTTATGTGATTATATTTAGACCATTAAATGACAGGTGTTCAGTGATGAGCTGTGTTTGTTCAAACATGAAAAACAAAGAATGTGTAGTATCAGTTTGATCCATTGCTTCTGCAGTCTGAGTCTAACACACATGTTTCAGAATGAGAGGTAGTAGTTGCTCTTTGTTGGAAAAACATGTATGTGTTAAAACATTATCAGATGTTATTAAAATGTAACATTCTGTACTTTTGACTGATATTCATTCGATTAATTTCTTGATTCCACAGCAAGCACGGAAGTTTTGTCTTTACTGTCTCAATACTTATGTGAACACTCTATAGGCCCTATTTTAACAATCTAAGCGTATTGTCTAAAGCGTATGGCGCACAGTCTAAAAGGGTGTGTCTGAATCCACATTTGCTAATTTAATGATGGTTAAAATGGTTTGTGCGCCTAGCACACAGTCTAAAAGGGTTGTTCCTATTCTCGTAATGAGTGTGTTCTCTTTAAAAGTTGTTTTCTTTCAGTCATGGAAGTAAAATTAGCAGGCTTTTAATTGCTGTAAATAGAAAGGATAGCCTACATGATAAGTGTAATCTCAAAAAATAATTTCCAAATATGCAAGAAAAGATTTGTACTCTAAAAATACTTCAATACTTTATTTGCAACAAACAGGAGATGACAAATTTACAAAAGGAAAGTTTCAGCACTCAGGCAGCGCCGTGAGTGTTTTAAAAAGCATTACATAAAAATGTTCTCATGTCACCATACCCAGAGGTACAAAGGGGTAGCATTTAAAAACATTTCAAAATAAATTCAATATTTGCATTGGTTTAAAGCAAAAAATTAAATGCCTTACCAGGCTATAGGTGAAGCAGGTCTTTACGCATCCTAATGTCCCGTAAACGGTGCTCATTTATGTCCAAGAGACTTATAATCTTTTACATTTTATTCCTTTAATTTTTCATATTTAAAACGTTTGTGAGCTGCTGTGCATCGATGTATATGACGTCTCGTCTCGTTTATAGACGCATATTACTAACGCACTCATTAAATAACAAAAACAATATTGCATTGACTTTAGACTTTAGACCAGGTTTTTGTTGGTCAGTGGCGTAGTCTATTTTAGTTGCCTCAAAATGGCCACGTGCCAATAATGTGCTTGAACACACCTCATTTTCAAACCAGAACGCCCAAGAACGTGAACATAATAACTGCGTCGGGCTCAAACTAGCAAAAAACACTTGCGTCACGCATTGCGCCGGGTGTAAGATAGAACCCTAAGTGTGTTGAGGAACACATTGTAATAATGCTTTCCCATCCTGGGCACAATGGACTGTGTCAGTAAAGTAAACATAATGTTACAGAATATTGTTATGTTTAGTCTATGCTTCATGAATCATTTTCTTAGAAAAGTGAATTTAGGTAAGGCCATGCTGTCTAACATCATAATTATGATTTAGTGTTTGTATGCTCTCAGAAATAAAGGTACAAAAGCTGTCACTTGGGTGGTACCCTTTGAAAAAGTAGAGCTTTGTACCTAATGGGTGCATATTAGTATCTTAAAAAGTACAGTACATATTGGTACTTCAAAGATTCATATTAGTACCTAAATGGTACATATTATGACCTTTTTAAAGGGTAGTATCCCAGTGACAACTTTTGTACGTTTATTTCTAACAGTGTAGGGTTTAAAGTATTTCACATTTTAATTTTAGTTTTACAAAATGTTATGGCAGAAACATGGCTTTAATAAAAACAATCTGGTTCAGTGACTGATGTGAAACTGCTAGAATATGAAGCATACATAAAAATATGAAGAAAATGTATATGATACAACATATTTACTATAAATATAAAAGTGGAAATCAGAACCAACAAAAAATGAATGTACTGTAAAATCTCCGTAAATTCTACTTTCAAATCCTACATAAAAAGTCTACATTTAAACTTAATGGAAATGCAAACAGACTGTAGAATTGTACATGGTTATTTAGATTAAATGTTTTATAAAGCAAGTGGTAATTGTAGACAAGTGGTCTCCAACATGGTGCCAGCAGGCACCGGGTTGCCTGCACAGAGTCTGTGAGTTGCTCGCTCATTCTATTAATAGCCTCAATTTTAATATCTATTTATTTCATATTTTTTATATTAGCTTGGTTTCTTTTAACATATTAAGCAATGATAAACCATCAACAACTAAAATGAAATAAAACCAGCAAGCGAAAAGAAAGTTTTGAGTAGACAACATCAAAAAAGACGGTTTTATCCATTGTGGTGGCCCTTGCTCACAAAAAGGTTGGAGACCCCTTATGTAGACTACAGTATATGGCCAGAAGATCCAAACAGCACACCCTTATGTGCTTGATGATCATTTCATTTCAAAACCATTGACGATAATAGCGAGTTAAACCTCCCTGTACAGCTATAACAGCTTCCACTCTTCTGGTAATGCTTTAGTTGTTGTTGTAACATGACTGCAGGGATTTGCCTCTATTCAGACACATACTGTACTGTGTGATTGGGTCTGTTTTCCCATTCTTTTTTGGGGGGGGGCATTGATATTTTTGGAACAAAAGAAAAGCTTTATTTTAACACAATCTATTTTTATTTGTACGTATAAATTTGACTTTAACGTCTCCAATGCCACATTAGTTTTATTTGTAGCCATGCTGAGTACGAGCAATGTGCTCTCAGACAGTTTTGAGGTTACTCAGACGTCAAAGGTGATTTTAATGCTCTCTGGAAGGCCACGTACTTCTTCAGTTGCTCTGTTGCCCCCTGAACCCCTCCACCATTAAATCCTCTGCTCTCTGGACCTGACTGTAACATAACAGTGAACCGTAACAAGCTATGAGTGCACGTTCTAAGAGATCTCTTGGCACCGAAGCAAACGGCCGGTGCCAGCAGGTGTCGAAATGCTTTATGCACCTCAGCGATAGTGGAAAGCACAAATCTACACCACTTCCATAATGGCTTCTCCCGTGTGTCAGGTCACAGCGGTCTACATGTTTTTGGTAAATGCACCTGAAATTGCGTTTGAAATGCCAAGTGAAATCATGGAGCGTTCAGGGCAGCATAAAGAGATGAGTGCTGTCTTGGGTCAGATACATTGTGGATAGGTCCGGGTCAAAGGTGTCGCTGAAGGGCTCCTGTCTGGCTCAATTAAAATGACTGTGCTGCTAATGTTTGGTAACCGTAGTACATTTTATTTTTCTGAGAAGTGAGATGAGACAGGCCGAAGAGCAGGTTATTAATTGGGCTCTTTTGTAGGGAGGCAACAATGAAAAACAGTAAATCAAAGAATTAATTAAAAGGTTGCGGCAAAATTACATTCCCCACTGCTTTCATTTAGATTACAAAGCTCATTAAGATGCTTGGATGCTTTCCCATCTGCTGTTTGAAAATATCTAAGCTATTGTTGCTGGCCTGGGTGGGTCCATTATGATCCAGATGTGTAGTCATCTCCTGGTGAGATTGCTTGGTAAGAATGCTTGGCATGTGAATGGTTCTGGTGTAGTCGGGTTTCTAATTTGGTTTTAAATGGTTTTGTTATCTTTACAAGAGTAAATGTCCTCTAACCAAATATACTTTGTCTCCAGCATCAGACAGACAATTGTTAACTTAGAGTTTTACATTCTAGCGTACTTTTGACAATAAAGAGACACGAATCAGTACTGATTGCATACAAGGGTGTTTCCTTATTTTTATTCCAATCAAATGCTCTCTAAATGTCCCTCCCACAACACACACTTTGACCCAATCCCATTTCTACCCTTTGCCCCTACACTTTCCCCTACCCCTCCGTTTAGTGCATTCATGTGAAGGGCTAGGGATGTCTCAATTGTCTTTTAGTTGGAGTGGTAGTGGAAAGGGCCAAATAGCCCTTCAAATTAAAGAGCCAGTAAGATGCCAATTTTAACCTATCACTGTTTATAAGTCCCGGACAACAGGTTTAAATGCATGCAAGGTCAAAAAACATTTTCCCAAAATAGAAATTTTAAATTACCCCATTTCTCAGAGATCTCCAAACGATTCGTGTAAAGCCGTTCAATGACTCAGTCTTCTTAAACTCCAACTTTCAGTAGCCTACTTTGCTCTGATTGGTCAACTGAAAGAGACCACAGATCAGCTGCACAGACCAACAATAGTGCAACATGTATTGACCTAGTGCTCACATGATTTACTAAGAAGGCATTATCGATATCAATACATATCATTCATTATTAATCCAAGCAATAAAAACGATAATAGAAACTAACATTTTACACTCATTAAAGCATTTATGTAAGCTAACAGGACCATAGCAAAACCGTAAGTAAGCATGCGTTAGCCGCTTGCTAACGTGACTCTCTGACAACAACAACATCATTCATCATTAATCCAAGCAATAAAAACGATAATAGAAACTAACATTTTACACTCATTAAAACATTTATGTAAGCTAACAGGACCATAGCAAATCCGTAAGTGAGCATGCGTTAGCCGCTTTATAACGTGACTCTCTGACAACAACGACATCATTCATCATTAATCCAAGCAATAAAAACGACAATAGAAACTAACATTTTACACTCATTTAAGCATTTATGTAAGTTAATCGGGTCATAGCAAAACCGTAAGTGAGCATGCGTTAGCCGCTTTCTAACGTGACTCTATGACAACAATGACATCATTCATCATTAATCCAAGCAATAAAAACGACGATAGAAACTAATAATTTTACATTCATTTAAGCATTTATGTAAGTTAACCGGGTCATAGCAAAACCATAAGTGAGCATGTGTTAGCCGCTTCCTACCGTGACTCTCTGACAACAATGACATCATTCATCATTAATCCAAGCAATAAAAACGACGATAGAAACTAATAATTTTACATTCATTTAAGCATTTATGTAAACTAACCGGGTTGTAGCAAAACCGTAAGTGAGCATGCGTTAACCGCTTGCTAACGTGACTCAGAGTCGACTCCCTACTTTAGTGGCCAATAACTTTATTAATCGTGCACTTTTTGGTTGAACTACTTTGCACATTGTTTACATTGATGGAGAGCTACATGACACACTGCAATACAGGTCAGTTTTGATTTTGCATCTGTGGCTCTTTAAAAAAAATTAGGACCTCAATTCAAATGAAGGGGTAAGAAATGTGCCAACATGGCTGCTTATGCAAGTATAATTCAAGTCTTTATTTCACATTAATAAAGTTTAACAATTAATGACAAATATAGTTTTTTTACATTTAATCTTGTGCTCATATTTAAATGTAATTTAAAGAAACGTTTGCAGAAAATTGCTAACATACCACGTTAAATGTAATAAAGTAACTGTAATTGGACTGGCATTCTGAAACACCAGGACTTTCCCCCGGTGTGCCACATCCGGAACCGATCAGACTGTGGGAACCGGGGCGCAATCCCATCAGGGGGAACTAGGACTGATTGCTTTCAATGGCGGCACACCGGGGAAATTTTCTGGTGCTTCAGATTGCCGAAACGTGACAAACCGAAACGTGAATAGATGGAGAGAGAGATCACGTGGGATCGCCAACAGAGAGGTATGTGGTGTCCAGGGCCACTTTTTAGGATTTACCCACTAAACTTATGACTACAAGTGATGGCATCTTGATAAACATTGCATCTGCTTTGACATAGGATGTATAATTATGTGTGACAGTGTAGTAGTGGTGTCCCATTTCTTAGGGGAATATTTTTTAACCCTTTCCATCTGTTTCAAGGGGCATGGGGTGAGCGGTAGGCATAGGGGTATAAAATAGAATTAGGATTAGGCTTCTCTTTGACTAACAACTATAGCTGAGCAATTCCAGTGTTATGGATTTGACATTTGCTATGAAAACTTGTAATATGATTTCTCAGAGAATGTTACTGGGGCAGTACTTTTTAAAAATGTCCTAATATGTACCATTTAGTTATAAATATGTGCCTTTGAACTACCATTATGTACCTAAAGTACTAATGTACAATTGAAGTACTAATATGCACTCTTTGGGTATATAAAGAATATTGTACCAGTTACAGCTTTTGTACCTTTATTTCTGAGAGTTTGTGCTCATGCTTTCTATCTTATAGTAGAAAATATACACGTGTTATGTATGTGACAAGTTTTCAGGAGACATCATGCTTTGTATTCTGTGATATTAAAATGCACAAGAAGCAATAATACCCAACAAAAGGAGAATTAAAGGCTCTTCGAAGAACAAATAATATTGATTTTATTTAAATTTTCATATGCACATTTATGTAGAGGAAACAATGTTATGGATGTGACATTTCTCCGTTATAGATTTGACCATTCTGAAAGCTCCACTTACCTAAAATAAATAGGAAAAAAGGTTTGAAGACCTCACATTGGTATTTAACCCACTAAATATTGACATCTGAGATATCAGTATGGTTAAAAACTTAAGGTTGACATTTGCTAAGGTTGATATTTGCATGGAATTGCTCAGCTAAGTCACATTTTAAAGGCTGCGTTCCCCAGAGGTGCCGTTTGTCAGTGGCATACGTCATTGAGGTTGTCAAACTTTACAGTACATATAAAAGTAGGAAAGAATGCAGTGATTGGGAAAAAAATTTATACTGTTTTTCTCCTCAAATGAGACAACCAAATGACGTATGCGGCACACAACCTTTGAAGGACTCAGCCTTCTTATTGCCTAGATAAAAAAACAGGCTGTTCGATATTTCTCACCCCAATTTATTTTTTCAATCGGAACTTATTTTAATATTTTCAGTGAAATATGTAAATACAGAAAATAAAATAAAAGCTCAAACATTTCATGTGGTTTTTAATAAGTTACAACATATTGATAATCATCGTTCCTGTGAAAATCACCAGTACACAGTTCATTCTCAGTCCACGACTCAACAAAGAGACCCATGGTGTGCAGCACAGTTCAGCTGCTGATTTAAATGCAGAGTCTCACGCATCTGCCAGGTCGTGCTGGCTGCAGGGCATAGAAAGCAGCTACAGATTATACTTCATCACTCTTCACATCTTATTCTAAGAATTTACTTTATGTTCTCAATAGATGACTCTCTGCAACTTCTCTCTTTCAGATGATACAGTGATGTGTGGCCCACTTCCTGATTTTTTTTTGCATGTTTGTCACACTTTAATGTTTCAGATCATGAAGCAAATTTAAATATTAATCAAAGATAACACAAGTAAATGCAACATGCAGTTTTTAAATTAAGGTTTTTATTATGAAGGGAAAACACAATCCAAACCCACATGGCCCTGTGTGAAAAAGTGTTTGCCCCTCCTGTTAAAACATAACTGTGGTTAACTGAGTTCAGTTTCTCTAACCACACACAGGTCTTATAACTGCCACACCTGTTCGCAATCAAAAAAAAAATCACTAAAGTAGGACCTGCCTGACAAAGTGAAGTAGACCTCAAGAAGATTCTCAAAAGCTACTCATCATGTTGAGATCCAAAGATATTTAGGAACAAATGACAAAGAAAGTAATTGAGGTCTATTAGTGTGGAAAAGGTTATAAAGCCACTTTTAAAGCTTCGGGACTTCAACGAACCACAGTGAGATCCATTATCCACAAAATGGGGAAAACATGGAACAGTGGTGAACCTTACCAGGAGTGGTAGGCTGACCAAAATTACCCCAAGAGAAGCGACGACCCATCCAAGAGGTCACAAAGACCTCAAAACAACATCCAAAGAACTGCAGGCCTCACTTGTCTCTTTTAAGGTCAGTGTTCATAACTCCATAAGAAAGAGACTGGGCAAAAATGACCTGCACGGCAAAGTTCCAAGATGAAAACCACTGCTGATCAAAAAGAACATAAACGCTCGTCTCAGTTTTGCCAGAAATCATCTTGATGATCCCCAAAACCTTTGGGAAAATATTCTGTGGACTGACGAGACAAAAGTTGAACTTTTTGGAAGGTGAGTGTGTTCCATTACGTCTGGTGTAAAAGTTACACAGCATTTCAGAAAAAGAACATAATACCAACAGTAAAATATGTTGATGGTAGTGTGATAATCTGGGGCGGTTTTGGTGCTTTAGGACCTGGAAGACTTGCTGCGATAAATGGAACCAGAAATTCTGCCATCTACCAAAAAATCTGTTCGTGACCTCAAGCTGAAGCGAACTTGGGTTCTCCAGCAGAACAGATCCAAAACACACCAGAAAGTTTACCTCTGAATGGCTGAAGAAAACCAAAATGAAGATTTTGGAGTGTCCTAGTCAAAGTTCCGACCTCAATTCTACGGCATGACCTTAAAAAAGGCGGTTCATGCCTGAAAACCCTCCAATGTGGCTGAATTACAACAATTCTGCAAAGATGATTCTGCCAAAAATCCTCCTCAGCGCTGTAAAAGACTCATTGCAAGTTATCGCAAACGCTTGATTGCAGTTGTTGCTGCTACAGTAAGGGTGGGCCGACCAGTTAGGTTTAGGGGGCAAACACTTTTCAACACAGTGCCATATGGGTTTGGATTTTGTTTTCACTTCATAATAAATACCTTCATTTAAAAACTGCATGTTGTGTGTTATCTTTGATTAATATTTCAATTAGTGTGACAAACATGCAAAAAATTAATAAAATCAGGAAGGGGCCAACACTTTTCACATCACTGTATATTATGTAGAAAGGAAATAGTGTAGACTATTCTGTCCAGTTGTAAATTTATTAAAATAATTATTTAACTTAGTCATTACATTTGTTTATGGTCATCTATTTCCCTGCAGATTGCTATTGAGGGGGTCTACCAATCAAAATTAAAAATGATCCAATTATCAGAAAACCCAACCCTATTATCAATGCTTTTATTCTTTATCTTACATCACTCCCTCCATTTATTTCCAGTTTATTAGTGGTTTCAATCAGAAATAACCTCACTTCATCTTATTCTCATTCAAGGCTGCTAATGCAACAAGCATCCTCCTCATGTTTACAGAGAGACCTTATTGAGAGTCTGTGCCAGTCTTATAACTAGATTCTGGAGACAACGGCCTGGATGAGAAAATCAATATTTACTTAGTTATATACAGAAAGGTAAAATCACAGATAGAAAGACAGCCAGGAGTGCTCCAGTGGGAAACGTCATAAAAAAAACAGCATAAATAGTGCAGATATATAACTTGCTTATTTTAATGTTTTGGTCTCTCTCTTGTCACGAGAGGAGACTTCATGCTGTTTCTGAGCGTCAATGTGGTAACTAGGAAACCTTCGAAGTAAAGGTCAAGATACTGGTCATGTGTGAGAAGGACGGGCTGTTGTGCTTTCCATCACCAAACAAGCACTTGTATCTATGTCCCTTGTGGCTTTATGGCTGTTGACATCTGCTTCATTATTTTGCCGGGATGTACATTGTAAAACTTCGGTAAATAATGCTTAAAACATAAGAAAACATTTGTTTGATTGTTGTTAAAATGAGGCTAAATAAGGTTCATAAGCAGGTAGATATGACCAAAGGTGATGTGGTCATTTTAATCATAGTGTAGGAAACAATATGCAGTATAGTTTATAGCTGTTGTAAGTCATAAACAGGGGAAGGTGGGGTTTCCAGTGTTAGCTCAGGATGTTGCTCGCACGATCATAAAAATCTCATTAAAGTCAACGAAAAGCCTGTCATTCCGGAACCATCAGCTTTCTTTCTCTCTTCCTTCCTCGGTTTACATTATGGATCTGTGTGTGGTGGTAGAAAAGAAGAGGTTTCATAGCAGGTGTCATAGCTTTGTTAATGTCTTAAGCCTAAAATCCTGTTGGCTGAGAGAAATCGTCTCTTAATGGCCAATCACTTCTCCTCTGTGTGAGGTCCATGACATGCTTGGTACAGTAACAGATAGCATTGGGAGATAACTGTCTACTTGAAAAAGTGTCACTAGTATAAAGGATAAATATATAGTGGATATATGTCTATGGCACTCTTGTTTTGCCTAACTGGCCAGCTAACATTTAATATATCCTAAATGTAATTGTATTTTACAGTTTTTGCATAATTTGACAAAATATATCTCAATTTGACAAAGTGACATTCACACTAATTCCCCATTTATTTTCTTCAGACACCACATATGTCATTTAATCTCAAGTATGCTCTTCTATCTTCTATCATATCAGAGCTCTTGGTAAACAAGTGCACTTGAAAAAAAAAACATAGATTGGGTACAGAATTGTTGGTTGTGTTGGATACATATATTTAATATTCGGAATAAACTGAACTGATCCTCGAGCGCTGCTGTAAGAGAAAACAGTTTGCACAAATGCATAAAAATTCACAGGTTTAGTACATAAAGCCGGTGGGTCAGACTGATTGACATTAACTCTGGAGAGCTTTGCTGTTGTAATTACTGTACTGCTGTGAACTTGAGATGAGCCACATCTGCAAATTTGAATGTGTTTTCAGGACTATACTCTAGATTTTCTCATTTGTGGTGATGAATGATTTCAATCACTGTGATGAATCTCTGACATAAATGAATGCAGAGCAGATGCAATGTGAAAAGACTGGAGCTCAGCCAATAGAGACACTTTCAGGGCACAACAGTAGAGAGTTGATAGAAGTAAAATAATGTAAAAGTACAGTAGTTATAGGGGTGATTCTTTGTTAAAATACATTATTTTGTGTAATACAATGTTAAAATGGTTTAAGGTAAAAAAAAAAACTTTTCACATACAATACGTTATAGTAGCTCCTGCATACATTTTTGGAAGCTCATCGTTCTGAAAAGTGTAATGTGCTCTGATTGGCCAGTTGATCCTATGCATTATGATTGGCTAAACACCTATGATTGGAAATGTCATACCCCTTACCATATTTGGATACTTATGAACTCTCGAAGCTTAAAGAGATGAATAAATATATTGTAATCAGTGATTTTTAATAGTGTCTTTTGAAACGCCAAATAAAGTACACACATGTGTCTTTTT
The DNA here is from genome assembly GCF_027580225.2 of Misgurnus anguillicaudatus. Classification (NCBI taxonomy): domain Eukaryota; kingdom Metazoa; phylum Chordata; class Actinopteri; order Cypriniformes; family Cobitidae; genus Misgurnus; species Misgurnus anguillicaudatus. The sequence continues at coordinate 11,618,938 of NC_073346.2, forward strand.
AGGAGACTGCAATTGTATTTATCGTGTAAAGCAGTGTTGCCAGATTGGACTAAGGATTTCCAGCCCAACTACTGCTTAAAACCCACCCATTTCAAAAAATACCAGCCCAAAACGCATACTGTTATTATGACTTTTATACAATAAAACACACAGAATTTATTTTCTCATTTAACAACCAGACTAACAAATCGCACCATGCAGAGCTGGGGGGGGGGGGTGGTTTGTTTTTCAATACCTGGTGCAGCTTATGCCACATATATGCAGTGCATCTTTTATTAAATATAATTAATATATTTAAATTTAATAAAAACCTCAGAAGAGGACTATATTTTAATTGTTCTTGTAAAACAACAGTTCTTCTCTAATAATTCTTAAATCATTGCATTATACTTTTCTTTTTATATTAGTACTTAAAATGTGTGCTTAATTTAATTTATTTAATTTATATTATTATTTAACTTAGACCCATGGGTTTCATCTTTCAAAAGATGACAGGATTTTCCTGAACCATATTGGCTACACTGAACCATAACTAATTTAAACATCGCATTATATTTTAATTTATAGTTTGTTTTTATGAAAAATAATAAAAGTGATGTTTATAGTCGAAAATAAAACCCCACCTGTTGCATCAAAAATCAAGCCAGATTTTAAAGACCCACACAATTAATTTAATTCTAGCCAGACATGACAAAAAGGAGCCCAAGTTGTCGAGAACCCGCCCAATCTGGCAACACTAGTGTAAAGCTATAATAAAACTTATTGACAGTTATAAAATCCAAGCGGTTTTCACAATTTTGCATTATTGCAAAACAGATTTACAGTAAATATATACAATATAAGTACAGGCAGTAGAAACAAACGCATGAAATACATACTGGTCAAAAGTTTGAGAACACTCACTTGTTCTTTATTTATAGATATTTTTCCACATTACGGAATAATAATAAGCTCATACAAACTATGGCATAACACAAATTTAACAGTTGATGACTAAAACAATCCAAAATAAATAAAAACTCTGTTATATTTTATCATCTGAAGCGCAGTTACCCTTTGCCAAGAAATTGCAAAATTGCACTTGTGTCATTTCATCAAGAAGCTTCTTGAAGTTTCATCTTGGGATGAATTTTAAAGGTGCAGTGTGTAATTTTTAGAAGGATCTCTTGACAGAAATGCAAAATAATATACAAAACTATATTTTTAGGGGTGTATAAAGACCTTTTTATAATTAACCGTTATGTTTTTATAACCTTAGAATGAGGCGTTTTATCTACAAACACAGAGGGTCCCCTTACGTGGAAGTCGCCATTTTGTGCCGCCATGTTTCTACGGAAGCCCTTAATGGACAAACTTTTTTTACTAAGTTATCTCCGACGATGACATGTTTTTCCGGTGGCGGCTACCGTAGCTTCTCTTTGCGTTTTAAAAACAAGGGGTGAGCAGTGGACTGAGCCGTTGGTTGCAATTTGCAACCACACTACTAGACATCGCTAAAATTTACACACTGCACCTTTAAAGAATATTGAAGTTCACATTTAATCTAAATTATCTATTTGTTTTCTAATAACAGAAATAAATCTATTTGCACAGGTATATTTTTGTCTACAAAAGCAATTTCAAGCATTTAACCATACACCTTCAGATTAAATGATTTTTAAGATCATAGTTAACATTTCAATCAACTGTTTTAAAACTTCTGACTGGTAGTGTATATATAATGCATGCTACATGTTAGCCAGCTACATAACATTAACCTGCTGCAAAATACATCCCAAAAAAACAAATTTTTAAAACTTTAAGATGTCTGCTGGAGCCAATAAGGCATTAGTCCAGGCAGGGCCATAAGGTCATGCATATTGCTGAGCTCTGCAAATCTCTAATGTTTCCCTCCAATGTTATTACTATGTTTAAGCAAATCCCTTATCCTCACACCACAAAGGCATTTTGCTCGCCCTTAAGTGAATAAAAATCTTATCTACTACAGGCAGCCCGGCAGGCCTGTTGACACTCTCGCACAAATGACTTCACCCGAGCAGAACCGAGCTGAAATCAGCACACAGTCGTACATTACAGTGCATGCTTAAAAGGGAACAGCAAAGCGTCTATTCATTTCGTAATTGAATTGTTTATCTAATCTACAATTATTTATTTCTCAGCATTTCTCTGAGCATCTTGTCGGACGCCTTGCTTGTTGGCTTTAGGAAAATGTAGTTAACAATATTCATTAGTAAGTATTGAAAAGCATTTCTTGTAATTCACCAAAGACCTGCAGCAATTTTAATACTGTTTGTGCTACAAACAAGAGCACAATAGTCAGTGCTCACGTTTTCATTGGCCTTGGATCCTAAAGTACATTTCACATTCATTTCTTTCTCATTTATTAAATAAAAAATCAATTATTGAATTGAAGAGCTTATGAAAAAACTGCTAAATGCCACTTCCATTAAAATTAGATAATGATATTAATAATAATCCTCTCAGCACATATTATATGTTTATCAAATACATTCGCTTTCAAATCTGATTAGGAAGCTGTCAATCCAAATCTCACTAGCCAATTAGAGTAAAGCACGGTTAAGTCCCACCCACAAGAGAGGCTTGTGCCAGATTACATAAAGGAAAAGTGGGAAAGTGTAAATGAAAAGAAGTGAAAGAATAAACAAAGTATATTTAAATTTGTTACATTTTTGCCTTTATGTTTAAAATATGTTTTTCTTCATGCTTATTTTAGATCTTTTTTCATTTCTTGAAAGTTTGCGTTCAATTTATCCGGCACAAAAGTAATCCAATAGATGCATTGCAACTGGCATAATCTAATTTACAAAGATTCAACAAATGTTTAATATAAAGCTGTTGACTTCTAGACATTGATTGTACGAGTAAACCACATGCACATATATTGGGTAGTGTGAAATTTTAGATAAAAGCTCAGTGATGTTTCATTGCTTCTCAACGTGCAATAATTCCCTCAAGTTTACAGTTCTTTATCTTTGTATAGATAGCATTGATCTGGGTGATATGAAACAAGTTTAATCCAGCTGTGAGGCTGAGATAATCATACAACATTGCCGTAATTTGTTTTATGGACCTGCAGCTAGTAATTATGGTGAGATAATACAAGGGACAGTTGAAATGGACGTCCTGAAATGGACCAAAAGTGCGACCACTAAGTGGTCATATGTGCTGGCACAGTCCCCAGAATGCTCTGTTTTATGGTTGCATTACTGTTCAAAATAAAGGTTACTCTATCTGCGCCTTTCCTTTTCCATTCCCCATTTGCTCTGTCACATAATTGAGTTACCAGCGTCGGATTTCTGGGCCCTAAAGTGGCCGGCCGACCAAAACAAATTACATCTGAATTTTAAATCATAACTACTGCTCATTATCCAACCTAATGGAAGGTACTGGTCAAGAAAATTGCGTCCTAGATGGGAACAAGACATCAGCATTATAAATGTGCTCTGCTTACCACACATAAATCAAATTACTGATGTGTTACAGGTGGATGACAGTCACACACCCTAATGCTGATAACCCCAATGTCACACACACATTTAAATCCCATTAGAAAATTGAAATTGCAACTAAAATGATCAAAGATACAAATTGTTTTTAGCATTTTTAGTTTAGAGAAAAAAATAATTGTACAAGTCAGGATCTGACCCTAATTGGTCTACTGAATGCTTTGCCCTTAAGCTAATGGCTAAAAATCAAAATCAACTTTAAATTATTATATTTGTATCATTTTGTAACTTTTATTTATGTTGTAATATATAATTTGTGTACTTTATCAAGCCTGCCTTAGACAAACAAATATAGATCAGTATCTTAACCCTTGTGCATTGTTAAACTTCACTACCATGTCGTTATGTTCAGGATGAAGGCATCCACTAAATGAAACGGCTGTAAAAATGTATCAGATAAATATATATATACAGTGCTGCTAGCCATTTTGGTGCCCTAAGCATAATTCCTTTATAATGCCCCCAACCCTGAGAAAAAAAAAATTGTTTTTGCCAGTTTAATTAAACATATAACTTCATTGCAGAGAGCAAAATCTTCACAGCTTTAGCCAACACACACTACACATTTGAAAGTGAAAACTTTTATAGAATAGCAAAATAGAAAAAAATTACCAAACTTAAATTATCAAAATAATCCAGACATGTTTTTCACAAGTACAATGTCACTTTAAATGAATGACATTAAATAAACATCAATAAACAAGAATAATCAATATTTCATATCAAGATTCAGAGAACTAATTGTCACAGTAATGTTTGCTTCATAACATAAATAATGACGTTTTATATTTATATATAGAGTCGTGATTTGTTAGCCTACCATGTGCACTGACTGCTAACGTTAACTTTGACTGAGAAAGTTTTAACCACCGTCACGTCAAAATAAACCACAAAATAAACTACTGCTCAATATCTAAAGAAACGTAGTGAAAGTAACAGCTGCGTCAGTTATTTGTAAAATGCATATGCATAATGTTTTACAGTAAAATCTCAATTTAGCTTGCAATGAAGTTATAAATTATAACAACATAGTTTGCTAACATTAAAGTCAGCACTGCAAGTTCGAGGCGCATTACGATTAGCAGCAGCTGCAGCCCATGCGCATTTCCCTTATTAGGAATGATTAAACATGATGGACTTACCTGCAAGTGATGCACGGGCATCATCCCGCAGTTTCTTTTTTTTCCGATCCTGACTCCTGCTGTCTTTTCGGGCCATTTCCAAAAGTTGCCTACTGACTGGCCGTTTCTCAACCCGAAGCCTGCAGCCTGCGCGAGGTTGCATATGCAGGCTGCATACGTCATCAAGCCTGGTTTATTTCAGTTAACTGAACATTACATTAGCAAGTCATAAGCATATCACAACAATATACGATTAACTAAGAATAATAGTCAACTTTATAATCGTTAATATTACGAAATGAGAACGTTTTGATGACGTATGTAGAAATGCGACCTCTGAAGGCTGCAGCCTTCGGATTGAGAAACGGCCTCTGTCAAACCTCGTCAGGCAACCGGCACGGACCATCAAAGGCTGGGGGGCATACTTTCTATACTAGAGCAATTAAATTATCTCGTTCCCCCTTTTTGTAACATATACATGGATAAAAAGTGCGTAATAATATTTCTATAGGCTAATGAAATAATATCAGCATTATAATTTTTTTTGATTAGGCTATTTTTGGTGCCCCCTCAGCACGTGATGCCCTACGCACAGCGCGTGATGCGCGTTATGGGAGCGGCGGGGCTGTATATATTTTTTTTTGCACATCTGTTAATTAACTTCAGTCCTGATCAAAACTACTAAATGTTTACAAAAACCCAACTGAATTGCCATGATGTTACCAATTTGGGGAAAACACAAAATGACTAATTTTTTAAATATAAAAAGTCATTGTGCACTGGATTTTTTTACCTTTTATCACACTATTGGGCATGTCAAAGATTAGTAACAACATTGGCTTTGATGCATTGTTAGTTTTTGTGCAGCATCAGAGTACATGTTATTTTTGTCCCTCATTTACTGTTCGTGGCTGTTTTTGCCCCATTGACTTGCATTATAATTGCATTTTTTGATTGCAAAGCCATGACACCATATCATGCATTCTTGATTGTTGGTGGATTTCCCTGTTGGGAAGAGATAAAATTTTTATTGTTAATCTGGTCTGTGCAAAAACAAAACATAGTTTCTGGCTTGTATATGTAGTAATATGGAATATAACTAGGGGTGTAACGATTCATCGTGCAAATGCGCGTTTTCTCAATGAATGAATTTGAATGAATTACGGTGAAATCCAGGCACATCCGAACACCAGGGGGCGCTCCCGTGCAGAAACTCCCTTTGTGACACAGAAGAAGTAGCATTACAAACGCTATTCCAGGAAATGTCTACACATGAATATTTATACGCTGTTCTTCAAATTGTTTCAGGTATTTTCATGATAATAAAGAATATTTTTAATGATTTTGTTTAACGAGTGTTGCTTTTTTAAATGCACATTATAAACGACTCCTACTCATAATGATTTTAGATTGATAAGGACTTCCTACTGACCAAATGCCGTAATACAGGCACAAGCTGTGCATAAAACAAAGAATCGCAGCCTTGCGATTCAGAATCGATTTCACACAGGCATTTTTAATGAGGACCGCGATTGAATCGTTACATCCCTAAATATAACAGCATATTATTGTGTGTATGTGGGTGTACATAACAAAAGGGGAGTGAATTTGCCCACGGTGTATTGTTGAGTTTTTGAAAAATTAAAGGAATGGTCTACCCTTTTGCCATATTGAACTGTGTTATTGCCTCAACTTACACGAATTGATACATATCTATCGTTTTTCGGTGCGTGCACTGTACAGCACATCGTGAATGTGATAGCATTTAGCCTAGACCCATTCATTCCTATGGGACCAAACAGGGAAGCTACCAAACACTACCAAGTTTTCCCTATTTAAAGACTGTTACATGAGGAGTTATACCCGTAAGTATGGTGCCACAAAATAAAACTTTTTTTTTGGTACCATAGGAATGAATGGGGCTAGGCTAAATGCTAATACATTCACAACGCGCTGTACAGTGCACGCATTGAAAAAGATAGATATGTATTCATTCGTCTAAGTTGAGGTAATAACATTGTAGCCAAATTAAGACTCAAGAGCACCCCATAGTGAATTAAAACGTCTCCAACATAACATAATGGTTAATAATTATTTATAAATTATGTATTTTTTAAGTCTGACTGAACCACACAAAAAACCCATTCAATCCCAATATGTGACCAGTCATGGAAAGTTGGGACACAAGTCGGATCTTGGCCATTTTGAGTTATTCACAGATTCTGAAAGTGCAGTTTCTAAGCTTTCCAACGATGTGTAACACATGGAAATCTGATAAGATTTGGAGAAGTTGTGGCCATTTGAATATCGGAACTCAGAAAATCTCAAACCGAGACAATAGAGACGAAAGAGACTCTCTTTTCCAGCTGGGAGAGACAATAGGGTATGTAGTATTTTATGACAGAAGTCCGAATGACAACATGCAAAAATAAACATGACTTTTTACCTTTGTGTTGATCATAAGTCGAATCCAGTCTGTTTCAGATGTGTGAATCATCCAATGACCATTTTTGTCCACAAATGCGTATAATCCGTGAAATATAAATATATAGTATATTGTTTCCATCAGATTTCGCATGAACGTCTGGTAATAGAATATAATATACAATCTGAGGACTATTTACATCGTGTAAGGGTATATGAGATTACACTCCGTTAAACACATGAACCCGCCTTCAAAGTTTGTATTTAAAATAGGGAGGTAGTATAATAGATCATCAAAACAGCGCAGTCGAAAACGTGATGTCCTTTATGGATTTAACCAATCGCTCGCTCGTTCCTCCATCAGCCAATGACTTCATGGAAAATATTGATAGACAAAAATGTAGCCAATTATATAACGAATTCAACAATCTCTGTGTGACTTTGTGGTGTGTGTTTGACTTCATGCTGCGCCGCAAGAACTGACAGACTGATGACGTCAAAGTACCGCGAGAGCGAGTCGAAATTAAACTACTCCGTAAGATTTCTTGAAGAGCTCTCGCATTACTTTGACGTCATCCGACTGCGGCGCCGCATAAAGTCAAGCAGGCCAGTAACGCGGCTGACTGTTATCTGTTCCGCCCCAGCTTCTTTTTTTTCTTTTTTTTGTGCGCCTGAGATTTATTTACAGTCTGGGGAGATGCACGCTGTAAGTTTAAAAAAAAAGCAAACATGTCTGAGGAACAGTTCAGCCGCGTCACTACAGTCACGTGACTTCACGCTGTTCACAACAGACCCGAAAGAGAAGAAAATGCTGAATAAAGTCGTAATTCTTGCTATTTTTGGACCAAAATGTATTTGCGATGCTTCAACATATTCTTACTGACCCACTGATGTCACATGGACTACTTTGATGATGTTTTTATCACCTTTCTGGACATGGAAACCGTACATAGATTTTCATTGGAGGAGACAGAAAGCTCTCGGACTAAATCTAACGTTAAAACATCTTAAACTGTGTTCCGAAGATGAATGGAGGTCTTCTGAGTTTAGAACGACATAAGGGTAAGTCATTAATTACATTATTTTCATTTTTTTTGGGTGAACTATCCCTATTCAGGAGCAACGCTGTTCCCTTTGCGGGCGGGGGCAAAAATACCCGCCTATCCAGTATGTAAATACACACAGACAATTAGGCCCCCTGCTGCACGCTAGAATCTCAGGAAAAACAAGCCGATTTCAACCACAAAATGTATGCTTTTAAATATACAAAAACTGCTATCTCAAACATGGAGAGGCTTCTTCGTGATCTCAACTAACAGATTCTGCAATAAAACGAAAATCACAAATTAAAAAAAAAACCCTTTCTTACTCATTTTCCGCAATTGTGCTGCAGACTTGTGTCACTGGTTTTCATGACGGATACATATGTACACAAACCCTGCCCTCGAGAACACGCAAATGGGTGAGGCGTTTTGGGGTGCATTTATGTTGTAACATTAATATAAACAAAATGGACACTGCTGTTTGGCTTCATTATCTGACAATCGCCTACAAACACCTGCAAACTTCTTTATAATCCCAACAGCGAACTTTGAATGTTGGCGTTTGTGTGATCACAGTGTGAATTATTAGAGCTTGTATGCAGCGTTTACGCACATGCTCCTAAACGTCTTATTAGTCTTATTAAAATATGACTCCCCTTGTGATATCAAAAGGGGATTTGCATTTCATCAGCTCATTTGCATTTAAAAGGACACACCCAATAAAGGCACATTTTTGATCACACCTACAAAGCGGCAATTTGAACATGTAACAATAAATTATCTATATGGTATTTTGAACTAAAAATTCAAAGACGTACTCTGTGGACACCAAAGATATATTTACATCTTAAAAAAGCCTTGTGTACTATATGTCCCCTTTAAATAAACCCATGAACAGTGATTTACAGTGCACCCCATAAACACAATCAAACCTTCAAAAACAGATGGTTTACCGCCCCTTTAAATTTTACATGTAGGCATTTGCCAGATGCTTTTTTAATGTGTATTACAATCGATTCAATCTGTACATTGCTCATCCAGCATGTAATCTGCGGCCGTGCAGAACAGGTACTCAGATCAGAATTCATGCGTTTCTTAACTGCTCCACCTCACTGAGCACAAGCTGATAGCTGTCATCTCTGTTTGAGTATTTGCAGTGCCTCACATAATATTGAAATTGAAAACATTTTGGGAGAAGTTAAATAGCCACAGGTGTAGCGTATAGAGTAGTGATATGGAGTGAATAGATATTTGGAGAAAGCAATCTTATGTAAATTGGTTTATGCAGAGTTATAAGCTTGCTGTTTAATGTATACTGTAAAGCTAATTAAATAATGCTAACTTCACGCTCATTCATGCTAGCTTCATGTTAAATCATGCTACCTGCATGCTAACTCATGCTAGCTTCATGCTAAATCATGCTAACTCATGTTAAATCATGCTAGCTTCATGCTAACTTCATGCTAAATATTGCAACCTTCATGCTAAATCATGCTAACTTCATGCTAAATCATGTTGGCTTCATGTTAACTTCATGCTAAATAATGTTAAAGTCATGCTAAATCATGCTAACTTCATGCTAAATCATGTTAGCTCCATTCTAGCTTCATGTTAAATCATTCTAGCTTCATGTTTAATTATGCTAGCTTCATGTTAAATCTTCCTAGCTTCATGCTAACTTCTAAATCATGTTAACTCCATTCTAGCTTTATATTAAATCATTCTAGCTTCATGTTTAAGTATGCTAGCTTTATGTTAAATCTTCCTAGCTTCATGATAAATCATGTTAGCTTCATGATAAATCATGCTAGCTTCAAGTTAACTTTATGTTAAATCATGCTAGCTTCATGTTAAATCATGTTAACTTCATGCTAGCTTCATGCCAAGTTATGTTAACTTTGTTAAATCATGTTAACATCTTGTTAACTTCATATTAAAACATGCAAACAGCGAGCTAGACTAAAGTAAACTTCTTAAGATGTTTATCCTGTGAAACTGTTAAAAATGTTCAGGCCACGCTTTGTCAAGCCAACATAAGGTTTGTCTTCAAACTTTACTATCTAGTTTACAGAATCAGGTGTAAATGATTGAAGTGCCCATCTTATGACTGCTTTTCCACAAGTTAAATAGGTGTATGAGTTCCATAAAGCATGTTTCAAAAGTTGTTTGCTCGAAATAGCTTGTAGGAAAAGATTGTTACCCATCTCTAGGAGCCTCTGTTTCAGGGCATTTCAGATTGTGCCGTTTTGAGCTAGTCATTACATATTTATGAGCTGCTGCTTTTTTGATCACGCCCCACTACTAACGTCATGTGCACGTGCATAGTGATATCGTGAGCAGTACAGACCATACTGTGTTATTATTTTATATATTATTATTATTAACGGTTTATGTTGCCAACAGACAAATCATGCAGAAAAGTATCACTAATAAGTACACTACAGGAGAAGAAACTCATGACACACAATGATTCCAGAGTAAATTGTGATGTAGCAGTTTCAACAATACACTCGTTTTCCCTGGACAATGCTAACATATTCCCGTTATAAAACATTTTCAAACGCATTATTTCCGCAAATTACAGAAATTAAGACCCGGCGGGGATGTATACTGCTTGTGGACCGCGTGCTAATTGCTAGAAGCTAGCGGGAGGTCCGGACCGTAAAGTTATGAGAGGCTCGGGGGTTAGCCTCGTCAGAAAAGCCGGGGCGGTAAGGCCCGGTCTCGGTTAGTTTGGCAAAAAACTTTTAGTTTGGCAAAGCACTATTACTTAGTTCTTGTACAATTGTAAAATAAATCTGTTAAATATTTTTTTTAACTTTCGAAACCACGCTGTAAACTATCTAGCCTGCAAAAATATCTATATAGCCTACTGTTTACAACCAATTTTAACATCACTATACATTTAAAAGGTATAATTTATGGGATTAGCATCAATGTATGATCTCTGTTTTGAGATACAGATGCTCTAGCATCATAAATGTAGTATTTTGTGACAGAAGATGACAACATGCATAATATAACGTGACTTCTTACCTTTTGTGTTGATACAACGATCGCGAATAGAATCCAGTCTGTTTCAGATGTGTGAATGATCCATGAAAGTCCAATAAAATACATCCAATGACGATTTTTGTCCACAAATGCGTATAATCCGTGAAATATAGATACAGATTTTGCATGAAGGTCTTATCGCCTACAATCTGATGACTATTTGCGTCGTAACACACTGTATATAAGATTACTCCGGGTTCCAATAACCACGCGTTAAAACTTTGTTCTTAGAAGTAGGCGGGAGTATAATCCATAATTTCCAAATAGCGCTGTTATTTCAGTGAGACATGATAACAGCAGGGTATCCGTGAAGTGACTGACTGCTCTGTGCTCTCTCTAGCTACCTGGTGGGTGGAGACCTGCGAGTGGGGTGGTGGGCGGGAAAATTCAAACTGAATGTGATGAAAACGGCTAGTTACGTCACTTCGGAGCTGAGTTTGAACTCGCGCAATCTGAGACTCAAGGCAGAGGACATTCAGAAACCTGTATCTTACTCAAAACAGCATGGATGGATTTTTTTCCAAGTTTGTATGCGTGTGGAAGCATCAAAGACACAAAATAACACCCCAAAACCCAGAAAAAGTCCGTTTTTCATAATATGGGCACTTTAACAGAAATGTAGCATTCAAGGATATTTATTTCAGTCTGAACAAGCTGAACCTTTTCTAAAGCAGTGCTGTTTTTTGTTAACTGAATTCCTTTTTTTTTCTGGGCATACGGACAGACGTTGATGTAGTTTTTAGCTGTGGGCTCACTTTTGACGAAACGCTCTAAGTGGGTGTTCAATCACAACAGACTGGGTCAACTTGACCAGTTAGAGTATATTGCAAGTTTTGAAGGAGGGCTTTAAAGAGACAGAAGACAATTGTTTGGGACAGACTGAGAAAAGAGGTGCTGCAATAATGTCAACATAAAGCACGTAATAGGAGTCCTTTAAGATGTAGGAAATATCAATGATGTTCAATAGTAAAGTTGTTAGATGTTCTTATATTCCTGCTTTAACTGCCTGAAGTTCTGTTACGACAATGAATGACCAATAAATATGTCCAGGGCTATTTAAATCCACTGTAAGAAATGAATTTGCCCAAATGAATACATGATGAGAAGAACGCTTTTAATAGAAAATCTTGAGGAGCAATTTTTCAGTTTAATTGCAGTGAGAGCCTACAGCTACTAAAACTGAATACATTACCTTTATATAAAACAATGTAGTGGTAAAAATCATCTATCATGCAAGCACTTCATGTTCTTTATTGATTTTGCAACCAAGGAAAAGCTATTTTTAACTTTAATGGCCCTATTTTAACGATTTTAGCACATGGTCTGAAGTCCATGGAGCAGGTGGACTCAGGGCGTGTCCGAATCCACTTACTAGTGTACCAGTCGGTGCACCAGTTGCATGGTCCAAAAGAGTTGTATCTATTCGCTTAATGAGTCATGGATGTGTTTTGGGGTGTAACGTGCAATAAACCAGGCAGAGTCTCATCTCCCATTCCCTTTAAAAGACAGTTGTGCTTACGGATTCGCAATCTACATGAGAGCAAAGACTGAACACTTCTCCAAAGAGAAAACCAAGTCATAACTTTAAGTAGGTAATTCTTATAAATGTAATGACTATCCATTATGACTTTTTTAATATTTGACATGTTTATGTGCTGCTGCGCATCCCTGTGTGTATGTGCGTTGTGCACCCCCCTATAGGCGCATATACTTTAGACCAGGCTTTAGTTTGTCAATGGCGCAATCGTTTGCAGTTGCCTCAAAATAGCATCGAGCCAACTATGCGCCTGAACACACCTCGTTTTCAGTTCAGCACGCCCATGGGCGAACAGATGGGCACAAGTGCATTTGCTATTTCAAAAACGTGGCGTAGGACATGAAAATGATAACTGCGTCGGGCTGAAACTAGCAAAAAACACTAAAGGGGCGGACTACACTTTTCATTCCATTTACTTCCATTCATACATCCAAATGTGTCAGACCAAAAACACAAGCTTTTCACTGCACACCAAAGTTCAAGTCAGGTGAACTCTGACCTGCAAATTTATATCACGTGGAGATATATGACCAGTAGAAAACTGGTACATCATGGTGTGACCTTTCTATCTACAAAAAGCAAAAATGGACAAAGCCAATGATCTTATATGGACAGAGCGCTCCCCAACCAAATTTGTAGTAACATCTGAAAAATATTTGCAGGCGCATAGTCTAGTGGCGGCAGTGGCTCAGTGGTTCATGTAGGTTGTCTACAAACCGGAAGGTTGGTGGTTCAATCCCCGGCTCCACCGGACCAAGTGTCGAGGTGTCCTTGAGCAAGACATCTAACCCAGCTGCTCCCGACGAGCTGGCTGGCGCCTTGCATGGCTGACACCGCCGTTGGTGTGTGAGTGAATGGGTGAATGTGAGGCAAAATTGTAAAGCGCTTTGGATGGCCATAGGTCTTTTAAAAGCGCTATATAAATGCAGCCATTTACCATTTAGTGCAGGTGAACTCTGCAAGAAAGTAGATCTCCAGGTTGTCTAGTGTGACCGCCCCTTAAGACTCAACGTTGTTGGTGATAGTGGTTATGTTATGTAACTAGTAAAAATATAAAAGATATGTTAAACAGTATGACTGGCACAAGAACAAGATGCACTTCAGATATATGAGAACATTTAGAATCATCAGTAACTCAATTTCATCTGATATTTCTCATACCTGGTTTATGCCGAACAGAGCCTCTGTGCAATATACACGATTATTACGACAGACGTGTTAACATTGCCTTATGTATTATTATGTGGAAAAGCATGGTAATAACTTCACATTTACATAATGACCCCTCTACAAATGCAAATGCGCCGAGCTGGTAAAGACATCTAGACGGATTATATAAAGACTGTGAAACAAAACTTGTGAATTTAAAGAAAAGTATTGAACCAAAGAATCAGTGTACACGGTTAGACAAATTAAGCATTAAAAAAGCATTTAAAATGCATCTATTAAAAATCAGTGAAACATAAAAATTGCTCTGCTTAGTTGGCGTGCTAATATCTTTGGTACAAAGGAAAATTAATGTTCCCATGAATGAATGATCTGAGATGTTATCATTAAATACAAAGTTAACTTATGATGACATATGGATCTCATCATCATACACCACTAGGGATGTTTAAAAAACTTCTTTCTGCCAATTAAGTATCAGCAGATCTATCAAACATTGATGTTCTTATCTGTTCATCTGTTCACATCAACTGTACATCTGTTGATAATGCTGAGATAATCAATTCAATTAGGTAGGCCTTGAATACCTTTGAGATGAATAACTACAGTACTGTAGGTCCATAATATGAATACCTTCAGGAAGATATCAGTCTATAGATGGTTTCAGCAGCAACAACATAATCAAATGGTTGTTTATTTCTGATAAAAAGATAAATAAATGTGAAAGGTAAATTACATTTGTTCATATATCATATCTAACGTGTATCAATTATTACACTGAGCTAATGTTACTGTGTAAAATAAATGTATACGATGTTAGCTACAGGTCCTTGAATTCTTGCCTTAAACTCCTCCGCACAGTTGTGATCAATGCTCCTCGTCTCCTCTCGTCTTTAGTGAGTCAAAACATTGTATTTTTTGACAATGTATTTGTTTCGGAGACAGTGGCAGCCAATAACTTCTTTTTATTTACAAATAAAATAAATAATTTCGCACAATACGAAGTTCATCACGACATGTATGTAGCCCGTCGTGTGTGGTTTTTAATTTCAAAATTTTTATTCGGTGCGTCGAGTGAACCTGTGTCTTGTCAAAATAAGTGCCTGCTGCAGACGCGTCTAAAGGGTTTATAATAAAAGAGACGCTCGCGTTTGCCAGATACTCACATAATCTCATGCGTAATTAGGGGAGTGTCTTGCGTGTATTTTGTGAACATTAGCGTCTCTTTTATCATAAACGGGTTTGACGTGTGTGCAGCAGGCACTTATTTTGACAAAACACGTGATGCACATGGTTTACATGACACAACAAACACAGATTTTGAAAGCACGAGCAACACACATGACACTCCGAACACATATTTTGAATTTGCGCCCCTCGGAAGAGCAGTCACGACCCCACTAGCCAGACTGATAAACAGAAGTTCAGTTCGGGTCAGGTGCGTAACGTGAAAACGCACATGTGTCCGATGAAACCATCTATGTAAGACCAGTGGCGGCCGGTGACTTCTCTGTGGCGCAAATTCAAAATATGTGTTCGTTGTGTCAAGTTCATCATTTGTCATGTCAAAATACGTGTCTGATTCATACACATCAAAAAGGGTTTATGATAAAAGAGACGCTCACTTTCACAAAATACTCGCAAGATACTAACTTAAAACTAAACTCTGATTACACATGAGATTAAGCGAGTATCTGGCAAACGCGAGTGTTTCTTTTATTATAAACCCCTATGAAACATCTGCAGCAGACACACATTTTGGCATGACGAGCCACAAACATGGCGGGCTAAATACATGTTGTGACGAGCTTCACATTGTGCACCTTCGAGAAAGAAGTCACCGGCCGCAACTGGTAAACCCCAAGATCTGTTCTTTAAAAGAGTTATATTTTAGAGACTTGACTTGAATTTTTTATTCAAACTTGAGATATTTTTTAGTATGTATTCAGAATCTGCTTATATATGTAACTGTTTCAGTATTGTTAGGTTTCTTTGACGACAGTGAGTGTATGAGTGTTACGAACTGTTCAGTAGGGCTGGGTACGGAACCCCGGTATTAAACTGGCCCCGGGGCTAAATTATGAAAGACCGTAGTATCAGTAAGATCTGACGCTATTGGTTCTGCTTTCGGTCCTGGAGAAAAAAATAAAAATAAATGTACTATGTATTCTTGCTTAATGTTTTCGTGCACATTTTATCTCGCCAAACATTTCTAATTTGCGATCATATTAAGACGTTTGTCTGTGAGATCTCTCATGCGCGCCGCGGAGGCTGTCTGTCACACACACAGAAAACAACGAGCGCGGCGCACGCACACTCATAACAGCACAAAAACTACCGCTTAATACAAAGAGTGACGATGGCGGATTGAGCAAAACATTCAAAAGTGTGGTTATACTTCACTAGAGTTGATGCAGACAACGCAACAAGATGTTTGCATGTAAGGGCGGAAACACAAGCAATCTGTCAAAGCATCTTTCAAAAGTGTATTACGTGCAGAAAGAAGCTGTGTCCCAATTCAAGGGCTGCGACCTTCTAAGCATGTGACCTTAAAAGGCGAGCACTTAGTCTTTCAATGTGAAAGCCTCAGAAGTTCGCGAATAGTACTGAAATTAGACAATCTAACCCTCGGAGGACCCATAATTTGCGTCACCTGCTGCACGCGCCCACCGTGCCTGTCAGCAGGACACAGCGGAGACGTTTCTGACTTATTTAAATAAATATGGAATCAGAAAAATATTCATTTATTTTAGAAAATATGACACGTTGATGTAGATTAAACTATTCAACAGTATATCAAATTAATCAACCTTAGAAATACGCAACATAAACAGAATAATATTAACACAAGTCACAGCCTCAAGTCGCGCTGCTGTGACGCAATCGGTCTTAAAATACGTCCTTAGAAGGTCGCAGCCTGCCAAGTTTTTGACTGCCTAGCTAGCTCATCTCTGGTGGTTGCCCCATCTACGTCAGGCATGTATGCTAAAATCATGTTGAATCAACATTGTTCACGTCATTTAAAATAAATGTACAATCTCCCTAATTGGTTTGCTTACCTTACGTTGAAATTCTGTTGATTTCTTTTGGGAGAAATGACGTTATGCATTCAACATATTTTCTACTTCTTTTTAAAATCCCAAATAAAGAAAAATCAGCATGTAAACATTTATTTGGCTAAATGCACAGCACTTTAAGTTAGTTTACAAAATAGCCTACATATAAATATCCTATTTAGAGTATTTTTTTTGCAGCTTTCACGCTGGTGCATTAACAAATATATGTATAATATTTAGAAATGATATCCAGAAATTAATTTGTAGGCTAATAATGAAATGCAGACACATAATTAACTTAATCATGTGAACATAGGTTCGTGATCAAATGTTAACAAAAGTACCAAAGTACCGATAAGAATACTGTTAAAGCACCGGACCGTTAAGCAGTACCGGTAAGAGTAATACCGTTAAAACCTTAACGATACCCATCCCTACTGCTCAGGGACACAAAGGGTGAGGATCCAAATACAAACTTTATTCAATAGGTAATCCACATTTAAAACCAGAAAAGCATGCATGGGGTCATGCACATCAAGCAGTCCAAAAACCAAGACAATGAATCAACGGAAAACCAAAGATGAAAAACAAACACTGGAGCCGGACTAAAATGCATGTATAACATTGCTACTTTAAGCTTTTTTCCATGCCTTGGTTCTTGGATTGTTCATACGTGTATATGATCCCTCGCCTGTTTTATTGGATTTTTGATTGTGGATTACCCTTTCAATAAAAAAGCATATGGATATGAAAGTTTCTGTTGTATTTAAAATGTATTTTTTTATCTTGATTTTGAATCTGAAAACACAAAATAGAACCGCATCAGCTTCCAAAACCATCTTTTCAAATGATCTCAGTCGCATACAGCAACGCATGCATTTATAGGAGTTGCAGGATATAAATAGTACTGTCATGACAACAGTTGAAGAATATTATTTGGCTAACTTGTAATGAGAATGTGATTGTGCTAAAAATACATTTAGATTTATGCAGATGCTCTCATCCAAAGCGATTTACAGTGCATTCATGCAATACATTTTATCAGCATGCGTGTTCCCTGAGGATCAAACCCACAACCTTAGGGTTGCTAACGCAATGAGAGAGGGAGAGAGAGAGAGAAAGAGAGAGAGTTGAAAGATGTTATTAATGGAGAAATGCTGACTTACAATATACTGTGTGCACAACTAATAAACTGCTTTATTTGCACCAGTGTCATTGACGTCAGCAGAAATAAATGCATATATTCCAACCTTATCTCATGAGAATTTGTACGCATTTTATCATTTTATAAGTTGGCAAATTTGTGAGAACTCATAGATGTTTATTTAAAACAGATTGTATAAAAAGCAAATTTTGTTAATACAAATTAGCCACTTTGTAAAGTACATACGAATTGCCTTGGGATGCCATGTTGAATATTCACTCAATTATGACATATATCACAGTTCATGACCCGTCATCCTTGACCTTTGAGTTCAGCTTGAACACATATGTGTATTGACCCACATCTATCACTATTAGCTTTGAATATACATCCAATCATTTTAACATGACCCTGGTGAATTTTTTCAATATACAAATACTGAACCAAAGCACAATTCAAATGTGAAAGCTTTTAATGTCTTATAATCAGTTGTGCTGTCATGATTCAAAACAGTCATTTTAGTATACCATAATATTCCTGTCAAATCTGTGATTTCAAGCTACTTTATGTGCTCATAATGTGTTATTTTGTAACTCTGACAGCTGTGATATGTAAATGGATAAATTTTCATCAACATAATGATGTTACAAAAACATTTCTTATTATAAATGATTGTAGTGACTTGCTTTTTTCCAGCTTCAGGTCTAGTGGTGCTTTACATAATAAAAATATTTGTATAGTTTATTAAAACACCACACAAATAATAAATGTGACATAAAAATTTGAAAACCAGATTAATCTTAGGTTAAGCGCACATGTACTTTTTATTTAAAAACATGCCCCATGCCCCAAACATATTACATATTATAACACTTGAAACACTTAAATATAAAGTCCATGTAAAAATAAAACATGTAACATAAAAACTTTAGCCAAAAAATATTAATTAAATAAAAAACCCATAACATCCCACCCAAGACCCAAAACATACTAAAAAACCCAGCAATGTACAATATAAAAGAACCTCAATCTCTTGTGCCTGAAATAACAGTGAACACATTAAGAATAATATGACCGATGGCAAGTAAGCTGTGAAGGTCACAACAAAACTACTGATGATGGAGTGAAGCCTTCACCTCTGTGGATGCACCTTATTTTTCCCTGTAGGATCCGGCTATTTCTGTGCATGATGCATGGAAAGGCATGAAAAATTGACATTTTACAGAACAAATAAATAAGCTAATATATCTGTATGATGTTTATCTGGATTTTATCAATTTAAACAATTCAGCACGTTTATATGGCCATAATAAATGAATGTCAGATGAAACCGAATGACAGTCTGAATTGAAACAGTATCACTGATCATTGTTTTAGCATTATATTTACATATTAAGAAGATTTTACAGTGGAAATAATGTCAGCTTTGACGGTCACTCATGGATGACTGAAATGTTTGTGTACAGCAAATAAAGCCGGGTGTATACTGCTCAGGGGCGGAGTTGGACCCAAAAACCTACCGGGAAATTTCATAGAATACCAGCCCTCAGTGGTCAAAAAAAGAAAAAAGAAAATGGTTCCCTGTATATAAGCAAATGCTGAAATCTAAAATTACAATAAAATGACTGCACAACATCATGAAATAGCAAGTGTAATAATTATTATTTAAAAAAGCTTAAAGTCAACAACAGTTCCCTAAGCAGTTGCTTATAAAATGATTAAGCCTGTTTGGAGAGAGATATTTAATGTGACAGAATGTCAGTCATCATGTGAAGTTGTCATTGTTTGTGTCAAAGTTGTGCATTTGTTGTAACATTAAAACAGGAGATAAGACTAAGGGCCAATCTCATTTCTCTGTCTTACCCCTTCCCCTGTGTCTTCGTCTTCCCCTTGCCCCTCGAAACCGAGTAAAGGGCAAAGGGGTAAGACAGATCGTTCGTCTAAAAAATGAGACACCACTCGATTACCGTTTGCGTCACCTTCCCTTGACGCTAAAGGGCGATTTATAGTCGTGCGTAGGTTCTACGCCGTAGCTACGTGCGTAGCCTGACGCGCACCTCGCAAAATTTTTACCAGCGCGTCAGTTCTACGCGGACCGCAAGCGCTGTGATTGGTCCACCAGAACCCCTCCCGTCAGGTAAAAAAAACTGCGTCATAGGTCTGTGACGGTGAAAACAAAGATGAGCCAAATTGAGGAGTGATTTAACTCAAACTGCAACAAAAGTCGCTGTTTATATACTTCAATCATTGCTGGTCTTCTCAAATTATACACAACAAGTTGCTGTTTCTTCTTCGTTTGTGGGTTAACTTGCCCGGTTTCTTCTTCTCTGATGGTCGCGCTGCTATTGTGGTTACACGCGTGGGTACTGCCCACCAGCGGTCGCGCGTGTTTGCACGTCGACGCGGACGACGACGCAAAAGTATAAATGAAAACCGACGCAGAACCTACGACGTCGCTGCTACGCCGTAGGACCTACGCACGACTATAACGAGCCCTTAACTGGCTGCTACGTAAACAGACAAGCGTTGACAAACAAAGAAGATGCAGTTGTCTCAGGTTGTGGTATCGATTGCCTGAGCGGAGCTCAACAAATAGCGCATAACTTAGCTGCTAGCTAGCGCCTTAACTAGCGATAAAAAACCCATTACAATTAAAACCGCTTGAACATTTTATTAAAAGTATCATAAAACATGAGTGTCATAATATATTCTCAATTAAACTGCAGAAAATAACGTTACTTTCATTCTTCGACTCCTCGACAGTTCGACGTTCATCAGTAAAACGTCTTGATGCCGGCTCTCCTGAGATATTCCTACGTTAATGTTTACCCCTCTCTTTCAAGTGTGGTCCTTATCACACTTCGTTTCAAGGGCTATGTATCCCTACGCCTTGGCCCTAGCCCTTGATCAAACTGAGAATTGAGACACCACTTCGCCTCACATGAACCCGCAAAACCGAGGTGAAGGGGTAAGGGGAAGGGGTAAGACAGAGAAATGAGACGCACCCTTACTCTGTGCTGCTTGGAGCTCCATTCCTCTGTGGGTGTGGCGGCTATGCTTTTTTATTGGTTGTTGCGTTAAATCTTACCCAGTTACAACAGTGCTATTTTCTGATTGGCTATTGGGTTGCACTTTATTTTACAGTAGGTGTATTTACCTTGTACATATATGGTAAATAAGTTGTACTTGCCGACAAATGTGTGGTACTTACTTTTAGGTATCTACATCATCATTACTGGTATCATAGGTATCATTACTGTACTTACCAGTAGTACATACTTGGTAGTTAATATGTAACTCTAGGTAAGTACTGGGTAATAACATATACATAATTATAGTGTACGTATACTGTAACTAATGAGAAACACTAGTGTACTTACAAATTGTATATACACAATAAGTGTGTGGTACCTGCAGGCAAGTGTAAGCTATACTTATACCATACGTATATAATAACTAAGAACAAACATTACTGATGTGCCATTTTGGTACATTACTCAGACTCAGTATCTTTGTCCTTTAAACCAAGCATTAAATAACCGTATGCATTAACCACTGGGTATATTCACTAGTACGTCCATGGTAACTGCATGAAAACCGGACTGTAAAATAAAGTCTTGCTTTTTACACAGTTATTACATAAGACCTACCACCTAAGATATAGCATGATATACATGTCACTGTCCGGCAAACCCAACCATTGACTATCATACGCATTAACTACTGGGTACATTTATTAGTACACACTTATTGTGTACATACAACTTGCAAGGACAGAAGTGTTTGATATTAGTTATCATATATATACACTATAAATAACTGTCATTTACCCTAACTGGTCTGTAAATACTAAATACTTAAATTGTACATTTATTTGTAAGTACAGTAAGTATGTATCTGTTATTACCCAGTACTTATCTAGAGTTACATCATAACTACCAAGTATGTACCACTGGTAAGTACAGTAATGATACCAGTTAATTACCATGTAGATACCTAAAAGTAAGTACCACACATTTGTCGGTAAGTACAACTTATTTACCATATATGTACAAGGTAAGTACACGTACTGTAAAATAAAGTGCTACCGGCTATTGTGTTTATTTTTTTTTGATTGGCTGATAAGTGGAATGCTCGATTACTAGAACTCCAGGGGAGACGGGCTTGATAGAGAGAACAGTGCGGCCTGCCAGATACATTTTGAGCGGTGCAGCATATTAAATATATGATAAATAGTTTCTAGTATGGCGGGAGTGCAAGACTAAAGACAGAAAACACGGTTATTATCAGACCGGCCCTCGCGGCCTCAAAACACTACCGGCCCACTAGGAAAAGTCCCGACTCTCCCGATTGCCACTCCGCCACTGATACTGCTGCAGACGTTGAACTTGCAGGTGACTCCAAAAGGTCCTGACAGATAGCAATAAAAACACAGCAGGTAGCAGTAAACATAACACTTTTTTATTATTAACATTACATTACATTTAATAATAATTTCCTATATATTAATATTTGTAAAGACGATTATAATATGAATAGTTATAACTTTTGGAATTATTTACAAAAATGTCACTTCATCTACAATCACTTTAGTTTATTTTATTATTTTAATATTAAGATATTAGGCATGTTAGTACACAATTCAACTTTAAGATAAAATAAATTGAAATAAACTAGACAACAAAGAGGATAAAAAAGTTTTTTAAAGCCATTTCATTTCCTGCATTTTATTTTTTGCGCAATTTTTCCCATATTGAGTTGACCTATACTCTCCAGATAGAGAACTGGCATGATAACACAGCCTGATGATGTGAAAAACACTGCAATAAATATGAAAATACAGTTGTATATTTCATAATTCAGGTGTGTATTGTGTCCCATTGAAAAGATAACTGCCGGTGGTAGATAAACAATGAAAGCCATAACAAAACTGCTTATGATGGTCCGCATCGCTCTCTTCTTCTGTGGGTGTACAGTATTTTTCCCAGAGGGGTCTTTTTTTCTCAGGGCCTGAAAGACAGATATGTCACAAAAACCAATGACAGGCAGGGCGATAAGCAGAGGCGAAGACCCTAAAACGGTTGAATTAAGCTGATGATTCGATGCTATAAGGCATCCAAAACAGCACATAAACAAGTAGATGGTCAGCGCGATCGTCTTCCTGATCACGGTCATTCTGTTTTTGTTCATATAAATAATTGGATGAAGTACAGCAAAATAATAATCCCCACAGACACAAGCCATGAAGAGGGGTCTGCCGGATACGATTAGCGAATATGTGAAGTTGCTAATCCAGGCGAGTTCGTCATTTTTCCATATCATGAAATTAATGATGCCTAATGGAAGAACAACCAGGTAAACAATATCAATGACGGTCAGATTAAACACAAAAAAGTCATTAGAGATGGTCTGTCTTTTAAAAAGTTCCCGTAATATCATCACACTGGGTGGGAGGCCTAAGAGGAAAAAAAACACAGAGTAAAAAGGCCATATCAGACGACCCATAGATTGGCTGGCGCAAAAATAATCCTGGGTGCCATTCTGTACGAAACTTGAAGAATTCTGGGATGAAGATATGAATGTCCCGAGCTGAATAAAAAGGAAAACATCCTGTCATGTGTAATATTATTATTTTGATAATCATCATCGGGTCCAACTATTTTTGAAATTGGACAGATTTGAGTGTATTAACTCACAGTACAGTTTTATCCATAAAAGTGCAGATTTGGGACTTTTCAAATTGCTGAATTGAAATTTAAGTTTGAATATACCTCTGTAATTAGTATTAAAAGAAATGAAATTGTCTTACCTCAACAGTGCCCATAACTAAGAGAAAGTTTTCGAGAGGAATAAGCTTTGTTTTGGAGTGACTGACTCACAGGTGTATACTGTAATGAGGCAAATCCTTTAGTTCTGTCGATTTAAAATATCGAACAAACCACCTGTCCAGTTTACAATATTAGGGTTTTTAATGAATGATCATGTTGCCTTCATGATATGTAAATGCATTTGTTTTGTTAAATGTTTAAAATATGTAAATGGATTATAATAAATCTATTACCTAACATCCACCCCTCCTCAGTCTCAGTAAATCACTCTCTCACCCCATGCACTGCTTATAAGGCAGCAGCAAAAATGGACAAGATCTGAAGCAGTCACAGTAATACTAAACAATGAACATTTGAGCAATCAGATTAGTGGATTTAAACTTTATTTGCAACTTAAAAAAATGGAAACAAAAAGGTTTGCCAGTCTTCAGCCAGCTAGGGGAGAGCAGGGCACCACCTAATGCATTTTTGCATTCAGAAAATATTTAAGTTAGATGAATCAATGAATTTTACACATTCAACACACACACATCTCTGCTACAAATGAACACTTGAAGTTTGTTCTGGAGTCTCATACAATTTCATAGAAAGTAACAAAAGTGCAAATGTTACAACTTCATTGTAACAGGCAGAGGATTTGTTGTAACACTTGATAGAAAACTCAAAACACAAGTATTCAATACCATTCGGTCTATACTAGAAGTGGTTATTGTTTGTACATCTGTCAATAATAGATAAATAATAATTAATACCTATGTTGTATTTACAGTTATCACTTTGATTTATGAAATGCACATTGTTTTCAATTTAGGAATTTGTAACACTTGTGTTACTGTACATCTAACCCTGCTGTGGAAAAATATTTTTGTCATTTTGTCAGGAGTTGCTGAAATGTTTGTTGTGTTATGTTTTAGTGATATTATCAGTGATTAAGATAATATAAGGATGGATTTGGTGACTTGCGCACCCAACTCAGAAAAAGAAAATTACCTTTCATTCAGGATTTTTTTGTCAGTAAGAGAAAAAGATTAAATGCACAGATTGCTTGGCGCTGTAAAGCAGCAACCCCTACTTAACAAATGTACCAAATATTTACATCACTATACATGAAAGAAAGTGATGTAATACTGTATGTGACCAGTGACCCTGTCTGTGGAATCCAGATGAAGTCTCATGATAGATTAACAGTAAGCATTAGTTTAAGAGCGTCAGAGTTTAATTTTAGTCACTAAGTTCACATTGATTCAGTCTTTGACATGCACTCTTAAAAATGTGTTTTATCCCCTAAAGCAGTGGTTCTCAAACACTGTATACGGTGCATCCCTTTGAGGCCCCCAAAAGAAAATTTATGACACAAAACATTCCAAAACTTAAAATTTGAATTATACAGAACATATAAAATTATTCAATGTAGTGCTGTTCATTAATAGCCCTATTTTTCTGACATTTAATTACACAGAATTTATGATAAATTAATTATTTTTATAAAATGTTATTAAACTGGGGGGCCCCTGGCACCATCTCAGGGCCCCCAGTTTAATAACCACTGATCTAAAGGACCCTTTAGGTCCTCCGGATATTTAAGATTCTTTATAGAACCATTCAGCCAAAAATGCTTCTTATATGGCATCGTGAAGCACCCTTTATTTTAAGAGTGTGGTCTTATACTCAATCAATAAAGATATCAAAATTATATTTTTTACAGAATGTTCTTAACATTATATAGGATGGTTTTTATGTAAACAGTAAATCACAAAAAACTACTTACCCTAAATTAAGCATGTCATTGTTTTATTTGATTCATTCGAGCTGCCTTCACTCCTCAAATTTGTGATTAAATTAGTTTCCATTGATTACCATTACTTAATGACATACTGTTCTTAGTATTAACTGCTTAGAAAAATCATCTGATCATAAACACACAGCTATCTAAAAAGAACTACAATAAATTCATTTTTTTTTTGCGAGATTGTATTTTTTATTAAATAAAATGCACATTTTATTAATGATACTGTATGCACACATGGAACTAGCTCGGTGACACCAAAGGGATATGTGGTTAAACGTTGTTCATGGTATTATCCTAAAATAAATCTTCTGTATATTTTCCAGTCACACATGTTAGGAGTATGCAGGAGTCATTAGTGGTTTGTCATGTTATGAACTATAAGCATAAACATTAAAGAAATGTTTCTAAAAACTTTTTCTAAACTTTTCAGATGTTCTTCATTCACAAGTTAGATAAGAGTAATGGTACTTCTCATTGAAGTGTATATTGAAAGGTATTCTGTATATAGTATGTCTATTTATCCATACAAGATAATAAAATAATACACTGTAATACATGCTGGGTCATATTCAACCCATTATTGGGTCAAAAAGGGACAAACCCAACCCATTTTAATTTAATCAACACTATAAAAAATTATTCCGTAGAAATTACAGTGTTATTGCAGCTGGGTTGCCGGTAACTCACCGTAGATATAAATTTATGTTATTTATTGGCAACATTTTGTTCAAAGTTAAATGAACATTAAGCATTTACAAGTCGTTGTCTTTACAGAGTAAAACTAAAATAACAGCATCAAGCAAAACATTCTGGGAAACAAAATCTGCACTGTAAAAACTTTCCGTAGAAATTACAATGTTATTGCAGCTGGGTTGCCGGTAATTTACCGTAGATTAAAATTTATGTTATTTACTGGCAAGAGTTTGTTCAAAGTTAAATAAATTTTAAATATTAACAAGTCTTTATCTTTACAGAATAAAACTATACAATAACAGCCTCATGCAAAGCATTCTGACAACTAGAAATCATCATCAACCTTTTTGTGTTTTTTGCTTCAGATTTCGTTTTCCAGAATGTTTTGCTTGATGCTGTATTTTTAGTTTTACTCTGTAAAGACAAAGACTTGTAAATGTTTAATGTTCATTTAACTTTGAACAAACTGTTGCCAGTAAAAAACATACATTTAAATCTATGGTAAGTTACCGGCAACCCAGCTGCAATTTCTACGGAATTTTTTTACAGTGTGAAGCAAAAAACAGAAAAAGGTTGATGATGATTTCTGGTTCCCAGAATGCTTTACATGAGGCTGTTATTGAATAGTTTTATTCTGTAAAGATAAAGACTTGTTAATATTTCAAATGTATTTAACTTTGAACAAACTCTTGCCAGTAAATAACATAAATTTAAATCTACGGTAAATTACCAGCAACCCAGCTAACATTGTAATTTCTACAAATTTTTTTTACAGTGTACACTGTAAAAAATCCAATTAATGAAATGTTGGACGGGCAAAAATATATAAGTTAAACCGATTTTCTTGTTTGAGCTTAGTTGAGAGAACATATTATTTTAAGTCTAGATAAATCTGTGTTTAAAACATTAAATAAATGGTTATTTTCAAATTCAGTCAACATTCAGAATGGCTATGTTGACTGAACTAATTAAGACAAATCTGGTCAATATGTGGACTTCAGGGCCGCATTAAGAGCTCACTGGGCCCCGGGGCTATGAATTACTGCAGGCCCCCCCCAACACCACTTTAGGTCACCAACTACAGAGAGAACACATTTTTCTAAAACACTGCTGAAGTTGTTTTACATAAATATAATCTAGAATAATTCAGAATAACAGTTGCACAAAAAAAGCTGTTAGATTAACACTAACCTGTAAACATGACTTGCTAATAGCGAATATAGGGGTGGGCGATGAGCTAAATGTTTTATCATTATACGAGTCATTTTATCTAACAATAATGATATACTTCACAGTCAAGTTATATCACTTTTAATAGGAATTTTATCATATGGAAATTTAATGCCACTAACATTTCAGAATTCTTTTGACCAATTTCCATATCACAAAAAATAATAGTCACTTAAGAAAATAATCTCAAGCTTACTGATGACAAGAGTTACAATTAATAACTAGATAGAAAAGTTTGTTGACAAACTTTATGTTGGCTTGACAAAGCCTGGCCTGAACGTTAAAAACGGTTTGACAGAAGTTTAGTTTAGTAGGCTATCTGGCTGTTAGTATGTTTAAGTATGAAGCTAGCCTGATTTAACATAAAGCTAGCATGATTAGCCTGAAGCTAGCATGATTAGCCTGAAGCTAGCATGATTAGCTTGAAGCTAGCATGATGCTAACATGAAATAGCATGAAGCTAGCATCAAGTTAGCATGATTAGCATGAAGCTAGCATGATGCTTACATGAAATAGCATGAAGCTAGCATGATGCTAACATGAATTAGCATGAAGCTAGCATGAAGCTAACATGATTAGCATGAAGCTGGCATCAAGTTAGCATGATTAGCATGAAGCTAGCATGATGCTAACATGAATTAGCATGAAGCTAGCATGATGTTAACATGAATTAGCATGAAGCTAGCATGATGCTAACATGAATTAGCATGAAGCTAGCATGATGCTAACATGAATTAGGATGAAGCTAGCATGATGCTAACATGAATTAACATGAAGCTAGCATGATGCTAACATGAATTAGCATGAAGCTAGCATGATGCTAACATGAATTAGCATGAAGCTAGCATGATGCTAACATGAATTAGCATGAAGCTAGCATTAAGCTAACATGAATTAGCATGAAGCTAGCATGATGCTAACATGAATTAGCATGAAGCTAGCATGATGCTAACATGAATTAACATGAAGTTAGCATGATGTTAACATGAATTAGCATGAAGCTAGCATGATGCTAACATGAATTAGCATGAAGCTAACATGATGCTAACATTAATTAGCATGAAGTTAGCATGAAGCTAGCATGATGCTAACATGAATTAGCATGAAGCTAGCATGATGCTAACATGAATTAGCATGAAGCTAGCATGATGCTAACATGAATTAGCATGAAGCTAGCATGATGCTAACATGAATTAGCATGAAGTTAGCATGATGCTAACATGAATTAGCATGAAGCTAGCATGATGCTAACATGAATTAGCATGAAGCTAGCATGAAGCTAACATGAATTAGCATGAAGCTAGCATGATGCTAACATGAATAAGCATGAAGTTAGCAAGATTTATTATGAAATTAGCATAAAGCTAGCATGAAACTAGCATGAAGCTAGTATGACTTAGCTTGAAGCTAGCATGAAGCTAACATGACCAAAAGACCCAACCCCCATGTCTCTATGATGTTCGGATCCAGAGATATAAGGCTTTGTTTATTATGTTGCTAGGGTGCTCATATTTGGTTGCTAGGGGCGTGGCTTAATAGCTCAATAAGAATCCTTAAAGACTGATTGGATGCCTGAGTAAAATGAGCCCACCCCCATGTCTCTGTGACACTGTGCTGCAAAGATATCCATCTGGGCATTTTATAATGGCAGTCTATGGGAGATGTTGCTAGGGTGCCCAAAAATGGTTGCTAGGGGCGTGGCTTAATTGCTATGGGATGATCCAGAGAGACTGATTGGATGCCTGAGTAAAATGAGCCCACCCCCATGTCTCTATGACACTGTAAAGCGAAGATATTCCATCTGGAACGTTTTTATTCCCTTATATGGGCGTGTTTCCTGCCCCGTTATAAGTCAATGGGGAATTTTGGGGGCCTCCTACACCCCAGGGGTAAAACTTACACCCCAATGTGAGGTATGTTCTCACAGTGCCTGTCAGCCTCCTTAAATATGGTAAGCCACAAGTTTCTACAAATTTCTCACTCGGAGCTATGACCTGTCAAAGTTTGTCGCAATGTTAAGTAAATGGGACTTTTCGGAAGTTTTATGTCCCGTTTTAGGAATTCTGTAAGTCGGATCCCGTCAAAAAGATATAGCACACTTCTTTAGACCAGTCAGAATGTCCGTGGAAAATTTCGTGGATGTAGCTTGAAAGCTGTCGGACGAGTTAGCCGCAGAAATTTTAGTCTCAGAAGAAGAAGAAGAAGAAGAAGAAGAAGAATAATAATAATAATAATAAGTTTAAATACAATATCAGTATGTTGGCTTTGTCAAGCCAACATAACAATAGAACAAAGGCACACAA
Source organism: Misgurnus anguillicaudatus (assembly GCF_027580225.2). Taxonomy (NCBI): domain Eukaryota; kingdom Metazoa; phylum Chordata; class Actinopteri; order Cypriniformes; family Cobitidae; genus Misgurnus; species Misgurnus anguillicaudatus. Next base: position 11,648,854 of record NC_073346.2, read on the forward strand.
GAAATCGACCTACTTGAAAAACTTAAAGCACTGAATAATATTATATTGTGTAAAGTAATCAAATATACAGTACCTATCTTTCACTATAAATTCAACATTCATTCTTATTTATTTTACAAAAGTGATTCAGTCAATGGCAGTAAATTACTTTATTTCTGATGTTTGATTTATTTATTTATTTATATTTATTTAATGTTTATTTGACAGGGACAAATGGATAAAACATTGCTTTATAAAAAATACAAAGTAGATTCCATGCATACAGGTTTATAGCCAAGACTAATTTGCAACCCCTCTCCCTGGTTAGGCTTGTAAGGTTAAAACAGAGATTACAGAGTATTGAAGCACAAATTTATAGCTATTAAAATACATACAATAAATACATCAAATAAGATGTGGGCTTAAATAGATGTAGTAGTCACTACACAGAATCTAAACAAATTTATACATTAAGTTGTAGCCTGTATAATCAGCGTTCACAAAGTTGTTTCAGTTTTAGCCATTGCTTTAAATGTGTATTAAAAACCTTGAGTCCTTTCAGTGTTTTAATTTCTGATGGTAAAGCATTCCACCATTTTATGCCATTTTAAAGTGATGTCTGACCAAATGTTGTTCTACGTTTTGCGACTATACAGCCTATACAGTGCGGCGCGGCTTTTTATATTGCTAAGCAACCACCGAGTAAGCTGTCTTGTCAATCAAATATTGACGTGTGAACGCTCTTTTACTGTTAACTGTCATATTAGCAGAAACTTTAAAAATAGGACGCTTGCTCTGACCTTGTTTGAGGGTGAGAGGTGCACAAAGACGCAGGAGAAAGTGAGCGAGTGGAGTCCGGTTCTTCAAAGCCCTTGTAAACTTCCCTTACCACAACGTAAGGCCCGCCTCTCCACTCATTCGATTGGACAATGTCGGGCGCTTCTCCGCTCTCAGGGCTTCTTCAAAAGCGCGTGCTGCGGCTGGCGGCAAAAACCTAATTTGTAGGGGGCGTGGTAAGGCTTTGGCAATCAGATGTCTAGTAGCAGTCAATCTGCTTCACAGCCAATCACGGCCCCCCTACTTGTTCGGGCCCCGGGGCTTTAGCCCCGCCTATAGCCCTATGGTTAATGCGGCCCTGGTGGACTTATGACAGCTATGTTTCCTGACAACAAAATGCTCATAATATTACTGTTATTTGGTCACAAAATGTAATTGTAAGAGTTGTTCAGGCGTGAATGTATGTGCTTTAAGTTTAAATATGCGGTCGGTTATGAGGCGCGGGAGTTGACAAAAGTGAAGCGAACTCGAGAGAGAGCGAGACCGCGCGAGAAAGAGTGAAACCACGCGCGAGAGACCGAGTGTGCGCGCGAGAGAGACCGAGTGTGCGCGCGAGAGGGAGCGAGACCGCGCAAAAGACCGAGTGTGCACGAGAGAGAGCGAAACCGCGCGAGAGGGACCGAGTGTGCGCGAGAAAGAACGGGTGTCGGGTAAAGGATCAAATATACTGAACAGTTTTAACTTGTATGGTTGCGTTAAGTGGAGGTATAATGCATTTTTTAAATATGTCTAAAAAGAGTTTTATTATCAATTATGCTAGTACTAAATTATTTGTCAGTGCAACGAAATATAGAGATATTTCAGAGAGCTAAACACTTGTGTGAGAGTTTATGATGAATGTATGCTATCCAGAAATTTTAACACCATGGAGCACTGTCACAGGTTATTGGAGGAACATTTTCAAATTAGGATGTTGGATCATAGGCTATAAGCAATACTTTGTATGAAAAAAGATATGTATAATTTTAACACAAACTTTTTCATAGGACTACCACATAACGCCCATGCTATCTGAGTTACATGCCAGTCTCTCAGAAATGTTACTTCAACTTGAACTTTTCCTTCATCCTCAATGTACACCGACAATTCATATATCAGTCTCTAGGACTGGTGGACGACCAAGGTGAATGTGTTACTTCTTTTTTTTTTTATAACAAACACACGTATGATGATAGTCTACCCCAAATGCATAAAAATAAACATTATACAGATTTTCAGACATCTATAGAATATCTATAGTTCAGCGCGGAATAGTAGCCTACTGCATTATGAAACAACCAATATTTTATGATTTAATACTATTACTCTTGATAACCAGCAACAGTGGTTCTGACTGAAGTAATATTTAGAAATTTTATCACTGTTATATATTTATTAAATGTTCTGTGCATACTGTTGAAATATTTAGAAATTATTATTCAACAGGAAACAACTATACAGAGCTGTGGATAGAGTTATTAATGAGTTTAAAATGAACAGGCAATAGAGAACCACTTAATGAGAAGAATTGGACAAAACAGAAAAACATTGTATAAAAATCTTTTTTTGTTTGACACATGACTGCACTAAAAGTCATTTACACAGGTATGATCTGACCAGAGAACCGCGGATCCAGCTGAGAGAGACAGGAATGTCATGGACAGCTATTTCTACCTGTTTGGGTGTGAGCTGTCGAACAGTACGAAGACATCATCTTTGATATAGCATGGAAACTAATTTATTCAGAAATGTCATATATGAAGTAGCCTACATATCGCATATATAACACAGAGAACCTTGTTTTATCTTTCTGGAGAACCCTCCTGATTGAAATTGAAGGTAATGGAGTCATGTTGTAAATGCTTAAAAATACTTATTATTTTTAACCAAAATTACTGTAATACCTTCTTTTTCTTACACGTTATTGTAATAAAGTATTATGGTAATAAATATTTTGGTACGTTTTCTTAGAAAGGATATTTTTATTTTTTACACATCTTTTTGTGTTAAGCTTTTAACACATTATGTGTCATTTTGTGTAGATTTTTTGTTAAAAGTAACACAAAATGTGGTGTTTTTAACACATCCATTCTAAGAGGGAAATATTTTCTTAGGTTAGTATAATTTAATGTCATCCACTCAACTTTGTGGTCCTGATCACTCTCCAATCATAAGTGTGAGAAATTTTGTAAAAGCTTAAAGTATGTGACATGATTCAAAATAAAAGATATTCCTGTCTAATTTAAGACTGTGTTGTTTAAGAAAGTTAACCACTTTATTCTACAGATCAACAATTGAGTGAGCTGCATTACAGTGACGTCTTCTTCTTTACCACGGGCCTAAAGACTCTACCACCTTTAGGACTGAGACCTCACCCAAGCATTCACTTTCTTCATGATGTTGAAAAGAACAAAATTCTATCTCAACTTCCTAAAGCAAATACATGTGCCAACACCCTGTACCTTCCAACTGTTCATCAACAGTACACTGATTTTAAACCAACATGATTTATGCTATTCAGAATTGCCAAGGCTTTGGGTTTTATTAAATGTTGTTTTGTAAAATAAACCTTCAATTTATCAATGACTAAGAAACATATCAGTTGAAGTACATCTGGTCAAATAGAAGAAATCATTTTGTTCTCAGTAAAACTCTACCGTTTACTGAGTTTTTCCACTTGTTCATCATTTGTTACTTATCTCATTCACTAGCCCCCCTTTATCTTATCTGGTAGGACTTTGCATAGACATTTTACTACTGAAACATATGGAAAGAACAGAAATCTTTCACTAGAAACAGAAGAACAGGATTTTGCATTTTACAATTATAAGTTCATAAACTATAATAAAAAATAAAAAATCTTCCACTACAATGTGTAACCAAAATCTGTTGTGTGATACAAAGATTGTCCCTGTGGTTAAACCAAGTAAAAATTAAAAAGCAATGGTGGCTTTGCGATACCTATAGAGGTAACACAAAAAAAATGATAAAGCAACCACCAATCTGGGATGGACTAAATCCTGTGTCTTTGTAATACATACCAAAGATGATTTGGTCCTCTAACATTATATACTCTTCTTTTAATAGGCTTTATGCCCAGCTGCACTACTTCCTGAACTTCAGCCAGCTCCTTGTTTCCTGTCTGCCATTATTGGACGAACTGATTAATCCAGGTGTGTCTGATTATTGTTGTTGTGACTACTGAGGTCAGGCACACCTGGATTATTCAGTTTGTTTGTGACTACTGAGGTCAGGCACACCTGGATTAATCAGTTTGTCCAATAATGGCAGACAGGAAACAAGGCAAGGCAAGGCAAGGCAAGTTTATTTGTATAGCACATTTCATACACAGAGGTCATTCAAAGTGCTTTACATAGAAATGAGAAAACAATATATAAAAGAGAAAAAAGAAAATGTAAAAATAATAGATACACAATAAAATCACAATAAAAACAAAGATACATGAACATTTAGAATAACAATTAAAGAAAATAAATGTGATTTTAATACGAACACTTTAAAATGTTAAAAAGAATAAAACAGAAGTAAAAGTGACTTGAGTTAAAAGTGCAGTCAGTGTGAAGCAGCACAATGCTCATTCAGTAAATGCAAAGTTAAACAGATGTGTTTTTAATCTAGATTTAAAAGTGTTTACTGTTGAAGCACATCTGATCTCTTCTGGAAGCTGATTCCAGCTAGAGGTGGCATAATAACTAAATGCTGACGCACCTTGTTTTGAGTGAACCCTTGGTATTTCTAACTGACCTGATCTAATGATCTGAGTAATCTTTTAGGTTTATATTCAGTTAGCATATCTGTCATGTATTTGAGTCCTAAGCCATGAAGTGATTTATAAACGAGTAACAATACTTTAAAATCTATTCTAAATGTAACAGGAAGCCAGTGTAAGGACCTGAGGACTGGAGTAATGTGCTCAGATTTTTTGGTTCTGGTCAGAATTCTGGCAGCAGTGTTTTGTATGAGCTGCAGCTGTCTAATGGTCTTTTTGGGGATCCCCGTAAGAAGTCCATTGCAGTAATCCACCCTGCTTGTGATGAAAGCATGAACAAGTTTCTCTAAGTCCTGTCTTGAGACAAAACATCTAATTCTGGCAATATTTCTGAGATGGTAGTAGAGTCATTCTACGAAACGGGTGACATTTCCACTTTGCAATTTTCAAAATTTTCATTAAGAACAAACTTTATTTTTTTTACTTACAACTTTAAATATATTGTTAATCCTCCAAAAAAACATATTTTCCCAGCTCAGGTACAAAATTGTTAATAATATTATCAGTTTTATTCTGGCACAGAAGTCTTTCTTTTACCACCCCGTCACGGACAATATGTTTGCCATCTGTGTAGTAAAACAAGAAATATATTTATAAAATCTAATGTTTTCCTAATAGTAAAATGTCCCTTTCTTGGAAACCATCAATAGAAAGTCTATAATTTAATTTAAATAATTATTATTCGTTTTTTAATCTTGAAATATGAATTCGACATTTCAATGGCCTCATTGTTTGTACAAAAACATACGAATACACTTAAAAAATACAAATAAACTTACATTTATTTGATTAGTCCACACAACAAGAACATTATTCAACATTAATTTATTTAAAATGTATTTTCTATTACATAAGTTTTTAACAAAATGACCCCGTGACGGGGTGGTAACTGATGTCACAGATAGGTTCACCGTGACAAGGTGGTATGGACAAAGTGTGTATCTATATATGGTATGCTTGTTTTAATCTTTATAAAACTGGGGGAGGGGAAACATTAACATTGGAAACTTTGGTCATGCTGTGAAAAACTAAAATAAGAGCATCATTACAGTGAGTGAGTGAGTGAGTGAGTGAGTGAGCGAGTGACACAGTGAGTGAGTGAGTGAGTGACACAGTGAGTGACAGAGTGAGTGAGTGACAGAGTGAGTGAGTGGCACAGTGAGTGAGTGAGTGAGTGATTGAGTGGCACAGTGAGTGAGTGAGTGAGTGAGTGAGTGAGTGAGTGAGTGAGTGAGTGAGTGACACAGTGAGTGAGTGACTGAGTGGGTGAGTGAGTGAGTGACACAGTGAGTGAGTGACACAGTGAGTGAGTGAGTGAGTGACACAGTGAGTGAGTGAGGGAGTGACACAGTGAGTGACATAGTGAGTGAGTGACACAGTGAGTGAGTGACAGAGTGAGTGAGTGATTGAGTGAGTGACACAGTGAGTGAGTGACACAGTGAGTGAGTGAGTGAGTGACACAGTGAGTGAGTGAGTGACACAGTGAGTGAGTGGCACAGTGAGTGAGTGAGTGAATGAGTGAGTGAGTGAGTGAGTGACATAGTGAGTGAGTGACATAGTGAGTGAGTGACATAGTGAGTGAGTGACATAGTGATTGAGTGACATAGTGAGTGAATGAATGAATAAACAAACCATGTTAAGTTAACAGAAACAATTTATTAGTCTATATCAGAACCACCCCGTCACATCCCTTACCACCACGTCACAATAAAACTTGTGACGGGGTGGTATGTGACGGGATGGTAAATATCATCCCAAAATGGCCGCAGATCTCCCATGTGGTCAAGTTCCTCACCTAGCATACATGCATTCTATCTGAAATATAATTTTATTTGCATTAATAATGTAAAAAAATATATCGAAATTAGTTTTCCCTCTCTATATTGCGTGACGGGGTGGTTGCTTTGAGCTTGACGGTGCCTGTCTAACACAAAAAATCAACAAATAAAGAATGTAGAGGAATGTCAGTACTTGCCTGTTTTTGTTCTTGGTGGCAACAAGGCTCCAATGATGTCACTTGTGCTTTGTGATGTCATTTAAAGCAACAGTACATTATTTATAGATAAAACAAGTTAGTGTGACGGGGTGGTAAGTCAAATTGAGGGACGCACACAAATCATCAAATATTTACAAAAAAATAAGGTTTATTTTGAATAAAATGTATCTTATGTGAAAAGGGACACAAATATAATCATGAAAACAATATATATTTTTTAAAAATACATAACTTATTTGGTGATATTTTGGATGCAAATGTCATGTTGGTCAACACGGACATGTGAAAATGGCTATGTACTAATGCAAAATTATTAAAAATAGTATGTTATTCTTTAAGAATAGTGTTTTTATCATATATCATGTTAACAAGAACCCTTGAATGAATAACTTTAAGCTTTGTTAGAACATTTTAGGACATTTTTGTGCCTTATGCATCTCATCAAATGTTGCGGACCCAAATGGCACCCGTTTCATAGAATGACTCAGTAAGCTGATTTGCTTATCACTTTCACGTGACTACTGAAATTAAGGTCTGACTCTAAAATTACACCAAGATTTCTGACTTTATTTTGTGTCTTTAGACCCCTAGAGTCAAGGTATGTGTTAACTTTGAGAGTTTCATCTTTATTTCCAAATACAATGACTTCAGTTTTGTCTTTGTTTAACTGGAGGAAGTTTTGACGCATCCAACAGTTAATTTCATCAATGCATTTACATAGAGAGTCAATGGGGCTGTAGTCATTAGGTGACAGGGCTAAGTATATCTGGGTGTCATCTGCATAGCTGTGGTAAGCAATTTGGTTCTTTTTCATTATTTGACCAAGTGGGAGCATATACAAATTAAACAGAAGCGGTGCAACAATTGAACCCTGTGGGACTCCACATGTCATGGATGTCCACTCAGATTTATGTTTACCTATGTTCACATAGTAACCTCTTCCTTGTAGGTATGTTTTAAACCATTTGAGGACCATCCCAGAGAGCCCTACCCAGTTTTCCAGTCTATGTAAGAGTATGTTGTGATCTACTGTGTCAAAGGCAGCACTAAGATCTAGTAGCACCAGCACTGATATTTTACCTGAATCAGAGTTTAAGCGAATATCATTTATTATCTTTATGAGCACTGTCTCTGTGCTGTGATGCTGACGGAAACCAGATTGAAAATTGTCCAGATAGCCATTTGAGTTTAAGAATTTGTTCAGCTGATTAAAAACCACCTTTTCAATGATCTTGCCTATAAACGGAAGATTTGAGATTGGTCTGTAGTTGCTAAGTATGGTTTTGTCTAGGTTACTCTTTTTTAGGAGAGGCTTAACAACTGCTGTTTTTAATGACTCTGGAAAGGTGCCTGTGATCAGAGAGGTATTTACTATTTTTAAGAGGTCAGTTTCTAAGCAGTTAAGTACCTTTTTGAGAAAAGATGTGGGGAGTGTGTCAAGGCTGCTAGTTGATGCTTTAAGATGTTGTACTGTTTCTTCCAAGGTTTTTATATCAATTATGTCAAATTCTGAGAGAATGGCTAATTTCTGAGGTTGTTGCAATGATATCTGACTGATCATAGTACAATATGAGGCCGTATTGATCGCCATTCTGATATTACTGATCTTCTCAGAGAAAAAGGTTGCAAACTCATTGCATTTGTTGTCAGAGAGCATTTCACTAGGAACTTGATTTGGGGGGTTTGTTAGTCTCTCTACAGTAGCAAAAAGAGTGTGAAGGTTGTTTATGTTGTTGTTTATAATGTTTGAAAAGAAGGTCTGCCTAGCTGTGCCTAGTTCTACATTGAAAGCACGAAGACTGTCTTTATAGATGCTATAATGTACTTCAAGTTTTGTTTTCCGCCACATACGTTCAGCTTTTCTGCATGTTCTTTTCATGTGCTGTACTGCTGTTGTGTTTCTCCAGGGTGCTTTACGTCTGCCAGTGATCACCTTGACCTTTACTGGAGCTATACCATCAATGGCATCTTTAACTTTTATGTTAAAGTTTTCAAGGAGAACATCAACAGAGTCTGCCGATATGTTTGGCAACATTGATATAGCATTCATAAATACCTCACTGGTGTTCTCATTTATGAACCTTTTTTTAACATAGACAGATCTAGCATCAGTGGCAGGACAGATCAATAAATCAAAGTAAACACAGAAATGGTCAGATAGGGCTTCATCCTTGATTACAGTGGATGAAATGTTTAGACCCTTGCTAATGAGCAGATCAAGAGTGTGTCCCCGATTGTGTGTAGGACCTTGCACGTGCTGGGTAAGATCAAAGGTGTTTAAAACATATAACAGTTCAATTGCAGCATTGTTTTCTGCATTGTCTATATGAATATTAAAATCTCCAGCAATAACAAAAGAATCAAATTCAGAGGAAATTGTTGATAAAAGTTCTGTGAATTCATCAACAAATGCTGAGGTGTATTTGGGACGTCTATAAATAATTGTAAAGAGAATGCGTGGTGTACCTTTTAAAGCAATACACAAATATTCAAAATACTGGTAATCACCAAGTAACACTTGCTTGCATTGAAAGGCATCTTTGAATAAAGCAGCTATTCCTCCACCCCTTCTAACAGCTCTACAGACATTTATAAAGGTAAAGTTGGGTGGGGCTGATTCATTGAGGACTGTAGCACTGCAGCTGTCATCTAACCAAGTTTCATTTAGAAACATAAAGTCCAGGTTGTTAGTGGTGATAAGATCATTAACTAAAAAGGATTTGTTCTTTAGTGAACGGATGTTCAGAAGTGCTAACTTAACAGTAATTGGTTTTGGCACTGTATCAATCTCAGAATGACGTATAATAGGCAGTAGATTAGATAGAATTGCTGTGCGGCTGGAGACGGCCTTCATCTTTCTATCACATGTCAGGACAGAGATAGGGAAAGCTAAAGGGACATCGGGCACCCGCTTGTTCTTAAAATATTTATGATTGTTACTGCTGACGTAGCAAGAACCCAACACACATCAGTTACCAGTGCTGTTTGCAGATGAGGGCTGGTGTGGTCCCTGACGTTGAGGCAGAGGTCGGAGTGCTCTCTCAGATGGAGGGGGAGGGCAGGCTGGGCCTGAAGGCTTTGGTGGTTGAGGAGCCCGCCGTTTCTTGGTTGATATTTGGGGACTTGCAGCAATAGAGTGGGAGAGCTTTGTTCCAGCAAATACCAGTTTCTCCATTTTCTCTGAAAAGCACAGAAGTGGTGATGTTGGAGAGAGGGAGAGAGTGTGACGACATCAACTGTGATTCTGGTGTTCCTGAAGGCTGGGAGGGAGTGTTATCATTCCTCTGGTCATTATCAACAGAAACGTCCTTGGGTGTTGATTCACAATCCAGCTGTAGCGAGGTCTGTGGGCAGGGCTCAGCCTGAGCTGTGTCTGTGAACAGTAGTTGTGACTGCAGAGTTTTATCCTTGTCATCTGAATGTCCATTCAGGTGTTGGTGTAAAATCCTGTGGTCATTTCGTCTGTTCAGTAGTGGACTGGCACACCCAGCTGATGGATGATCCATGAAGAAAAAGAATATTGTCTTTAAGCAACCTAGCACCTAGTTTGTTTGGGTGGATACCATCTGTGTTAAAAAGTTGCCTTTGGCTCCAGAAGATATTGAAATTGTCAATGTAATTCAGTCCTCTCATGGTGCAGGTTTTTTGCAGCCATGAATTTAAACTTAGTAGCCGAGAAAACATATTTGTTCCCCGGGCTGGGAGAGGTCCACTGATGAAAGATTTAACTTTCAGTCTTGCAAGTGTTTCAAAAAGTTCATTGAAATCCACCTTAAGGAGCTCAGACTGCTCTTTCCGAATATCATTCTTTCCCACATGTATGACAATCCGACTGACAGACTTATGTTTCATTAGAATGTTGCCAAGTTCCTTGTTAACATCAGAAACCGTTGCACGAGGAAAACAGTATGTACGGGTAGCCTTGCTTTCAAAGTTTCTGATAATATTGTCACCCACTATCAGTGTGCTTGGCTCGGCTGCTGTCTGAGCGGAGCGCCGCTGCCTGTATGATATTGAGCGTCTGTTAGCTCTGTAAGCTACTGACTGATGTGATCTGTGTCCATTAACATTTGGGGATTCTTCACCCAAACTCATTAGTGCTTCAAATCTATTTTCAAGCCGTACAGGGGGTGGTAGAATACCAATATTGGCTACTCGAGTTGTACCCATATCTGGGGTAGATGATGCTAATGCAGCAATTTGTGACACTCGTGACAGTCTAATGTCTTGAGCACTTTTGGGTCTCACACCCTGTTTATGCCATCGGTTTGTGTCCTCAATTACTTTAGGTTTCTCTGAGCTCACTATGACCTGTTTATAAGCATAAGGTTCACAGGACTCACCAGCTTTATGTTGAGAAGGACCACGATGAAGCTCCGCTGTATGTTCTGGCAGGGTCGGCAGCGCCACAAGTAACTTTGTTTCGAGAACCGCAATCTTTTGTAAAAGTCTGTGGCAGTTTGAGCAGCAGGTGGATTGAGATCCAAAAGAAGGCATTTTTTCTTCTTTTCTTCTGTTTGAGTGTGGGCAGCTGTGTTGTCCTGTTTTAGGATTGTCAGCTGCCGGCAATAGCAGACTGGTAGACTGCTATGATAGAAACCCCAAGTTGTTGAATATTCCAAATATCAATATAGTTCCAGGAATTTGTAGTTTTAGTTTGAGAGCCCAATTGTTTAGTTTGAGCACTGTGCTGAACTGCTGGTAGTTGAATCAAAAGATAAAAGCGAAAAAGAAAAAGCGCAAAGCACAGAGCGCAAGTAAAAGCGTCCGAACAGTAGCAAAGCAGGAAGTTTTACAAGGAGCCGGCTGAAGTTCAGGAAGCAGTGCAGCCGGGCACAAAGCCCACTGCATGTCTTGTACGGATCATGGTGCCAACAGGGTCAACTGCTGCCAGTCGCTCCCGGACACGGCTTCTTTGGATAAAGAGTCCCCTACTTCTGAGGCTTCCACAATACAATGTAACTATGTTAGAATCATAAATAATAAGCACTACTTTCATCAAAATGGCAAAGATATCAATATTTTATACATAATATAATGATTAAAATATTTGCCTAGGACAAGTATAACTCCGGCATTAGGTGTTTGAGTAATAATCGAATTAATCAGTGCATCAAGGTCAGGATCTGAAATTGTGCTGAAATTAGTCTGCATGCCATATCGAAGATGACGTCTTCGTACTGTTCGACAGCTCACACCCAAACAGGTAGAAATAGCTGTCCATGACATTCCTGTCTCTCTCAGCTGGATCCGCGGTTCTCTGGTCAGATAATACCTGTGTAAATGACTTTTAGTGCAGTCATGTGTCAAACAAAAAAAGATTTTTATACAATGTTTTTCTGTTTTGTCCAATTCTTCTCATTAAGTGGTTCTCTATTGCCTGTTCATTTTAAACTCATTAATAACTCTATCCACAGCTCTGTATAGTTGTTTCCTGTTGAATAATAATTTCTAAATATTTCAACAGTATGCACAGCACATTTAATTAATATATAACAGTAATAACATTTCTAAATATTACTTCAGTCAGAACCACTGTTGCTGGTTATCAAGAGTAATAGTATTAAATCATAAAATATTGGTTGTTTCATAATGCAGTAGGCTACTATTCCGCGCTGAACTATAGATATTCTATAGATGTCTGAAAATCTGTATAATGTTTATTTTTATGCATTTGGGGTAGACTATCATCATACGTGTGTTTGTTATAAAAAAAAAAAGAAGTAACACATTCACCTTGGTCATCCACCAGTCCTAGAGACTGATATATGAATTGTCGGTGTACATTGAGGATGAAGGAAAAGTTCAAGTTGTAGTAACATTTCTGAGAGACTGACATGTAACTCAGATAGCATGGGCGTTATTTGGTAGTCCTATGAAAAAGTTTGTGTTAAAATTATACATATCTTTTTTCATACAAAGTATTGCTTATAGCCTATGATCCAACATCCTAATTTGAAAATGTTCCTCCAATAACCTGTGACAGTGCTCCATGGTGTTAAAATTTCTGGATAGCATACATTCATCATAAACTCTCACACAAGTGTTTAGCTCTCTGAAATATCTCTATATTTCGTTGCACTGACAAATAATTTAGTACTAGCATAATTGATAATAAAACTCTTTTTAGACATATTTAAAAAATGCATTATACCTCCACTTAACGCAACCATACAAGTTAAAACTGTTCAGTATATTTGATCCTCTACCCGACACCCGTTCTTTCTCGCGCACACTCGGTCCCTCTCGCGCGCGGTTTCGCTCTCTCTCGTGCACACTCGGTCTTTTGCGCGGTCTCGCTCCCTCTCGCGCGCACACTCGGTCTCTCTCGCGCGCACACTCGGTCTCTCGCGCGTGGTTTCACTCTTTCTCGCGCGGTCTCGCTCTCTCTCGAGTTCGCTTCACTTTTGTCAACTCCCGCGCCTCATAGTCGGTTAATAAAGATAGCGTCTTTCGGACGGAGAAGAGCTCCAGATGAGCTCCAGAAAATCACCAGCGCTCAAGCACTCACACCCCGCCCAGCGCAGCCTCGCCTCGGCAAGCGCATCAGACTGCTGGCTCTGATATCTCTGTGGCGTTTAAACGTGATTTAATTCATTTTAATTTCTCATACTTAACAATGAAAGGGTTATGTTTGAAATCATATTTTAGGATTGCACTTAATTGATATCGCTGTTGAGTGATGTTTCATATCTTTTACATTTGTAACCGGACTGCATGCGAATTTGAACTTCAGAGCTGAAGGAGCGGGTGGAGAAATTGTCCCAATATCATAACAATCTTAAATAAAACTTCTAAATATACCCGTGTGTGTGTGTGTGTGCGCGCGCGTGTGTGTGTGTGTGTATGTATGGGCGTGTGTTTTAAATTTAAAATGTCTTGACTCGGATCTGGATCACAGGTCATTTCATCTGAGATCAATCCGCATTCACACAACGACACAAGTCATCAGCCGTTTCCTCAAGTTCACGTCAGGTAAGTGTTTGTAAAATTTTTTTATTTTAAACTATATTAATTAGCAAAGACACAAATACTCAACGTTTTTTGTAAAGATATAAGTTATATAAAGGTGTGCTATGTTATGTGTCCGAGTTAAAGTGGAGGTATTTTAGTTAAGATAGTCTGGATATAGAGTTGGTTGACAGGGTTTAGGACTTGGTCTTAATTATAATTGGGACATTTTTACAAACAAACCTTATAAAATACAATACTGGCGTGCATTTTGAGACAAAACAATAGCACTCATATGTTAAGAGATGTCAGTATTTTTGTCCCTGTCCGAGAAAACTTGGCAATTTTAGGGACTAAAGTCTTTCACCGTCAAGCTTTATTATATTAAACATGTATTTATGTATGTGTGTGTGTATTTATATTCCTCTGTTTATCAAATCAGAGCGGTGATGATGTGGAGAGGCAGACCAGAGGGCTGAAGAAAGTCTCCTAAATGGCCCTGCAGATGTTCTGACTGACTTTGGAGTGCTTTTTCTATTTTCTATTTAGAAAAGACTTAATTTTGTATGTTCAGTCTGTATGATAAGTGAATAAAGCTTTTGTTTTTATGTGACTGAAGTTAATTATTTTGTTAACAACACCAGCATAAATTTATTTCATAAATAATTTAAAAAAGTTTATTAAAAATGTCCAAATAATAAATATTAATTGAAGTAACACATAAAACATTGAGTAAATACTTAAATTTTAATTGACAAGGGCCCGGTTCCCCAAAACGTTCTTATCGCTAAGTAGTTCTTAACCTATTCCTTAACCTCTCTCTTAACTCTATGGCACGGTTCCCAAAACGTTCGTACGCCAAGTATATCTTCTGTAAGTCACACTTTCGTAAGGTTGGTCTGGACCATTCGTAAGCTCTCTCTTAGCGTTGTTTGAGCTCAAAACGCTATCGCCGCAGTCTTTAGAAATCAGTGCAGCGCAGCACAAGTCATGGTATGCTGACAATGATTTTATGTTATGGACATTTTTAAGACTTATAATAAAATATGTTTGCAATGGATAGAGGACTATTTATGCAGTTGACTTTATTTGGTATCAGAACTAATGAATCAAAGACGGCGCTGGTGTTTGTTCCTCATTTAAGTCTGTTCCCTCTATGTTTATAACGTTTTCATCACGTTATATTTATAATTTATTTAGAAAGATCAAAGATTTCAATTGGTTATACTAAAAAGCAATAATATCATGTATTCTATTACACAATTTATTAAATATTTCATATTTGACAGTTTTATGTCTTTTAACATATAGCCTGTCATTTTCTTTTCTTTTTTCTCTACTGTTTGTTTTAAAACTGTTATGTTTCCAAACATAATAAATATATATTATACATATAATATGATTCATACTGTAAAAATAATTGACTTGCAATCAAGAACAGTCAAGATACATTACATAAATGCACACATATACATCTCAGTAGCCATTAAAATTTCAATGTATATAAAGAATAAACATATAATGTGATAAAAACGCGATAAAAAGACTAAACTAAAGGGAAACACAGGGGGAACAGACTTTCACACAACACCGGTAACCCCGTAACCGTTTAGTCCATGCCAATTTTTTTTTTATTCGGCAACACTTAAAACCTTTTGACAATTTGCCTGACGTGGCTAAATAAAAAAAATTGCCTCCCAAGACAACCCATTATGGAGCTGCTGGATCTTCTCAGACCATAATTCTGTATCTAATTCTCTCTCTCTCTCTCTGTTCATTGTAGATATTGCTTTTTATTGAAAACATTAAACAATGGCCACCAATACCTCATTAAACAGAAGTAACTGCAGCTGCTTGCCAATCAATTCTGATCGTAGTACATTACCATTATAAAAGGGTATGAAATATTTTTTTTTAAGTCGTTAAACCCATGTTTAACGTGGATGATTAGCGAGGATTACCCGGTTCGTCTACCCGTATTACTGACAATTTTATAATTCAATTAATAGTCTATATTTGACGGATAACTTAAACTATGTTAAAATAAATGTTACTGGAATAATTTGAGTAATGTTTCATTTGTATAGAGCGTGTTGTCTTTCTTAACGCCGTAATGCACCTTCGCGTGAAGTGTAGAATCGATCCCTGAGCGATCGATCGCAAATAATTCAGCACCTTCACTTGGGACAGCGACATTGTTACGTCGTACTTAGAGGCAGCGTGTTAAGAAGCTTCCTAAGAGACACTTCGGGGAACACACTTAGGAACATAAACAACTTTGCTAAGATATATCTTTTTGAGCCTTCTTAGCGTGCTAAGAGTGAGCGTTATCGGGGAACCGGGCCCAGGTCTTTGCTGTAAGTTTTTAAAGATTCAACTGATTAAAACATTTTAGTTGAACGAACTATAAAGCTAGTTGAGCAAACATACTTTTTTATATTTGAGTCAAGTTTGGGCCAACTAAAAAACATCAATTCAGGTAACACTTTGAAGTCAGAAATTGAGTGAACGTAAAATTTCTGTGCAACTAGTTACTAAAAAATAATTCATTGAGCCAACAATTTATTTTTGCTGGGTTGTTTCAACAAAAATGCTGTGTTGTTTTAACTTATTGTCGGTTCAAATAAACATTTTCTGGGTTAATTTAAACCAACAGCTGGGTTTGTCAATTTTTTACTTAATGGTTGGTTGATCATCAAAACTTTGGAAAAACTCTTTTAACTATTAAAAAAAAAATGCACTGTAATAGTCACAATTTTTCTAAAATTTGTAAAAATATGTTATTCAATTAATCAGCTTCTTGAGGTTTCACCCTCTTCTTGAGGTTTTTCTCTTCATTATTCAGTAAGTCATACATTTTAAGATTGAAAAATTATATTTTAATATTTTTGGTCTACAAAATGAATTTATACATTGAAGCATGCCTTCACACTCTCAAAAATAAAGATGCAACAAATGGTTTTTCACATCGATAAGAACCATTTTTTGTTCCACAAAAAACCTTTCAGTCAAAGGGTCTTTAAAGAACCATTTCTTTTATACTTTTTTATAATCTGAAGAAACTTTTTTCCCCACAAATAAGCTTTTGTGAAACAGAAAGGTTTTAAAGTTTTTTTTTTAATAGAAACATTCAACCAAAAATAGTTCTTCTATGGCATTGTAAAGCACCTTTATTTTTATTGTGTAGATTTTTTAATGTTAAAAAAAACATATTAGCTGAAGTGACCCTACACATCTGAATATACAGTAATAATGAATCGTATTGAATGTGATGTTTTACAAAATGATTAATTTCCATGTACAAAAAAAGAAGTAAAAGAGTGCATTTTTTCAGACAATTTCTGCGCATTGAGCTGGCCTATACTCTCCAGATATAGCACTGGCATAATGACACAGCCTGACATTGATAAACACACTGCAAGAAAGCTAAAAACACAGTAGAACAGTTGATTGTTACTCAATTGCATATTGTTTCCAATTACGAATATAACTGCTGGTGGAAGATAAACAGCGAAAGTCATAACAAAACTGCTAATGATGGTCCGCATCGCTCTTTTCTTTTGTGGATGTACAGTGTTCCTCCCTGAGGGATCTTTTTTACGCAGTGCACAAAAAACAGATATATCACAAAAACCAATGACAGGCAGGGCAAAAAGCAAAGGTACAGATGAAATAACTGTCGTAAACATCCAAGGATTTGATGCTACAAGATATCCAAGGCAGATTATAAACGACCAGAGCATCGTGGCAATCGTCTTTCTAATCATGTCCGTTCTCTTGTTGGTCCTGTAGAAGATGGGATGAACTACAGCAAAATAATAATCTCCACATACACAAGCCATGAAGAGAGGTCTGCCATATAGAGATATTGCATATATAAAGTTACAGACCTGTGTTAATGCCGTATCGTTCCAAACCGTGTAGTTAGTAACATTAAAAGGAAGAAAAGTTAGGAATATGAGATCATTAATGGTCAGATTCAACACAAAAAAGTCATTTGTGTTTTTTTGTAATCTTTGACAGAGTTCCCGTAGTACCATCAGTGTCGCTGAGAGACCAAACAGGAAACAAAATGTAGAATAACCGATCCATAACTTTATGCGTATCGGCTGTTCAATGCAGATCAAAAAATAGTTCGGATTCTGGCTGTGATTCAAGAAATCTGAAGAATTCTCGAATGAAGTCCTCGTCTCTGCTGGCATTTTTAATTCATGAATCTCCTAAACTGAATGAGGAAAACATGCCAGAAAAATTGAATGTGTTATATTATTAATATTTTAAAAATGGTCAAGTTTAACTGCTTTTGATCTCTTTTCAGTTCTAAAGTACAGGATAAGACTAACATGCTGATTGCAGAACAGAAATCATTGTAATATAATATTTGTCTTACCTCATTGGAAATAATCGGGCTTTGAATAGTGAGCTGCAGACTCCCACATGTGTATATAGCCCTACAAGTTTTGCATATTGACCTATTCATCACTAGAAAAATAAACCACACAGTATTTTTTTTTTTTTTAATTTACAGTATTATTCAAAGGACCAGCTTTATTTTTTATCAAAAGTTTAATGATCATCCATATTTATTTTTTGCCCCTTTATTAACACACAATCTGAAAATACAGGACATATGTACACAAACAAAATTTAAATAAACCCACAATTTTCAGAACAAAATGGCTTCTTTAGGTAAAAGTAATGTAATGTTCACAATGGTTTTTTAATGCAAAATCACTGAGTAGGACTTTGGGATGTTAAGCTCCAAAATGGTCAAACAATACAGTAAATATTGCTTATTAGACTTTACGTGATACACATGAAACCTACTGTAAGGTTTTTGTTTAGTTTCCTGCGTTTGTGGTGTACACTGTAAAAAATTAGCTGTAATTATGCAGCTGGTTGCCAGTAACTTACTGTAGAAGATAAAGACTGAAAATGTTTCATGTTCATTTAACTTTAAACAAACTGTTGCCAGTAAATAACATAAAATGTAAAATCTACAGTAAGTTACTGGCAGCTAGTTGCCAGTAATACCCAGTAATACTGTAATTTCTACAGAATTTTTTTACAGTGTAGCACTTCTGGACATATGCAACTGAATTTTTTGAATGTTTTGAATTTGTAATTTTGTAAGATTGTTTATGAGAAAAAGATTTTTCCACGCTCTTGAACGTTCAGACAAACCAGCTAAGTATATTAAAAAGTGTATATATTAGATTGTATGTGTTTTACACTGGACCGTGACACTGTGGTTATGCAATGTGCTGTGTGGGCCGTTTACGTTTATCTTTTATTTGGAATGAAATCATTCTGATTGATAAATCCTATTGTAGAGTTTAGATAAACACTTAATAATGTGATCGGATTGATATATGGCACAGGCTTCAAATAAATTTTTCTCATTTGATATCCGCACATTGCACAAATATAGTTTCGCACTGTTTCAAGATACACATACAAGATATCCTCCTAAAATCGCTGTGCATCTATTTAATGTCATAATTAATAAACGACAAGCACACTGAGCTTTGTGCCACGCTGATTATTAAGCAGCAGCAAAAATTCCTACCGTACTTTCCGGACTATAAACCGCACCGGAGTATAAGCCGCATCATTAAAAAATGCATCATTAAGACGAAATAACATGTATAAGTCACAATGGACTATACGTCGTGTTTATTTAGAAAATTATTTCACAAAATCCAAGCCGAAGAACAGACATTTCAGGGCTCAACGCAAATAATTTTTTATACTGGCTTGGTTGGGCAAGTGGTTCATGTTTTTACTTGCCCTGCCAAAATTTTTACTGACGCCAATAAAAAATATCAGTATTTAAAAATAATAATTCAAAAATCAAATATAATTGTAAAGGTTCCCAACTTTTCTGCTTTACCTGTAAACTGACCGCAAACTGTGCAAAATATTGCATCGTTTCTTTCGTCGTGTTTTACCCAAGTAAATGTCTGCTTCCAAGATGTTAAATAATATACATTGGTGAATATATATTTTAATGACTGGGGGTGAAGCACTGGCCCGATCAGGCAAGTGACAATACTTTTAACTGTCCCGAATCTCTCACGCTTGCCCCGGGCCACCGGGCAGTCCTTTATGTTGAGCATTTAATCTGGAAAGACAAGTTATTCAACTAAACAATAGCAGACAGAACAGAAGAATGAATAGATGTCTGTATGTTAAAGTAATATTATCAGTTATTTACACGATAAACCATAGCATACAGAACTTACCTGAACAAGCCAACTAGCGTGAAGTTCGCATACTCGTCATTCCACATTACAGAATCCATTGAATTACATAAATACAGAAGCAGCATATGGCAGACTCTCACGGCTGTAGATGGTAATGTTGTCTCTTGCCTCATAAATGTCAAAATTAATTCATACTGACTTACTAGGCACACCTGACTGTAAGACGCAGCACCAGCCAAATTATGAAAAAAACGCGGCTTATAGACCAAAAAATACGGTATTCATGTGTGCCCAAAATCGGTGTTTGACCTCACGTGGTGCTGCAAGGACCATCCGCGCAAATGAAACACACGCTTTTATGGATCAGAGTATAAATCATGGACTGACTGGACAACGCTGTCTCATATTACTTTACAGAGGATTGGAAGGAGATTAGGAAAATTTAAGAATGACAAGACTTGTCTTCAACAACAAAAGCTTTTACATTTTTTGCGTCATACGTCATTATGTCGATTCTATGTCATTGCACATGCACATATTCTCCACACTCCAGTCCAGTAGGTGGCGGAAATGCATCTTTAAGTGGGTTTGCCAACCGCCATTTAAAAAAAAAGAAGATGATTGCACATGGACAGAGCGTCCCAGTTTCAGTTATCAATTCGATCAAGTGTTTAACTTTACTTTTGAGTGGATTACAAAAGGTATAAACCACTCCTCTCACACCGATTTGATTTTTAATCGGTTTGGCTTTTTTAAATCTGACTGAGGTGTTTACATGGATCATTTTCATTTGAATTGAGCATTGAAACCGACTTCAATTGTCCATGTAAACGCAGCTACTAATTAAACAACCCTGTAACCCTGTTACTTAATGAAGCTAGTCTTTCTGGTTTTGCTGGTCTTAGCTGATTTAAGATGATCTAGCTCAGGGATGGGCAACTTCGGTCCTGGGGGGCCGGTGTCCTGCAGAGTTTAGCTCCAACTTGCCTCAGCACAGGCTGCTTCAGGTGTGTTTAATTATGGTTGGGGCTAAACTCTGCAGGACACCGGCCCTCCAGGACCGAAGTTGCCCATCCTTAATCTAGCTGGACTCCCTGCCTGATCAAGTTGGTGCTCAGCTGGTTTAGCTTGGAAGTGTACTTATAGGATGTTTTGGATGTGTAATGTGGACATGCACAGTAAGTTGAAGTTTGTCCACACTGTCTCATGTCTGTTTTTTAATAATATAACATGGTGTCAATAGAGGACTTTCCACGTTATCCAAGTGGTGACACCAGCTCAGTGAGAACAAGAGTTTGTAAGTGAAGTTTTGGGGAAAACAAACAGTATTGAGTGGCTGACCGGCACTTATAAGTTCTGTCTGGCTTATTGTTTATACATTTCGACTTTGATGATTTTGGCAGCTGGCCAAATTGGATTAGACGGGAGATTCCGTATAGCAGCGGGGATCAGTGAAAGAAGCGAGAAATATTTTGTCACTTCACTTATCTACACAATGGGAGATAAAGCTGATGATATCATGTGCACACTGGCTTTCTCTGAAGAAAACAGGAATAAATATGACAAAGTTCGAGAAACACTTAGTTTATAAACACTAGAGGCTAAATTTAACAAGAGGTGCCAAGAACCGATTGAGTCTGCTGAAATGCTCATTACTGGAGTTTATAAATTAGCAGAAAATTCCCAGTACGGAGTCATTCAAGAGGAAATGATTCGAGACTGGCTGGTAGTTGGAATAAGCGATCATGGACTGTCAGAGAGACTACAGCTTGACCCGAGCTCACACTCAGTAAAGCCATCGCAAAGATAAGACCAAATCAAGAAATAAAAAAGCAGCAGACAATCTTAAGACAAGCACATGGTGACTCAAATGAAGCAAAAATAGACATGCTAAAATACAAAGTAAAACGAAAATGTGCACATATAGGATTACAAAGACAAACAGACAAGATACAATGAGGCCAAAAAGGATGTGGCAGATGTGGAAACCCACAAGCACACTTACTGATCAACTGTCCAGCGAGGGAGGCAGATTGTAGGAAGTGCAAGAAAAGGGCGCTTTGCAGAAGTCTTCAAAACAAAGAAAAGACTGGACGAAAAAATATCTTGATGAAAAGTCAGAGAGCATTGAGTCTGTGTTCTTGGGAGTATTAAAAACATGAAAATTTGTTTGATCTCTGGGAAAGTCCATTGCAGTGAACGTCAAGCAAGTTCTTTTCAAACTGGACACAGGAGCAGCAAAAAAGAGCCATCACAGAAAGCATGTACTCAAAGAGCAGCCACTGTGACCTTAGCCCGCCGAATAAAAAGCTGTGTGGACCAAGCGACATTAAAATACAGGAGAAAGGGAAGTTTGAAGTGCCCATTGAATAAGCAACAGATTGGTGTTCAAGTATGATGATATTGCTGAAACCAAATGGCAAGATTCGAATCTGTGTTGATTTAACACTTCTGAATAACAATGTCTGCAGAGAAAGACATTTTCTTCCTGCAGTTGACGAAACACTAGCTAAACTGTAAGGCGCTACATTGTTTGCTAAACTGGATGCTACTACTGGATTCTGGCAGATTCCTTGGCATAAACATTCGGCCAGACTCACACCTTCATTATGCCTTATGGAACATGCTGTTTTCACCGCTTTCCATTTGGCATTTCCTCAGCACCTGAACACTTTCAGAAACAATTGCCACAGCTGCCCGAGGGCCTGGAGGGCACTGATGGCATCCTAGTGTCCAGGGTATACATGCAAAGAACATGATACAAGGCTTCTCAAGGTGCTGAACCGCCTGAAACAGAAATGTTTGACACTAACCAAACAATGCCAATTTGCAGTGCCTCAAGTTTGGTTCTTAGACAGAGTCTGCACCAGACCATAACTAACAGGGGGGCATGCGGCTTCCAACAGGGGGGGGCACACAATCAGCATCACGGATGAGGAGGAACATCAAAACTACTCTGCCAGTGAGTCTACACTGAAACTAACATGGCTAAACCTCAAGACTTTCAAAAGAAAAGAAAAAAGATTTGAAGGTGAAAGAGGTGAAGTAGTACAACAAAGGCCACAGAGCACAAGCTATACAGACGGGGTAATCAGTCTGGATTAAAAATGTTGTAAATCCAGGCAAAGTCCTTGTAACTCGTTTTTGGAGATTAAGCATAGTTATGCAATGTTAGGCCCCGCAAAATTAAGGAGAACTCACAAACGTGTTACTCAAAAATGATTCTTCCGTACACAGGGAAATCCTCCGTAGAAAACATGTTACTAAACAAAAAATACTCACTGATATGAGAAAAGGATAATGAAAGGAAAAGCCGTCGTAGCATCAGACTTTCACATACATGTGGTGTTAAAACTAAAAATGTCCACTCTTTTGCGCATACACACATCTACAAAAGTATATACAACAACAAAGCAAAGGCACATTGCTCTTAAAGTAGCCACGCCACTCTTAAAGGGGTAACACCACTCCACTCATTACATCCTGCTGATACTCCACGTTCCTACATTGTAGAAGGGAAGAACAGTAGTCTGAGAAGACATCATTCTTATCTGAAACAGTTTATTTACAGTAAAGACAGATTAAAGGTCACGTTCTTTCATTCTGATCCAATTTTTAAACCCTAGTTACTGTGCAATGTGCTATAATATCATAAATAATACCTGTAAAATGATAAAGCTCAAAGTTCACTGCCAGGCGATATATTTTCTTTAACAGAATTCCCCTTTCAAAGGCTACAGCGAACGGCCGGTTTGGACTACAGCCCTCTACTTCCTGCTTTAATGATGTCCCTAGAACAGTTTTTTGACTAAACTCCGCCCACAGGAATACGTCAGTCACCAGCTAAGCTAACGGCAAGCTAAGCTGCTATTGAATCACAACACACTTAACAATACAATCAGAACTCATTACGTATTTCTGAAGGAGGGACTTCATAGAACTAAGAAGACATCAGCCCGTTTTGAGGACAGTGAAAACAGCGATATAGAGATACCGTAAAACTTCAAATAATAGCCCGGGCTTTTATTTTCCCAAACCTATCATCACACCAGGCGTCTAAAAGAGACAGGTGTCTATAAGAGACAGGCTTTTAATTTAATTGTTCCAGCATGACAGCAGGAGGTTACCACATATTATGTTTTATTTTTAATTTGAATGTGTTTAACAAATTAGTTCGTGTAATAACAATAGTCTTAAATTATTGGCAGTATAAATAAAGCAAACAATGATATGTTTTTTTATTGGTTGTTGCGTGAAATCTTACCCAGATACAACAGTGCTATTTTCTGATTGGCTATTGTGTAGCCTCTTTCTTTTTTTTTGTATTGGCTCGCTCGACTAGAACTCTAGGGAAGACGGGCTTGATAGAAAGAGAGAGCAGTGCAGCCAGATACATTTTAGGTGCTGCAGCATATTAAATATGATAAATAGTGTTTCCGCGTGAGAAATACAATGTGTGGCGGGAGTGCATGCATGACAAAAGACTGAAAGCCCGGCTATTATCAGCGGCCCCAAAACACTACCGGCCCACCGGGAAAAGTACTGACTCCCTCGATTGCCACTTCGCTACTGTCATCAACACCTCAATTCTGGCGACGAAGCTTGTTGTGTTGTCATAGTGATGAGTAAAGCAACGACTGCGTCTGTCACGTGACATCTACCGGTAAGCAAAAAAAACTTTAGCGTGTTCAATCTGCACCATAGAACTGTCTTAAACAGACTATCTGACGGGTTTTAAAAGATTAAATACAACCCGAAACTAAAAAACAGACCAGGCCTTTATTTGAGACAGGCGTTTATTTACCCAAACCTGTCGTCACACCAGGCGTCTAAAAGAGACAGGCGTCTATTTGGGACTCGGCTATTATTTGAAGTTTTACGGTAAGTAAATTGTGTGAAAAATACAGTTTTTTTTACACATGAAACATGAACATATGTTATATTTCGCACTGTACACAAAATCAAAGCTTTAAAAACACAGAAAGAACGGGACCTTTAAGGAGCAGAGGGGGTAGGATGATCAGACCACAATTAAGACTAAACCTTTGGAATATTGACTAGTTGCTGTCCATTCCCATGTTATTTCCTGTTATTTTCTGACAGTGTATGGCCAACCCCTCTGTGAGCTGAGCAGCCTGTCCAAGCTGGATAAACTTGTAAAGCAATCACCCCAGCTGACAGTCAGCTTGTCCAGGCAACCATACCTTATATTAACTAAGACTTCATTATCTAAAACCAAAATATTGCTGGTCTTGAAAATAATAATAGAATGAAGTACAGCAGATAAACTCTCAGGTAAAAGCCACGAAGTGAGGTCTGCTAGACAAGGCAAAATGTGAAGTTAACAATCCATTCAAACTAGATATTGCACTCTAAAAAACAAATTGTTTTTAGCCCAATGGCTAGACAAATCAAGGACAGAACACACGCTGGGGCTAACTTGACCCATTAAGTTGGGTTGTTAATTTTAACTAAGCAAATGGGTTGTTTTTTAAAACATGGTCCCATTTTTATTTAAACATTGGGTTAATTTTACTTAATTTTGACTATTTACTATTTTGGACTATTTATTTATTTATTCTTAATTTAATTTAATTTATTTAATTTTGTGATTTTATTGCAGATGTCAAATACACCACATTAAAAACACATGCAAACGTGGTACCCCGTGTTTTTTTTTATTAATAACATTACATGTGCTATAATACAGAGCAAGACACCTAACCCCAGCTGCTCCGGAAGAGCTTGGCTGACACCGCCGTCAGTATATGAGTGAGTGAGTGAGTGATTGAGTGAGTGAGTGAGTGCGTGAATGGATGAATGTGAGGCAACTTGTTAAGCGCTTAGGACGGCCATAGGTCTGTTAAAAGCGCTAAATGAATGCAGTCCATTTACCATTTACCTCAATCAAAAATATCTAAGAACTTAATCACAATAAAAATAAATGTAAAAACCTTTATTTCACCAGAAAAAAACTAACTTTTAGTATATCCTCTTGAAAAGTGCTGACTGGAGTCTGTCCCGATGATGGTCCAAAATGCCCACGACAGGTAACTTAACAGTGGGGTTGATTTGATTCAGCACAAAGTAAAAAGTTGAGGTGCAGGATAAGCAATTTTAACTTTTTACCTGAACACAACAAGATGTTCAGAAATGTTCTGTGAGAGCTGCTTAAGTGGTTTATGCAACGGTTATTTTTTTAATTATCTGAAAAAGCAGATTATGTGTGTTTACATGACATTAATCGCATCATAATTCACGTCTTCCTTAATTGCAACATGTCATTTGCTTAGGTTTTTATAGGCTATGGAGTAAAAACCTCACGCAAATCATATATTTATGATAAAAATGTTGATTAAATGAAGCGTATTAAACATCCAAAACATTCACTCCTGAAGTGAATTCAAATAGCACCACACACTGAGTTAATCTGACCCAGGATTTGGGTTAATGCGTTACGGGAGGGGTGCATTAATTCAAGTGTCAGTGAAAACAATCCAAATATTAACCCAATGATTGGGTCCCACAAAACTACTCAAATAACTACCCAAGACTGAAAAAATAACCCAATTAAACGACCCAAAAGGCTCAACCCAGCGTTAGGGTAGAAAAAATAACCCAGGATTTTGGTGTACAGGTAGTTTATTAATGCATACTACAGATAATCACTCAATTTGAATTATAAGGAAAAAAACAGTAAAAAAGTATGGTATGTGTTTAAGCAAACAATGTCTGGAAGTGCACTCAATATCAACAAGGGCTTCATGCCTTATGTTGACACTGAACTTTTGCATCTAATTTGAGCAGCAGTAAAGCTTGACTGATGGTCACTTCTATATTTATTTTATAGGCTATAATATTTGTACAGCACAAAAACATCACATTACTTCACCTCGCTATTTTGAATATGTGTTTTTACTACAGTAAAATGAAAAAGCATAAAGCTTAAATTGTTTTTAAACAAAGCATAAAGCACGACATGTCTTGACACAGAATTTATCCAATTTTAATGTACTGTAGAAGCATTAAAGAACATAAGATAATCTCTCTTAAACAAAAGTTAGTAAATCATGTAAAATTAACCTGAATTGTTTAACTAGGCAACTGTACACATAGGGACTATCAGATAGTATCAGAACAGCAACAATCAGATACTTTTCATAATAGATCTGATAACTCGCAGAAGAATTATTTTCACACAAAATTTCAAATCATTATAGTACACCAATAAATTTTAGGTTGGTTTAACCCATGGTTGGGAAAATACTGGATTGCCTTTGCTGAGCTGTTGTTACAATGAAACAATTATTTATAGTCCATCAGTTGGTTCTATCCAGTGTTTATTCAACTACGGGTCAACACATCCCACCATTTTTAACAGTGTGACATACAGAAGAATATGAAGTTCATCCCCTGAAGTTAATTTTTTCCAGTATTTTTTTGAGGTCGAGCTGACCTATACTCTCAAGATACATAAATGGCATAATGACAGATCCCAAATCTGTGAAACTCACTCCAAGAAAGATAAAAGTACAATAATAGTCATCAAAACTCATGGGTATTTTGTGTCCCATCGCAAAGATAACTGCTGGTGGCAGGTATGCAGTGAAAGTCATAACAAAACTGCTAATGATGGTCCGCATGGCTCTCTTCTTCTGTGGATGTACGGTATTTTTTCCCGAGGGATCTTTTCTTCTCAGGGCCCGATACACAGTTATATCACAAAAACAAATGACAGGCAGGGCAATAAGTAGCGGTATAGATGCAATGGCCGTTGTCAAAGTCCATGGATGTATGACTATAACATATCCGTAACTGATCATAAACAACCAGATTACCGTGGCAATCGTCTTTCTAATCATGTCAGTCTTCTTGCTGGTCCTGTAGATGATGGGATGAATTACGGCAAAATAATAATCTCCACATACACACGCCATGAAGAGAGGTCTGCCAGACATGGTTAGTGCATACATGAAATTACAAAAACATTCAAATTCGCTAATGTGCCAAACTATGTAATTCACAACATTAAAAGCAATAATACTCAGGAAAGCGAGATCAATGACGGTCATATTAAACACAAAAAAGTCATTTGAGATGTTTTGTCGACGCCTTTGGTAAAGTTCCCGTAGTACTGCGGCACTGGCTGGGAAACCCAGCAGAACACATAATACAGTAAAAATGCCCCATAGTAAAGAAGTCATAGGATGATTGGTGCATAATGTAAAATAATTTCCATTCTCAGTGTCATTAGGCAACTTTGAATTGTGAAATAAATTTAAAGCATTTAGTGACATTTTTAAGTATCAGATCTCCAGAGCTGAAAGAAGAAGAAAACATTGCAGTGAGACAGTATATTGTAAATATTTGTATCATATTCAGGTCTAAATGACTTTTGATATGAAACTGATCTGCACAGACAGCGCACTCACATTTAATCTAAACTGAAGTTTAATTTAGTTGCGTTTGATTGCAAACCACTGAATCGGCAGAAATGAAATGGGAATAATTCCAAAGTTATTATAAGAAATAAATATTATTGTAAGAATATTTTTGTCATACCTCTGTGATGTTCGAGTGTCTGAGTGAATGAGATCTCTCGCAGGTGTGTGGACAGCTATACTATAGGTCATTACCTTTAAAATCTGCTGCTTTGAATATGAAGGTAATTTGTTATTACAAAACACATCGACGGTAGCACTTTATTTGAATGTTTTGCTGTACTTTCTGTAGCCTTTTGCACACACAGATTATAGGAAAATGTGTCTGGGATCTATCTGGGAATTGTTGGATTTTGGTTCATTCATACTGCCAGTAATTTTCTGGAATCTGTGCCTGCGTTAAGGGGCAAACTTACGATCTCTCTCGTGAAGCTAACACGTTAGTGACTTAAACTGCAATTTATCGACGGGCTGCTGGAGGCTGGTTTCAAAAGGGAGTCAATTCCCATAGACCCCCATGTTAAAATGCCCAACTTTACATCAGAAATAAATATGTTTACAGCCTGGTACACAAAGTGATTTTGGTCTATAGACGGTTTTAGCAGTAACAATATAAACAAACGTAACTTCCGGTAATCTACACTGTAAAAAAAATCTGTAGAAATTGCAGCTGGGTTGCCGGTAATTTGGGGTAGATTTACATTTATGTTTTTTACTGGCAACATTTTGTTGATGATGATTTCTGGTTCCCAGAATGCTTTGCATGAGGCTGTTCATGTATAGTTTTATTCTGTAAAGATAAAGACTTGTTAATATTTAAAATTTATTTAACTTTGAACAAACTCTTGCCAGTAAATAACATAAATGTAAATCTACGGTAAATTACAGGCAACCCAGCTGCAATAACATTGTAATTTCTACGGAATTTTTTACAGTGTAAGCTAAGAATCAATAACAACAAAGTCCCTTTAACATATAGTTTATTTATATAACAAGCAAAATAAACAACACATAGATTACAAAGGAATTGTTATTTTTTGATGAGGTATTTGTTCAAGAGTTCAGCAACTAGTCAGACCATTAAACAAATAGAGGCCGGAAGTACATTTCCGACCAGACGATTAATCGCGTCACCGCACGTGCATCTGATAAATATAGTTAATTTTGTCCTTCATAACAACTGTGAATTTTTTTTTTATAATTAAATTATATTAAGCCTCAAAGTTCTGCATAATTAAGGCCGTGGCCACTTGAGTGACGGGTGCCACTGCTGTCACTACCGTTGATCTAGGTGGGCATGGTTTAAGCAACTAGGCACCTCACCCACGTCTGCCACTTTGCTCATATTCAGTTATCTGTGAGTGATGCGTGATGACTTTGGGCTTCAAAAATGCTCTTCACAAACCTACAGGTGATGTCACGGACACTACGTCCATATTTTTTACAGTCTGTGGTTCACACACATCCCGTAAAGATCCCTAGAAGTAGGCAGCTACAAGCCAATAGATTAAATGCCTGAATTTTGTTGCAGATTTATATGTGAAGTGGTTTTAGACTAAATATTTAACTGTGCTGCAATAATTTGATTGAAATTAAATATTTTAAGTAAGGGATAATGTATAGGAAGTAAGCCCTGGCAGTGTGATCAGGACTTGATGCGAAAGTGTAATTACCCATTTATTACACAGCTATATAACCATAGACTGTAAAAAAGATGGACGTAGTGTCTGTGACGTCACCCATAGGTTTCTGAAGATCGTTTTTGAAGCTAAAAGTTGGCGGTGCCTGCCGCCGCCATCTTGGCCACGCGTCACCTTGCATCACTCGCGGATATCTGAAAATGGGTAAAAAGGCGGGACATGGGTAAAGCTGAGGTGACTGGTTGCTAAAACCACGCCCGCCTAGCTTGACTCTAGTGACAGCAGTGGCTGTACAACCGTCACTCAAGTGGCCACGCCCTTAATTATGCAGAACTTTAAGGCTTAATATCATTTAATCGGATGAGTTACAAAACAATTCACCCCACTCACAGTTCTCATGAAGGGCAACATTAGCTATATAGACAGAAACTCTTTTTGTACAAGGCTGTAAACATATTATTTTCTACTGTAAAGTTGGCCATTTTAACATGGAGGTTTATGGGAATTGACTCCCTTTTTGACCCAGACTCTAGTGGCCAGTCGATGAATTTCAGTTTAAATCACTTCCGTATTGGCTTCATCAGAGAGATCGGAAGGTTGCCTCTCGTATATAACTCAAGGTAAGAAACATTAAATATTGATTTGAAATATTTTTAGCTCATTTTTAATGAATGCAGACCTTTCGCAAGGAAAACCGTTTACTTTCATATTTAGGATAAAACAAGACATTCAAAGTTATATGGTATTAAAAGACGTATTTATATTTATTTTTTGTGTAATATTAAACTGTACCTGTCAAAATAATTTGCATCATCCAGATAACCATGTGTTTAGGTGATTGTTATATGGGAATAACAGAACTGCAAATGTTGCAAAAATCAAGCATTTCAACAAGCCGTGTAATAATGATTGTTTAATAAATGTTTCATTACATTTCTATTTTTATATTCATAACAACATACTTCTGGTGTTGTCTGGAAAAGCAGTACAAAAATTTTAATATTGCTTTGCGTTTGTAGAAGTGGCTCAATGACACACGAGGCATGATGAAATAGAGAGCAATGCGTAAAACAATGAGAATGTAACTTCGAATTTGATATGCTTTAAGGTGTCCTGTCTAATATATTTAGTGTATAATGACTGATGGTAAGCTATGAATTCATAAAAGACATGGATGTTCATTTTCATGATGAAAACACTATCTCTGTATAAAATGAAATATGTTTTGATCCATTGGTACTTACACTGTTTTGCTTATATCAGAAAATGACAAACTCTTCATGATATCACACAAAGGTTGATGCTAATTTTGGTACAATTTCAGCAACATAGAGTGACTTGTAGATTTACCTATACATTTAATTTATTATCAGATATATCTAAAGTTTTGTGTATACAGGTGTTACAAGAGGTATTTGTGTAGGCAAAATAGCATTATACTGTATAAACAAAATTAAACCAGAAAGGGAAACATTAATCAAGACTCTTGACACTTGTCACTCATAGATCAGGGAACATGAGAGTGATAATACTGAGCTGATGTCATTGCAATACACACACAACCCAATAAAAAGAAGAAGAAAAAACTACAATGTGAGAATGGAGCTAGTTCTAAAGCTCAATTTCTGTACAGTCTCAAAAAAATAAGGTACAAAAGCTGTCACTGACTGGCACCCATTTAAAAAGTATAGTCTTGTACCTAAAGAGTTATTAGTACCTCTAGGGTGCGGTTTGCTGGGGGGATATAACCCCCCCCCCCCCTTTGGTCTTCATATCCCTGCCACTGACTTATTATTTTTTATCCCCATTGTGAATATAAACAGCTGCCACGCAATAGTGCAAACAACAATAAAATCAGGAATGGAGTATTACTGTCAGTGCTTTCGTTCATGAGTAGACAACGCATATAGGTTATGTCATCATGATCCTTTTTAGTCCTTGCCTGAATTTTCCAAATGTCGCCAAACACTAATAGTCTTTTTCAACACAAAAACAGCCAAATAGTAAATGTAAAGGATTTCAGGCAGCATATCATCGTATTTTATAGGACCGCCACAAAACAAATTCAAGAAATATTACCATTTAGAATGAGACAGCAGAAACTCCCAGGATGACAGGAAAGTAAAAAAGTACTAAAAAACTAAAACAAAAAAAATAGTCTGCTATTTTCTTAGTCCGATATCTTGTCTAAGCAGGCATATATAGGCTATTTATAGTTATATTGAGAGTATGTTGTGTGTGGTTTTTTTCTATTAAATATTATGATTATAAACAAGTGTTTTTGCATTCTGGCATGTAAAGTGCAGTTTCTTAATTCTTTTATTAAGTTTCTGTAACTGAGGCCAGCAAGTCATGGAGAACTGTGCTCGTAAAAGTTAACCTTATGCTGCGTTTAGACCAAACTCGTTTGCGCCGCCAAAATCGTGTCTACCGCACCTAGTTTGCCGCTTTATCAGTTTGAATGCGAAGAGCAAAGTAGACACGCGGAAAAGCAAGCATTTGACGCGCGTCAGAGGCTAAATTCGCTCCTTGTGGGAGGGGCAAGTGCTATGCGGTTGTCTGTTTGCAAGATGACTGATGTTGATTGTGCATTTATCGAGAGGATTACCGGTTTGTATTTGGTAACCTTACTATAGGGGGAAAATAAACGGCGCGGGTCGATAAACGTCACGTGACTCAAAAGTGAAATGTGTTTTACAATTTACCAGGTTGCCCAATGAGAATAAGAACTTGTGTCGTATAGCTCTGGGTGACTGCTTATGGACAATATCAAGCGTTCCTTCAGGTTGAATAAGTGACTCCGTGCGGGGCTTCCGCCACAGCAGCAAGCAGGCTCCTGATTGGTTAATGTGGCGCAAAATTCCGCCAAAGTTAAAATTTTTCAACTTGGGTGTCAGCCGCAAATTCGCGTCAAACGCAAAATGCACCAAAAGCACCATTCGCTCGTATCACGCGTACCGCGCCAGGGACCTCATTCACGCCGCGAGACCTCCAGACGCACGTCAACGCGTCTTCACATTGACTTAACATTGAAATCACTCGTGGTAGAGGCGTGAAGCGCGACATAACCTCAAAAAGTGCTCTAGCAACAGACGCTGGAGGTCATGGCCTTTAGCCGACCTTAATACACTGAATAATCAATATAAGCATGTGGTTCGTAATTTATTTTCATGAATAAAAAAAAACATCCCCCTCTGTTTTTCTTCACAAAAATCTGAGTACCTCAGCATGGTCGTAGCCAGCTATGAGGCCACAGAGGTCCGGACCTCATCATTGTTTCATAACAAAAAATACAACTTGAAGTTCTCCAATTGAATAATTTAAACTGACTCATATTGACATTCGCGTATATAATTACGTTTGGGCAGTTTACTGTATAGTTTAGTGTAAAATGATGGAGATTGGTTCAAGCAGTGAGACGCTGGCAGCCATGTGTGCAGCCGAGTGAAAATGTGCAGGTTAGGCGATGTCTCCGAATTGTTTCTAAAAGACAAGGTCTGAACTTATATTTTTCTTTATAGCCTATTTTGCTTGTTTTCGTATTAATAACTGGCAATATAAGGGTGCCCAGCCCCTAAACAGTAATCAAATGGCACATCATTCAGCATCTTTCAGTGTGGGCGGGTTATATTACTGACATGATACATTCGGTAAGACATACGAAATAATCATCATGATTATGTATGCAAGAAACGCTTTCAACACTAAAAATTTGTAGAAAAATTAAACAGGTACAAAGATAATTGGTTTTAAATGAAATATGCCAAATATGTAAACATTTGCCATGAAGAAGGCTTTGTTATTTCATTCAGTTTAGGAGGTAGAGCGTTAAACAAAGTAATGCTAAAAACATTCATAAGAGCGCTAAACGGAGTTCTTGTTTATATTGCCTAATATTGCTTATTACAACGAATAATATAATGCTATTATAAGCATTTTTGCATGAAAATAAATTATCCACCCAAAGTCAACATTAAAGTATTTGATCTAATAAATATAATAATGTCCACACCCAAAACATATAAACAGAATGTGTATCAAAAGTGTAAAATGGCAAAAAGGTTACAACAGGATAGGGGAGGGCGATAAACCGGTATGATAGTAATTACCGGTATTGTGTCACGCCATGATATGGATTTTGCAAAACCGTTGATACCGGCGTTACATATTTTAAACTTATCAGGGTTCCCGTGGGGTGTTAAAAAACTAACCTTCAGAAAGTTATATCTAAGGCCTTAAAACGCCCAGATCTTCATCCTAGGAATTTAACTTTCTGAATGTTATTTTTTTAAGACCCCGCGGGAGTTTACCCAAGTCTTAAAAGTCATACCTCCGTTCCCGAGATGCGCTGTCCACAGAAACACAAAACGAAAAGCTCCAATCGCACTTCAATCCATTTTAATCATCTTTTTTTTAAGAGGATGCACATAATAGTGCACGCAAATCCTGCCAAAGACTATATTTCTGGTGTTGTGATCTGTATACAGCGAGTTTGGCGAGAAACAAGCCCGTGGCTTACCTAAGCATTAAACATAAGAGGACCCAGAAGCGAACAAAATCAACACTGCTTTATTGAAAATCAACTTAAACAGTCGGGCTGTCGAGTCCCAAGGCACCAACAGCCCGTCAACAGTGTTATACATTCAGGAGGCTTTTTTTTTTACAAGAAATTACCGTAATAAACCATAATTTGCCAAAAAGTGCAATTTATCTTCTTTTAGGAACCATTCCTTTTTTGATAGCGCAAATGGTTGAGAAGTTACGGTTAAATGAATAGCGCTTTCAGAGTCCTTTAGCGGATAACGTAAGCAACATACCAAACACATTAAAACAGCCTTTAATGGTAAATTTTGTTTTCTTAATGCAGATTTATTAATTAGAGAGGCTATTAAACAATACATAGTGCATATTTACGCATAAAAACGTATGAGTGGAGTATTTTTGGCACTGTGAATCTGCTGGTTAATTAAATTAAATGCAATAAATACATTAATTAATATAACTAACTTGTGTTAATAAACTGCATTTATTAATGCGTTCAGGGATTAATAATAATTTAAAGTGAGATGGCATCTCCCATCAGATGTTCATATTAGCAACAAAAAGAAAATCTTGTTCTCTGTATATTTATAAATCAAACAGACACAAGATATACACAGCACACAGCTTTAAAGTTGTTGGATGTAGCGTAAAACATTGTAGTAAGGCATATAGCCTACCAGCAAATGACCATACTAATTTCCATACTTTCATACTTCCCATATTAGTGACAATATGCATAAGAAGATGAGTCCACCAATCCACATAATGGCACTTTTTAAGGAAAAAATAGGAAAAGATAAAAAATCATGTCTATGTCCAATCCCTCACTTATTAGTAAATTAAGGTTAAAAATACAAATTTTGCCAGTAATTTAACTAAGGTTTACTACAGTGTGACTCCAAAATCTCATATGGCAACATACCGTAATACCGCTATACCGGCTGAAGAGTGAAAAATACCTTGATATGAATTTTTGCTCATACCGCCCACCCCTACAACAGAATATATTAGATCCAAGGTAAAAAATAAAGTATACTTGAATGTACTAAAACTACATTTAAATAAATATTTTTTAAACCTTATGCAATACAAATATACTAATAAAAGGTAAACAGTTCTACTTGAGTAGTACTTCAATGCACCTAAAAAAAGTATACATTAATGGATTTCTAGTGTATTGAAATAAATATGTTTCAAAATAGCACAGTTAAGTACACTTAGATGTTCTTAAGAATATCTTAAAACCTCATAACCTTACAAAAAAGTATTCATAAGACAGTCAGTTATAGTTCAAGATTCTGATTGGTCGGTAGCTGTGGTTTATTTATGATAAAACACAGCTATGATCTTTGCGCCTAACGATTCTGTGTATCACTGCACAGCACCTTTAGCAATGTAAACAAATGTGAAACTTTTTGTTGCTGTCCACAGTTGCTCAGGGACTATTTATTCCAGCGGAAGAAAGACATTTAGTGATTTTACCTCATAAAAGTATTGTTTTGCTTTTAATTATTTTGTTGTGTGGTACCTGTTTAATAAAAACCATAAGGTACCTGAGGCTAGTGCTGTATCGTGAATAAGTCATGGTTAAAGGGGTTGCATTGACCAACAATGCTCTTCAGCTGTGACTTATTCTTCGCTATACAGGACAACCTCTCATATCTTTCAGTTTACATACTGTATGTCGCTGCTGAGATATAGCCCGTATGACAACTTTCTCTTGTGACAACAATTAAAGGAACATTAGGTTACAAGTTGCACAATTGTAACATTTTACTGCCGCTTTCAAGCATCTGTTCCTCAGAGATAACCTTTCCTCTGTTTATTCTGTTTTCAGGTGTCTTTCTTCTTGTTCATCATCTTTGTGGTTTACACCATGCTTCCCTTCTCCATGAGGGATGCCATCATAGCCAGCGTGCTCACGGCATCCTCTCATACTGTCGTGCTCAGTGTCTGTCTCTCCTCTGCGAATTATCATGTGGAGCCCCTGGTATGGCAGGTCAGTTATCAGCCGTCTGTCTTGCTTTGTGTCTGCCAAGAGCTGTGAGTTTCACTCTGTTAACCAACTGTATATGTGTCCCATCTCTGCTGTGTGGATGTCTGCCTATGTGTTTATAAAATGAGACTTTATTTTGTGATAGAAATTTTGAGCTTGAATGACATTCGACAACTGCCCTAAATAGCTTTGAATCTGTGTTTTAGTAGTTTTGGTAAAAGAGTAGTTATTTATTGTGAATTTGAATGTGTGTGCTATAGGGGTGTGACGAGATCTCGTGCGACGAGATATCGCGAGATTAAATGTGTTTCGCGAGATTTCTTGTGGAGGTGCTGGCCGTTTACCAAATAAAAGACTGCATCCTTCGGAGGTCGCATTTTTAAACTGCATTTACTTCATCACTGTCTTATTAGAGACTATTAACAATTATAAAGTTTACTAATTATTTAGTTATCGCAAATTGTTGTAATATGCTCACGACTTGCGAATGTAATGCTCAAGTTACTGTGCTAGTATCTAACTAATCACTTTCAATAAGGTTATTAGAAGGCGTTCCTAATTTTGATTGTACTAGTAACAATTATACAATTAACTCTTTGCCCACCAGCGTTTTAAAGAAAGTTGCCAGCCAGCGCCAGCATTTTTTATGATTTTTACAAAAGTTCAATGCCTTCCAGATTATATAAAAAAAAAAAAAAAAATATATATATATATATATATATATATATATATATATATATATATATATATATATATATATATATATATATATATATATATATTAGGGCTGTCAATAGATTAAAATATTTAATCACGATTAATCGCATGATTTCATGAGTTAACTCGCGATAAATCGCAAATTAATCACACATTTTTATCTGTTCTAAATTTACCTAAATGTAACACTTTTTAAGTTTTTAATGCTTCAATCAGCATGGATTTGGATAATATATATGCTATATGCAAATGTATATCTACAACAGCCTGTTTACATTTTCAACAGAACCATCAGCCATAGTTTTATAAATGTTTTTGCCTTTAGAAGACCTTGTTCTTTCTCCATTTCTGTTTGCTGCTGCATCATTTGTGACCTGTGCTGGCAAATTGAGTTGGGATGAGCAAATTTTCAAAAATGTGTCATTTATATTTTAACATTCTCTTTAAAAAAACTTCAAAACAATTGGAACAATTGTTGGAATCTGACAAAGCATGACAGAACTATACCTGTTAATGCAAAGCAAAAACAATATCAATATACATACATGTTTTTCTTTTATTGTTTAATTTTGACATTGAGACAGACCACTTTAAGACTGTAGGATAATGCAAGGGTTTAATATGTAAGGGATAATGTAGAGGCAGCCGGTAGTTATCGGGAAATAAGCCCCGACAGTGTGATCAGGGTGGGTCTTGTATCACACTGAAGGGGCTTATTTCCCGATAACTACCGGCTGCCTCTACATTATCCCGCTTATTACACGGCTACTTGTCACATAAGAAAAAAACCGGACATGAATATGAATTTGAAACATTTTATTGGCATATTTTTTTAAATTAACATGTTTATCCTTCCGCGAAACTTTGCACAGATGCATAAAATGATCGTAATACCTTATTAAGATCCTCTGCTTCATACTTGTCTGACTCCATTTTTTCTCTTTTAGCCAGTCTTTGAGAAGTTTTAATGCCCATTCAGTATTTTTTTGTGTGTTGGCTTTGTAGCTGTCATGCTCTATTTTGTCAAGTTCAGTCTCAGTAAGCTGTCTGTATCTTGTCGTGGTTGTCCAGTGTTTGTCACAAGATGGCGCCAAACAGTAATCTTTATTGATCTTTATTGGTGCGGAGCGATTTTACTCGTACAAGTAGTACCGGCTATGCGTTATTATTTTGGAGCGGTTATTATTTGAAAAGAACGAACCTGCAAATGTCTCAACTGACCAATCAGAATCAAGCATTCCAGAGAGCCGTGTAATAAATGACACAACAGATACTTTTCCTTAACAGTTAACCAAACATTCACTTCAGATATAACAGATTATAGGTCGTACCTGCGTGAATTCTTGTCAAAACAGATATTTTTAAACCTGTAATTTTGTGTTAGATGTCTATATATATCGAGCCCAGTCTCCTGAAGATGCGTATAAATAGCAAGTGTCACGAACTCGCGCGTTTGTGTGCTTGCGCTTCAGACGTCTGCGTCAGACATCGCTTTTGAGCCTTGTCACTCTTAATAACTCTTTTAACATCAATCAGATCCCGAACTTTATCTCTCTTAATAATTATTTTAACATCAAGAAAGTCCTGCGGTCTATTTTCTATAATTTCTGAATGCTTTTTAAAACGAAACTAAAAAGTGAAAGAAAACGCATCTTTGCTTTATATGGATTTGGGACGATACACCTCACAGAAAACGTGCAGATAAAGAAAACTGCACGTGCAGAAAACGTGCATTTTAGATGTTTAATGACCATTTAGAGCATTGGATTCGCTAGACGAGAGCTTAATGTTCTTATTTTTATGAAAAGCTCCGACTCATCTAGACAGCGCTGGTCACTTGCTGCGTCTCAATTCATCCAGCTGTGGGTCAAACAGAAATTGCGTGTTGCGTTAATCACGCGTTTATAAAATTAGTGCCGATGATCAAAACATACAAATTGTTTTTACTGTTTTTGAATCAGTGGATGCTTTAGTGTTTATAAGTTGTGTAAGAGAGCCACCTAGTGGATAATAGCAGAAATATGGATTTCCGTAAAAACACAAAAACTGCCAGGGAAGCGATTTGGTGTAATTGAAGAGATAACTCGTCAGTGGCAGGGAAAGAGTTAAACAAATAAGTAAAGGTCCTGTCAGTAATTAACGAGAGACGAATGACATGAACTTTATTCCAATGAAACTCATTGTTTTGATTGAGAATTTTTAAACCAATTTTATGATAATTTTGTAAAGCTACATTTTATAAATACTGGCTTAGAATAGTTTAAAAAGAAAACAACATTATAAACAGTGGTCTTAAAAATAAAAATCTTAATTTGCATGTAGTTAAAGAATAATCTCTAGCACATTTTGTATTTGTAAATACGAAGTCAAATGAACCTTTCTCTGTATGATGTTTCTCACATAGCTATTTATTCATTTCTGTTAATCGAAACTCCATTTTTCTTTCATCAGCAGTGAAATTTCATATTTGCAGATTTCCTGAATACGGTTTAGAAGTGTCACCTGTATCCATTTAGTTTTAATCTCTTCTCGTTTCCCTCGTCGAAAACCGCATTAACTATGGTTTCCAGTCGAATTGCTTGTTTAGAAAATCCCCCCAAAATAACTGGCTCTCTAAATGCTCTGCGTAGCAAACAAGCAAATATGACCTTTCTGTAAAAGCCAATTTCTGTGAAGGACGCACAATAATTCCATGTATTTCAAATTCTGTGTAAAAGGTCAAGCTTTATATGAACAGTAACACAGAATGTCATTATAAATCGTGACGTATTTTTCAGTCCCTGTTTACTTTTCTCTCTATTAAGATGTGACTGCTGAATGCAGCATCTACTGTTTATTTCATCTTTTCACACACACTTTCAAGTCTTTCTTTTCATGTGGTGTCTTTTGGTCCTCAGTAGTCTTAAAAGCAGTATGATTTTAACCTCTGGAGAGCCCTGAGACAGAACAGGACCCTGGCCCCTTCAAGTGGGCATGTTTGATAAAAAACAATGTAAGAAAGAAGAAACCTGAACATTTAATATGCTTCTCTTGCAGCATTCTTGTACAAATGATTCACTGTATAATCCACTTTAGTTTAAAACTGTGCAAGACCAATGTGTAGAAATGAGTCCTGTAAAAATGCAGCATGAAGTTAAAACAACTTGGTTTTGCAAGTCAATTATACTATTTTAATTTTGGATTTGTGAAAAGTTGACATAACTTATAAAAGTTGAAATTGTTTAACTTAATATGAATAATCATGTATCACAGGCCATCACTTCAACCACATTTTAAAGGGCACATGTTTTGCAAAATCCATGTTTGGACATAAATGTGTGTGTTGGCCGTGTGTAAACACAACAATCCTACAATGAAAAAAATCCACCCTCTGCTTCTTTTTTAGTCCACATTAACTCAAAGCAGTGTCATTAGACATTCTGTTTTGATTCTCTTGTTAATGTGATGTCACAGTGATAAAGGCCCTCCCACAGCCACTGACTGATAATTTTACTGCTTTCCTAAAAGTGTTTGTTAGCAAATTGTATAGCACTAATGCGGCTAAAGATACTATATTGTCCTAGACTGTATTCACAATTCATATTTTTAACACAAAGCGCTCTGGTAAGGGAGTGAGGAGCAGTAGCTCATTTGCATTTAAAGGTACACACATGAAAACAATATCTGGGCATTTGCGACATGATATAATAAATGATCTGTGGCATATTTTGAGCTTTACAGACCCATTTTAGGCACAACTGAGACTTATATTACATCTTGTAAAAACTGGCATAATATGTTACATGACATGAATAGATTATATTATCATACAGTTTGTGATTAGGGGTGCAACGGTTTAAATTACTTACGGTTCGCTGTGTGTCATGGTTTTGGTATGTTTCGGTGTGTGTGTGGGTATGTTTATGGGGTTAAAAAGGCTCAAATTCTAAAGAAAATTCAATTATTTATTGGGTTACAAACACCTAACACTTTGGTCAAAACAAGCTTCTTTACAAAAATAAAACCTAAGCAGTTTTTAACCTTTGCCAAAATCAACATTTTCACTTAAAGCTCCCATAACACGTGCTGTTTCTGCATTTCTGATGTTAATCTGGAGTACCTATAGAGTAGTATGACATCCTTTATATCTCCGAAGAGTCTTTAGTTTAATCAGATTCATAAAAGAAAGATTAGCTTTACCGAATTTTTCCGATAACGTACCAAAAAATGAAGAAAGAGGAGTTACTACTGCGGGAGGAGCGAGTACGAGTCATGCAACACTATACAACACGGTTTAACTTATGATTCACTCAGAGCCGGCCTTAAGCATCTGGTGGCCCGTTTCAATAACTAATAGGGGGCCCTACCCACAAAAAACATAAGCATAATAGAACAAGACTGACACTGAACCGAACTTATAAATAACGATGGGCTCCGCGTTTTTTCAGCACCGTAGACAGCTCACTTGGCGGCGGGCATAGATTTCACCTGAGCCCTTTTTAGATATCCACCCTTCTGTGTTTGAGTGCTGAGATGCCCTGAAAAGTTCATCTTTGCCCAGCGATTTTGTCGCCTCGTACTCAATTAAAATCTGAACGAGGCAACAGGCTATTATAAAAACAGTTTACATACTGTGATGCGGGAGCAAAACAAAAAAAGAAGATTTCCAAGCCACAGTAAAAAAAATCGCCCCTCGTTTATCTAAAGTTCTTGGTCATTATGTTCATTTAATGTATGTTGCCTTAGAGGAAAATGCAGTCATGCACTAAATATATTAAAGGCAGTCAGCAAATGCACACAGATGTTATACACATATTTTTTAATATAATGAAATACTGCATTAAGGTTAGTATAAAATCCAATCATATTATTAAAAAAACCCCATTGAAATCAGCCCCTAAAAAAATGTATTATTAAAAACATAGAATCACACTTGCACAGCCAAGCCTGATGAGAGAGAGCATGGTCGAATTCAAAACTGCGTTTTTGCGCCCTTGAAGGGCACTTCGGGAAGGGAAGGCCGCTTAAACTCACTCCAGATTAAATTAAAATTACGTTGTTTTCATTGCTCTATTCTCCAAAGGCTATTTTAACGGTCACAGTCACGCAATGAGAGACACAATTACGCAACTCTATGCACAGCTCTGATCTTCGAAGGGAATAGGGCATAGGGATGTTCACTTCCAATTGGTATTCTCTCCATTTGTGAAGGTAAATTTGTCGGAATGAATGGGCACGGGCTAACTACGACAGGTAACACAATTAAGAAATGTTGGTTTTCATAAAAATAAGGCTATTAAGCTCTCGTCTAGTGATCCCGATGCTAAAGAATAATTCAACTTCTAGAATTATCCACATGTGCACGTTTTCTGATAGTTTTTATGAAGCACTGTGATGCTGCTGTAAACGATTCTACATTGATTTATAAAAATGAAAGAATTGACTTTTAAAAAACATAATTTAAATGACATATAACAAATATTAATGCAGTTCTACAGTTTTATTGTAGACTAAATAAAATACATTCATTTCATTTTAATAATCCGATTTCTATCGTAGGCTAAAGCGCGTATTAACGTCCGAAAGAAAATAAATAGCAGAAATTAATTTATTTAAAATGAAAGATATTTGATTGCTTAACATCCACTGGCACTGACACTGTGAGCTCCCCTGTGCAGGACCCCCCCCCGTTCAAACATTCTTGCGCTGGGCTGGGGCCCTCCTTGGAGGGCGGGGGCCGTTTCAATGGAAATGGTTGAAACATAGCTAAGGCCGCCTCTGGATTCACTACATGTTCGTGTCATTTATATAATATGCACGCGCCTATTTCCAACATAAGACAGAAGTCTTACTTACCGCATGCAACTCATGACCCGGTTGGGATTTTTCAATGAAATCCGGCGCATTAAACACACACGCAAAACTCCTCTGCTACCCGGATAACAAACTATATCCATTGTTTTCATAAGGCTGACCTTCTTCTCCTTACATCCAAAAACACATTTCTTCTTTCGTGCCATTGTTGAGTTTTGAAATTAAACAAAGCTGTCGCGTGATGTGATGTTTGGAAGTTCTAGCTTCTCCCGCTGATTGACGGGTGGGCGGGGTTTTCTGGGGGAAGTCCCCATAAAAAGAAGTGATACGTATAGAAACCCCTGAAACATCATCTGGGCCCGTAATTGAAAAAAACTTTCCGAAACTTGTACGAACCCTGGCGAAGTTTG
Organism: Misgurnus anguillicaudatus; assembly: GCF_027580225.2. Classification (NCBI taxonomy): domain Eukaryota; kingdom Metazoa; phylum Chordata; class Actinopteri; order Cypriniformes; family Cobitidae; genus Misgurnus; species Misgurnus anguillicaudatus. The sequence continues at coordinate 11,692,131 of NC_073346.2, forward strand.
TTAACATTTAAACACAGAAGGCAATGTGTGTGTTTCATTGTCACCTGCGATTGTGTGCAATCGACTCGTCATATTAGATGTATTGTCTTCAGCATACGGCACGCGTGGCGTGCAAATTTTAAAGTTTTGTCCACATTTTCTTGAGCATCGCTGCTGCAGACTTAAATGAAGCTGGCGTATTAACGGCTTTTCCCCCTCGCTTGCCTCGCTAAACGGTCCGCAACACACACACCCACACCAACATGTGAGGAGGAACTGTAAGGTTGGCAATAGATTTGCATACTACGAGTTTATTGGACAGGAACTCTCATTTAACATATGCAGAGCGTATTCGGAACCATACATTAGCGGTTTTATGCAATGTTTTTTATATTAGAAATGCGTAGTCGAGTCAAACACGGTGCACCGCGGTGCACTTGCCTACCAAACCGTGGGAGGATAACAGGATCGATTCTTTACCGAGAACCGTCGCACCCCTATTTGTGATCATACAGATCCAATTTCATGCTTCGATTGACATAATGATAACTAAAGTAATGTTTTGGCATCTTGACCTTATATACATGCATCATGGATGCCAATAATTTAATCCAGGGGTCCGCTTAGATTGACGGTGCAGCTGCTCTCTGATAAATTTTAGCTGAATGTGTGCCATTTTAAGCCTAGTAATAGTGGATGGATGTGCAGTGTTGGTCAGGTTTTGAGTGAAAATGCATGACTGCACTCCTCTGCGAGGTGTTAGAAAAGCAACTGTGAAGGAACAGATTTGTGCCCTTTTGGGCGCCAGGGTGGGACGGCTCCTGACACAGATCTGTGCCAGAGTCTCAGCGGCTCGTGTGATCTTTGTGCCTTCTCTTCCAATCAGCATCTCATTCACTTCATCCAGTGCCATTTTTAGGTGAAGTCACTAACTGCAAGAGCAAGCACCTCATTACTGTAGCTTGCACTGAATGGATGCAGGCCAGTTTGCAGAATTTTCTGCTTACACAAATGGCGCTTTTTCATTCAATAGTACGACTAGAAGGCTGCCAAACTATAATTTGTTAATGTTAGGTATGTTTACTTTATCAGCTCTTAAAGCTCAGACACAAATAGAAGGGAATGCCTTTCTTTGGTATTTAAAGCATGTGTGTTTTCAGAGGCTAATATTTTCTTTGACATGTTGTTGTTGCGCTATAGTTTTGGGTGTGTTGTGTTACAGATCTGTGATAGTTTTCCGCTTCAGTGATGCTCGGGGTAAGTTGATTGAATTTAATCTCTGTGTCATTGGCAGAAAAGCAGGGTTAAATTTCATTACGGCTCAGTATTTCCCCATGGGGCCCCTACCAATGGGCTTTCATGGGTAATGAGGGCAGTAAAGCCACAGGTTTAAATGTGTGCTGAATAAGAGGACAATCCACATGATGAATGGTCTGATGCAATACTAACTGATCGGACACTGTATCATACTGATTTGATTTAATTACATATGATCTTTTGACCTGCGTTTCCTTCTCTCTTTCTTTCCCTCGCTGGGTGTTTTGGGCACATAAACTCATACATGTACAGCAGCAAGGTAAAGTGTTACATCTATGGTCAGGCCTTGGGGCTGATATAATGTTTTGCAGGTTTGTGTTGTTAAAAAAAAAGTGTCCTATAGAGGAAGCATGTGATTTATTTCACTGGTTCAATATCATTTGTTTGCATATACGAATAAATCAAATAATCATTGCTTAGTACTGCCAAGTCTACAGGCAACATAATGTACCTAAATGCATCACTGAGCAAGTTTATCAATAAGCAAACGTATTCTTCTTCTAAAAATAGCCAAGCTATTTTTAAGTGAATGTTGGTTTGTTTTTTCTTTCTTCACACTATGTTTGTGCATTGGTTTGAGTGTCTTCACGTTAAAAAATGCCAACTTGATAAAATGTTGCATTTTTCCAGCTACACTGTCAGACAAAATGGTGAAGAAATGGTCCCTAGCTCTCACTTTCAAAAAGTACACCTTTGCACTTAAAGAGTTTATAATAGTACCTCACAGGTACAAAGGGACATCTTTATTTTTTTCTGAAAGTGTAACTTACAGGACATTACATTCAATTTCTTTTATCTGGAAAAGAATATAACAAGTTAAGCTAAATTGATAGACTGACATTTTCCTGAAGCATGGCATTTGGCACAATGCCAACATCACACAATATGCCAAAGCATATCTGCAGTTCATTTGATAAAATCATCTGCTAAATGCAGTGTGATATTTGTCAATTATCCTTGATTTTGCTTTGCATGTTAACGGCTTTATTGATGACCGATCAACTTATTACGTTATTAAAGAGCACCTATTTTATTTCTAAAATCAATGTTCCTTTGTCTATTTGGTATAATACAATGTGTTCGCGTGGTTTATGGATGAAAACCCATTATTTTACACATACCGTACATTTTTGTCGCTCCAGATTTCACTCTCTTCCTGAAACACACAGATTTTGTACAAAACTCATCTATCTGAAAAGCACTGTGTCCCTGATTGGCCAGCTAACCTGTACTTTGTGATTGGCCTGAATATCTCTGTCAGCCGGAAATGTGACGCTCTTTACCATGTTTGAAAGATTTAATCACAATGCAATGCTAACAGGAGTTAACTTACAGGCTCCAAGCGGGATGAATTATGATAATGTCGGTCTTGTCTACATCACCAATCCCAGGAAGTAAACTGTTGCCTACAATCCGTGTTTTTGTTGTAGTCCAAGAAAAGAGATTTAAGTTGGAGATGATAACTCACGTGATTGTTTATTTTGGGGTTTGTACCTTTTGCATATCATTAACATGTACTAATACACACTTACACACCAAAGGAAATTTAAAAACGTGAATCGGACAATAGCTGCTCTTTAAAGGTGCAGTGTGTAAATTTTAGTGGCATCTAGTGGTGAGGTTGCGAACTGCAACCAACAGCTAAGTCATCTGCTCATCTATCGCTTTTGAAACACATAGAAAAGCTACGGTAGCCGCCACCGGACAAACATGTCATCGTTGGAGACAACTTAGTAAAAAAGTTTGTCCTTTAAGGGCTACTGTATGAACATGGCGGCACAAAATGGCGGCTTCCATGTAAGTGTATGTAGATAAAAACGTCTCATTCTAAGGTAATAAACACATAATGGTTCATCATGAAAGGTCTTTATACACTCATGATAATATAGTTTTATATATTATTTTGCATTTCTGTCAAGAGATCCTTCTAAAAATTACACACTGCACCTTTAAGTGTGCTTGTTTATATTTTGATCCTCAATGTGTTTTTCTTGTTTTCTTGCGCTGGTTTATTAAAAGGTTTTTTATGATACTGTGTACAGTCTGTTGTATATAAAAACACACTTTGTTAAATCACTCCAACAACCTTAGTGTGGCATTATTGCAGCACACGCCTATTGTAATTTTTTATGATGCATTAAATCAGCTTTCCAGAGCATTTTGGCTGGATGAATGAAAACAGATTTAGCTTTGTGCTCACTTTGCAAATCAGTAAATCTATTTAAACACAAATTTTAAATGGGAGATAATCCATTACAAAATAAATGATTAATGAGCTTAAGTCTTTACACCCAGCATTACTAAGTGTGAGAATAGTTTTAAAGTGCAGTCGCAGGTGAACATATTTTGAAAAGGCATTAAAGGGATAGTTCACCAAGAAATATAATTTTGTCATCATTTACTCACGCTCATAGGGGCGGTTTCCCGGACCAGGATTAGCTTAATCCAGGACTAAGCCTTAGTTAAATTATGAAATATAACTAGTTTTAACAAACATGCCTTACTAAAAACATTACCTGTGTGCATTTTGAGGTAAAACAAAGGGTACTGATGTATTTTAAGATGTCAGTGCAAGTTGTTTTCAGTTTGGAGAGCTCTTAAAAGTGTTTAAGTCTAGGACTAGTCTAATCCCTGTTCGGGAAACCGCCCCATAATGTTACAAACCTGTATAAAAGTCTTTGTTCTGATGAACACAAAGGAAGATATTTTGAGGAATCTTTGAGACCAAAACACTAGGGCTGTGAATTTTTGGGTAGACAGCGAATCGATTCGATTCACGATTCAGAGGTTTCCGATTTGATTAAAAACCGATTTACGATTCGATTCGATTAACAATGAAATATGATTCGATTTTTATTATTATGTTCTGTAAGTAAGCAATAAGGTACGAGAGGCTGTGCTGTATCGTGAATAAGTAACGGCTGAAGGGCGTTGTTAGGAACGACGCAGGAGTGCCTGCAACCCCTTCAGACGTTACTTATTCACGATACAGCACTTGCCTCGAGTACCTTATTGCTTTTATAAAACGGTTACCACACAATATTAAAGTAAAAAAATATTAGTGCAACTTTCATGAAGTTAAATCAATAAAAGCAATCCCTCCGCTAGAAAAAATAGTCCCTGACTGGGAACAACAACATGAAAGCTCAAATAAAAACAACAAACTGTTCTCAGACTTTGTCTCATTATATGTTTATGTGTTGCTAAGGGTGTTGCTAAGGGCGCAGTGATATTAAATAGAACCTTTGGGTGAAGCGGTCATAGCAGTGTTTTATCGTGAATAAAGCACACCTATTGACCAATCAGAATCAAGGATTGGAACTAACCGTTTTATAAATTTTAGTATACATCTGCATTTGAGCAAATAAAAGAAATATTTGGGAAATTCATGATCATTTAATAGATTTTCAATAACTTGATTCAGAACTTCAGTTTAATAGCTTAACTTCTTAGGACTCAAAATACATTAAGGCAAGTAAACCAAGAAAAATAATACTACTTCTACATATTCAATGCACCATAAGCTTTTATGTAAACATTGCATACATTTCCTGAACATTTAGGAAATACAGCAAAGTGTGTAAATGCAGCCAAGTGTGTAAAGGAGTAGCACTTCTCACGTCTGACCCTGAAATCCTAAGTTAGCGGCTTTAGGTGCATGTATGTCTATCTTAATGGCATGGCGTTTGCGGAGAAGGTTGCTAAGGTTCGTTGTATTCCCCAAGTATTTTAACTCAGATTTACAATGTCTGCAAACTGCAACGAACTTGTCAATCTTTCCATTTACTTTGTGAAAACCAAAGTAATCCCAAACCTTTGATCTCATGTTGGCTAGTGCCTTGCAAATTTCTCTTTCGTTTCCCTCCATTTGTGCAATGTCTGCTGCGTTTATTCAAATGACTGCAAACAGGCGCGCTGCGAATTGTGATGTAATCCACTGCGCCACTGCAGTGCGGGCGCACTTTACGTCGCTGATGCAACTAATTTAAGATTTATATTTATTTATTTTAATTAATTTTATTAATTAAAATCACACACATTAATACAGGTGTGTGAAGACCTGAATTGTCACTAGCTCTAAGTTTCTAAATAGAAAAGCTCCTGAATAGAATTATATTTAGAAACGTGTTAGAAAAAATTGAAATAAACATATTTTTGATAATTATAGACATAAAGGTAAAGTCAGGTTAGTAAAACATGCAACATTTGTATATATCTTTGATGTTTAGATTCTTTTGATCCTCCAATACCTCTGATAAATTCTGAGATTTGTGTTTAAAGGAGGAGAAACGATTAACCTGTTTACTTTGGATTTAAGGTCATATTAAGGGGAATATTTAAACAGCATGTTGTGATGTGACACAGGCACATAAATACCACAACAGACAGTACAGTGTGACTCCTTTACCTGCCAGCCATAACTGTATAATACACACAGCATCGGCTCTACTTTAAGTGAAAGTCATTACATTATGCTATGTATTGCTCGCAGTACTAATTAGTTTTTTGGCCACCGAAGCAACTCGCTGGTGGTAATCTGCTTACAGCTGTTCACCACCCACCTCAAGAAGGATTAGGCAAGTATAATTGAACTTCTTCAGATTTCATTTCTGAAATTAGATCAGCTCTCTGTCTATGTATGTGTAAGTCCTATAAGTCGGTCTGTCTGGCTGTTCATTTCAAATACATTGACTTGTGTCCAGCCAGGCAGCTGGTAAAAAACCCATCCTCTGTCTGTGGGCTGTATATAAATGAAGTGATTTAATGCTAATGCTCTCTTCAGAACGACACACTTACACATGGGAAGTGGACACATACTCTCACCTGCTTGTACAAGTCATTAAACAAAGCTTCCTTTTGACCAGATTACCGTATTAATACAAGGAATGAAGCTCAGGGTTCCCACCACGTGTCCTTGAAATTCTTGAAAGTTTGTGAATCTGGGGGATTCATATACATACATAGATACAAGCCATTGAAAGTGCTTGAATCTATTTTATGCATTCTTGCAAAAATCAATTTTATTCCCTGTAGCATAATATCATAAAATTTGAGATTTTTAAAGAACACATGATAAACTGTTCACTTTAAATGCTTATATCTTCTGTATGCGAATGTTGATTCATACCAAAATGCTTTTTTGCATAGTTGTGCTTGACACATGAATACGTCTTGGGTTGCGTATGTAACTGTTGTTCCCTGAGAAGGGAACAAGACACTGCGTCTCCCTTGCCATACTTCCTGCGTCCCTGTAATGCCGTCTTTGGCAATATTTCAGATAGCAATATACTTCCTGGCTCCCGCGTCACTCTGTCTTTGTCATTAAGCCTCACAATTGGTTGAATTTTATATACACATTCAGACGTACCGACCCCTGGAGGCGTCCCCAAAGTGTCACCGCAGTGACGCAGCGCGAGTTCCTTCAAAAGTGAACTGTAACAATGCATCTTAAAAGGTAACATGATGTAACCTTGCTCTTACTAGAAATGTGTCCCCAAATGTAGTCCTTGAATTTGATGGTATTGGACCTGGAAAGTCCTTGAAAGGTCCTTGAATTTGAAGTTAACTAAGGTGTGGGAACCCTGGAAGCTGTACACTCCTAAAAATAAAGGTACCACAAAAGGTGCCTCACGGTGATGCTAAAAGAACTATTTTTTGTTCTCCAGAGAAATATTCAGTCAAAGGTCCTTAAAGTTTTAAATTCTTTCTTACTTTTTCAGAACTGCCCACCCTCGTGCAGGTCCTCCATAATGCATGCAAGTTTCCCTCATCTAAAACTGAAAACATGATATAGACTGAATTTTTTGTGATGCCTGTAGTCTAGTATCAGGTGTTTAGGAAAATATAAAAAAATGGTTCAATATATCGGTAATAAATGCATTCTCTGAGAAATTACTGTATTTTTATTTTTGACTGCAAATGTCACATCCACAAACGCTGGAATTGCTCAAATGTGTTTATTTATTTATTTAAATGAAGATTCCAGTTTGTATACATTAATCATAGTACAGGACAAATTAAGGGCATCTATTTACACACATTTGCTGTGGCACATTTGTTTGGTGACGCTTTGGTGAACTCTCGCTTCCCATCTCTCCAAATATTTACGTTGCTTAAAACTGTGAACGTTTGTGTTCATCTCCAGAAAGGTTGTTAAAAAGAGAGCAGGTGCTAATGGGTCTCAAGCAGAAATCTATGTGCGTTCAGGATTAACCACAATCTGGCCACATGATTCGATTCCAATAGAGGAAAGATTAAATAAAGGGCTGTGAAAATTGAGCTGTGACCTTAGAGGCATTGATTGATTTTTAGGAAGGTATTAGGTAAGCTTTAGGAAGTAACGGTATAGTTTAATCTTGTTTGATAGGTCAGATTGGAGTTACAGTGTTGTTATACCTAAAAAGCCATGTAAAATGATTGGTTATGTATCTAAATCGCTTAAACACCATTGACATTGCACAATACAGCAGCACGCATATACTTATTTTAATACTTAGAGGTCATGAAAATTCAACAGTCGTGACCTTTATTAGCAGCTGTTTCTGAATTACTAATTTGAATGAGTTTCAAAAACCTCTCAGTTTTATTCCCAGACGGTGACTGAGATAATCTGATTATTGCATTTCACCCACAGTTTTGGTCATTACTGCTAAACAGTTTTTAGTAAATACTTTTCTAAATATTTATATTTTTCATATTTTATTGTAAAGTGTGTTGACATTTCAGAATAAAGGTATAAAACCTGTTCTGTCGCTGGGGTGGTACCCTAAGGTTCCATTTCATCCCTTAACACGTAACATAATACAATGTGGTACGTTTTGGGGGCCATTAAGGATTTATTGTGTACACTCTAAAAATGTTTGGGTTATTTTTGACCCATAATGGGTAAATATTGGAAAAAACACAACGCTGGGTTACAATTGACCCAATGCTGGGTTGTTTAACCCAACTGCTGGGTTATTGTACCCCATAGTTGCATAAAAACAACCCATCACTAGTGTTCTGTCCAATATTTACCCATTATGGGTCAAAAATAAACCAGCCATTTTTAAAGTGTACCTTTAAAGGTACAGTTTTTTTACCCCTAAAATGTAACTGTTACAAATTGTTCCTTTAAGGGGCACTCCACTTTTTTGAAAATAAATAAAGATTTTTTTTAATGATATTACGCCCGAAAATAGTGCCCTTGGTTACTTTGGGGACTATTTTCGAGCACTGCTTAATATCATTGCGCCTGCTGCAGCCATGGTACTGTACAGCAGCAAAGTCCTTGATTATTACGCCAGAATGAGAGTATAGTTCCTAGCCATATCTGCCTAGAAAACCACAACTTTAAATTTCCCATCGGTCTTAGTACACAATGTAACTACAGAAGAGTCAAGTTTTAAATATGAAAAATATCGAAACTCGTTGGTTATTTTTGAGCGTGATGCTAATGGTCTAATTGGATTCAATAGATTATGCTAAGCTATGCTAAAAGTGCTAGCGCCAGACCTGGAGATCGGCTGAATGGATTCCAAAACTGTAAAAATCAAATGTTTCACTCCAGGGAGCTGGAAAATGAACCTATTTTCAAAATAAGAGGAGTGTCTCTTTAAGGTACACATTAGGTGATTAGGGTATAATATTGTACCCCTAACAATACAACATTTCAATGTGTTGTAAACCCATAAAGGTACAAAAATGAACCTTTGAGGGTACCACCCCAACAACAGAAAAAATGACCTTTTTTGTACCTTTTTTTTCTGACTGTGCGGGTTAGATAACTGTTTAGCATTGGGTAATTAATTAGCATGTGTTCTGTCCAATATTTAACCAGCATGGGTTCGAAATAACACAGCTATTTTTGTATAGTACTTCATAATTGTTTGTTTTAGTCATTTTAAAAATTATAATTTACATTTATTCATTTATCAGACACTATGACACCTGATAATGACATCTAATGTTTACCCTACAACACAAGGTGTCAACAAAAGATAACTTTTCTATGTTATGGTGGTTGGCATGATTTTATATATTTGATGCCTTAAATAAAATTTTCCCTCACAGCAGATGTGACAACAACAGCTTATTTAAGTGAGAGATTAAAATTAACCTGGCATAAGCTGCATGAGAGAGAGGACACTGTTGCCTCTTACAAAGACAAAGAACTACATTACATTTATGTGCATTACATTATTTTTATGTATACATTATTTTAAAGGTGGAACCTAAACAAAGATTACATTTTGCATAATACTCAGTATTGGGTCATGTGCCAAATGTTTCCACTTTTAATTCCACAGTTAATTTACCTGATGGATTTTCTTTTCTGGACCCTGCATGCACTGCATCTTATGCATTTTGACAGCAGAGAAAACGAATGCTAAACAAACTGACTATATAATTGAGTGTGGCAAAATACATCAAATGTGCAATGCAGTTATCTGCTCTCAAAGGCTGTATTTTGGTACAATTTCGTCTGTCATTTAGTAGAAACTATAGTTGAATTAAAGCTTGATTTGAAACTGCGTGTGTACTAATGGCTCATTAAAACTGCTTTCCCTCCCTGTGCTGATTGTAAATCTGTTGCATTTCCCTGGATACTGCTCTTCAGGTGGATTTACAGCTTAACTTCAGATAATCCTGTGATTTATCAATGTTTTTTTTTTTCATTTCGGATTCCAAATGCATATAAACAGAGGGACCAAATGCTTTCCTGCAGTTCAGGAGATTAGGAGATTATACTCAATGCCTTTCTCTTGATTTGTGAATGTAAAATTGGGTTTATTTTAACAATGTATAGTTTTGTCTTGGGTTCTGTTTACATTTCTTTATCTTAAGTACTACATTGCAAAAAGTGAAAAGTTGGATCAACTTAAAAACTACTTCAGTTGGTTACACTTAAAAGTTGAAAATAATGTAATTTTTTAGGCATTTTACAGAGTACTGAGTGGTATATATCTGCCCTTCTGGCTTTTGCACATGTGCAAAGTTACAGTAATACAGTTGTTGATTCCATGTACAAAACAAACCACATTGCTATGTATTAATACATATGTCTTCACCCATCAGTAAATAGGCTGAATCTTTGCTTTTTAAAATCTCACTTCATATCAAAATAATAGAGGCTTGACGGAAATGAATCATCTGTGATTTTAACCTTAAACCACAAAACACATTCAGTGCCCCTTCAGGTTATTATACACAACACCAAGCAATTAAATTCAGAACTTCTTTCAGATAAATCTTGTTTTAGCGTAGAGTTTTGACAATGAAAGAGGTTTGATTTTCATAAATCTGCTTTGCATTTTTGTCACTGTGAATGACTTCACTTTCATTCCATCATTTGGCAGCGCCCGATGCCTTTTGAAGTTTTCATGGTCGAAGCGCGACAGCCAAGATGAATTTTAGACTCATTGTACAGGCGACCCAATTGAAACGGATGTCCGAGAGCAATTAAAAAATATCTCTTGGAGTCGAGACTTTGATGCACAGTTCATATTGAATAGTGAGCATTAAAAAGATGGAAGGCAGAAGAACCCAGCTTGAAGACAGAATTAATCAGAGCTATGGTCCGTAAAATGAAAAAGAAAATATAAAAGATGTATGTGTGGAAAGTTGAAGACGTATGTGTGTGTACAGTAGTTATTTTTTACTTATTCAGAATAGACTACAATACCCAGAATCCCTCGTTGATCATTTAAATGATTAGCAGAGCTCTTCTTAGAAATTATTCACCAAAAGCTTTTCTGTAACAAAAAGCAGCATGAAGTTAAAACAAGTTAGTTTTGCAAGTCAACTCAACATACTATTTTAAGTTTTGACCTGTAAATAGTTGTTGTAACTTATAAAAACTATTTTTTATGTTTAAGTAGCATAAAATATATGTTGATTTGACAAAAATGCTGCATTTTCTGCACTCTCTGTACGTAAGCTGATGTCAGTGAAATATTTTTGTGCTTGGAAATTGAATTCTTCACAATCTGAAATAGCATTGCTTTAACTGATATAGACTGTACAAGAAAATTAGTAGTGAAAATTGTTTGGCATATACATTTTTTTCATTAAAAACAAAGCAATTGCATGCAAATTTAAGTTTTAACCAAATGCTCTTTTAACCATACTGTTATCTCAGATGGCAATGTTTGGTGGATTAAATACCAATGCAAGAGCTCTGTTTAGATTTTTTAAACATCTAAAAAAAATTAATAAGCAAATAATTTTTTAGTTTGGTAAGCATCGATTGTCACATCCATTATGCTGTTTTCTCATAAATGCACACATGGACATTAAGTAAGGGATAATGTACTGTATATGCAGCCACTTGTTATCGCAGAAATAAACCCCGACAGTGTGATCAGGACCTGGCGCAAACAGGCTTTTTTGCGATAGCAACCAGCTGCCTGTACATTATCCCATTTATTTTACAGCTATTTACCTATTTAACTTAAATATTGATTTGAAATATTTGTTTGCTCATTTTTAAAGAATGCAGACTTTCCAAAAGGAAAACCTGTTTACTTTAGGTTTTAGGACAAGACAAGACGTTCAAATGTCACGAACATGCTATTTGGTTTAATCATTTGTAAATATAATGTCATGTTATTAAAAAACATATTTATATTTCATTTTGTGTAATATTAAACTATACCTGTCAAAATGATTTGCAGCATCCAGGTTACCGTGTGTTATTAGTTTCAGGCGATTGTTATGTAAGGAATAATTGACGACGGGCCATTGAATTATAAGAAAATTATGCACACCAAGTGGTAATGCGGCACGACGCGAAGCAGGTGTGCATTATTTTCAAATAATTCAAAGGACCGGAGTCAATTATTCCGCTTATACCACGGTTACCACAAACATTGCTCTGGTGCCCTATTTTTAAGACATTTGACAAGTTAGGTGTGCGGTTTACAGAAAAATAATCAACACCCATAGAACATTTCTCAGCCAATCAGAATGCAGCATTCAACAGACCCGTGGTATAACTGGGAATAACAAACCTTGGAATGTTGCGACTGGCCAATCAGAATCAAGCATTTTAGAGAGCCATGTAATAAAATAAATTATTTTTTTGTTCTTTGAAGATCTGTTCATTCTCCATTTGTTGTGTATTATTGCTTCTGGTTTGTGCATTTTTTATTTTCAGATTTTCTACAAACTATGTTGTCTCCAAAATAGAGTCCTTTTTTGTCACATCCATAACGCATGTATATTTTTCTAATCTAAAACAAAAAACACATGCATAGATTGACATTTTTCTGATGTCTGGACTTTGTCATTTGATGTTTATGAAAACATAATTGGTACTGCAGTAAATACATTCTCTGATAATTTACATTTTCATTTTTTACAGAGAAGTGGAATTGAAATTGCTTAACCCTAATAAGACCCTTGGGGTCAATTCTACCCCAAGCCACTTTTTTTAGTTTAAAAACATGGTTGCCTTTATCTCAGTGGAATAAGATTCTGTGACTTTTCCAGAATATCCGTCAAGATTCATATAAAAAAACCTGGGCTTGATTCGATCGTTCTAAAGAGGCGTAAAAAATGCACTTAATTAGTCCCTTTGGGGGTAAAAATGACCGCAATTAAAATGAATGGGAAATGCAAAAAAATCATTATTTGTCAAAAAATAATCAATGCATCCAGAATAAATCTGATAATTTCAACACAGAAAGGTAGGGCTGGTACCAGAGCACAAATGTTGCATAGAAAATACATGCTCAATCACACACACACACACACACACACACACACACACACACACACACACACACACACACACACACACAAACACACACACACTTACATTCAGTCAAATTTCTGTGGCATTTTGTAAAAACAGACATTTCAAAATGCATCAAAAACTACAAAAAAATTCTACTATTTGAAAAAATATTAACTTTTGATGTCCTTTCTAATGTTTATATAAACATAAATTCACAAAATGTATAAATAAAGTAGTGATGTTGAGCAGTTGGCCACATTCAGTGAAATGAATGGGTCTCTATGGGCCTCTGCTGGGCCTCTGCTCAAGTTATTTATTTCTCAAACTGTAATTCTTTTATGTTTTTTTCTAAACACCAAATGGCTGAATTCAACACATAACATCTAGTTCAATATCTAAAAACAATTTAAATCAAATTTAGATCTTAATTTATGTGATTTTTTCATAAAAAAAAAGTATTTTTTTCAGGCAAGCTAATGGTGTTGTTGAGGAATTGAGTGGTAAACGGGTATAAAAGCACTTCATATCTCCCAAAACACAGCATTAATTTATAGATGGGAAGTAAATAAAAAAATATATATATTATTTGTATCATTAAAAATGTATATATTTTGTGTAATCACTCTTTTAATCTCTGGGGTCATTTTTACCCCTAACGTATACAGGAAAATATGGGCTTATGAGGGTTAATAATATTAGCTGTACGTGAGCTGCACAAATAAATATCTCGTTTTTGCATTATTAATGATTTGAGTTGGCATAGACTCCATAAGTTATATATACTTTACTTATATACTGTTTGTCAGCAACTATTTATTATAGCACAGCTACTTTATCTAAACATATGTCTTGTACCTCTTTAGATCCTGGCAAATATCATCATATTCATATGTGGGAACCTGGCAGGAGCGTATCATAAGCATCTGATGGAGCTGGCGTTAAAGCAGACATATCAGGACACCTGCAACTGCATCAAATCACCCATCAAACTGGAGTTTGAGAAGCGCCAGCAGGTTCAGTATCAATCTCTCTTTACCTTCTCTCAGTTCTGACGTTAAGATCTATCAATTTCTCAGCAGCAGGCATTTAAAGATTTGGAGATCTGTCAGAATGCTTTAAACTGTGAGATCCATGTTTTCTTTGGCAAACCATTTGAACGCTGATAGTAATGGGGGAACTTAGGAGTGAATTTGGAATACTGGGAAAGCTTGTGTGCCAGTCTGCTGATTATGACAGAATTAGATAACGTAAAATAATATTTCGACAACCTCCCGGACTCTCACTTGCAGACACAAACACCTCATGTTTATTCAATTAAAAACCAAACTGCAGGCAGATTTGAGTACATTCTGTCCAACTTTAGCGAATGTCTTGCCAACTTTAGCATGGCTTTTCGGAAAACGATACAAAAGTGATTAACATTTCCTTTTGGCAATAATTGCATTTCTTTGCTTCAGATAGATGCTAAAGTTTTTTAAGGGGATGTGCGTCATTTCTGTGGCACAATCATGGTGAAACGAAATTGCAAAAGTAACATGTTCTCAAACAGGTTCTTGCAAACACGTCTTCCTCGATGCACCTCAGTGACTTGCTTGTCGATTGTTATGTTTACAGCTGGTTTGAACCAAAACTGTCTAAAATCGCATACTGTGACAATACGTACTGAATTAGATGAACTACTACCCAGTCTCACGTAGATGCATATATATATAGCACGAAGTGTGAAAATCGTTTGAAATCATTGAAAAGTTTTTTCATTATTGGGTTCTCAATTTATTTTCTGTTTTTTAAACCGTTTTCTTTTGGGTTTAGGATTTGAGATTTGCTTAAGGAGGTTATTCAATATACAGGTTTCTCCATGTTTTTGTCTATTTTTAAGCCATGGTTGCTTGGAGTTAGGGTTAGAATTAGGGTTTGGGTTAGGATGTCATTTTTATGTAACAAGAAGTTGTTCTAAACCTAAATCCAAGCCATAACGGTAAAGAAAATAGCAAAACAATTAAATACATTTTTATTACAAATTTTATTTTTTATCTTTTTATTAAATAAATTAAATAAAACGACAAAAAACTGCCAATTAAGTGAATGGGGAGGACTGGCGTATCATATGCATGCCAAATTGGAATTTGACGTATATCTATTGCACGATTTTCACACTTTGTGCTATTTATACGCAACTCCGTGAGACTGGGTTAGAAGTACTCATCGACCGTTAACACAGTAGGTTTTATATAGCATGGATATGCACTGTAAAAAAAAACTTTGCTGCCTTAAAATTTTTTGTTGAATCAACTCGGATTTACAAGTCATTTCAACGTATTATTTATCTTGACTAGAGATGAGTTGTTATAACTACAGGTGAGTTGTTATAACTTATAAAATTAAGTTGACTTTTCTCAACTATATTTTATAAGTTGTGACAACTCATATCTGTTGACATGACTTGTATATCTGAGTTGATTTAACAAAAAAATTTAAGGCAGCAAAGTTTTTTACAGTGTGGGTATGAAATAAAATTTGGATGTACTACATCTGCCATGTTGATAAATCACATGACACGCGTCGTTATAACAACAAGTGAGCCATTAACTTGGATGCAAGCACAACTTAAGGAATAGCTGTTCCCTATTTGCATTCAAATAGAGCCGCGTTTCAGCTTTCTGACATTTTTGAACACGACAACCCCCATCAAATGCACACTCGAGAAGCTTGACGGAAGAAGTAGGTCAACCTTTTTTAATACTACGAATTCGGACATACACTTGCCTCACATACTGCTTTTTGCCTACTATATAGTATGGAAAGTAGGCAGTTTGGATGCAATGACTGATTTGAATATGTTTGTAATGACGGTCTATCTACATCATCATTTAAAAGGATGCAAACCTCCAGGGTCTCATTTTTTTCTGCCCTCTTCCTACTAAGTGGAAACCAGGATGCTTCTCTGATGTTGATGCTCAGCTTCCAGTTTAGGTGGAGCCGCAATGGCAGATGGTGTGACTGAAGCCCATCTCTGTCTCTGATAGACGTCACGCGTGCGATGGCTGCTTTCCATTAGTCCGTGTATATAAGAACATCCTGTTAGGTTGTGGGTGATAAGTTGTACTTTCTACAGCTCAGCGGTCTCAGACATCTGCTTTGGGGTTTGCCATGGTTGCTGTAGAATTACAGTGTAGATCCTTGATTTATTTAACGGCACATTCATTAGGAAAATAGGATAATAGGACATTTGTCACGGCATAAATGAATGTATTTGGCTTTAATGTTGATTCTAATGAAATTATCAGGACTTTAAAAAGATTTTTTAGATGAGTTCATTATGGTCGCTAAGGGGAAATGTACCAGACATAGTGGCCAATTAACTTTCTTTTCCGGTGTGGAAAGAGTTAAGCTTTCATGAGCATTCGTAATGACCCACCAGAGCATCCCTTTTAAATCTCATTACACTCATTCACACTTCATGCCAGCCTTGGAAATCTGTAAAATCTGAAAATTTGATGCGGTGATATTAGGTTTACCTTTTCAATAAGATCCACCGTAACTCGATTTCAGTGCTTCGAGATTGCTGACTGCCTTTGATTCATGGATTTTCACTTCTCCTTCCCAAGCCTAGGTGTGAAAAATCAGAGCTGGGGTATAATTTATTTGAGGAGCTCCACAGCAAGGGAACTGCAATATGGGCAAACTAATGTGCTGAGGGACTTTACTTACAATAGCTGCTTAAATGCGCATTAACCACCTCCAGATTTGATTGTGTTTAATATTCATTTTAAATGAATGGTGTATTGTTAAAGTTATACTAGGGTTGTATTGTGTGCCGCAAACAAAGCATACTAACCTTTATGAAAAGCGAATGATTTGAAGCATATTTATCAACATTGGGATTTGAAAATAAGGAAAATTTCCCAATCCCATCATCAACCCCCCACCCCCTTTATTCCGCTTAGACAGGTATAATCTATCTCAGGACCCACCAAAATATTTTATATAGAAATACGCAGAAAAAAAGTTATTAGTTTTAGAAGTATCTTTTCAATGTATTAATTAAATGTATGTTTAATTGTAATCCCAAACTACCTGACATCAAAATCATTGCCATTAATTGTCATTAATAAAACAATGTTTTAAATCATTCACTACAACCACCAAGTGACTGCGTTTGAGTGAGATGTTACTGCCACCTGCTTTCCCAGCGGCGAATATAGCAAACATATCAAATACGCACAGTGGGATTTGATTTTATAGAAAGATAAAAAATACGGGAGAAATACAAAAAATATTTAAACGGGATGATATTAGGATATAATGGTAAATAACAGGAGAATCCAGGGAAAACAGAAGGGTTGACGGGTATGATTTGGAGTGCTTTATAGACTGTTAGAAAAATATATCAATATGTGTACCCAGCTGGCGTAGTACCCTTTAAAGGGACACTCCACTTTTTTGAAAATATGCTAATTTTCCAGCTCCCCTAGAGTTAAACATTTGATTTTTACCGTTTTGGAATCCATTCAGCCGATCTCCGGGTCTGGCGATACCACTTTTAGCATAGCTTAGCATAATCCATTGAATCCGATTAGACCATTAGCATTGCACTCAAAAATGACCAAAGAGTTTTGATATTTTTCCTATTTAAAACTTAACTCTTCTGTAGTTACATTGTGTACTAAGACCGACTGAAAGGACTGTACAAGGACTTTGCTGCTGTAACAAGGCTTCAGGAGGGGCAATGATATTACGCAGCGCCCAAAATAGTCCCCTAGGTAACTTTCAATAGAAAATTAGCAAATAAAAAATGGATATATATATATATATATATATATATATATATATATATATATATATACACATTTGGTATATCTCTGATGTACTAATATGAACTGTAAAACTGTACTTTTTTAAAGGGAAGTGCATGAGTGACAGGTGGGGTACATAATTGACTACTTTTTCTTACTGTGTAGACTGCAACTCTACAGACGAAATGTATAATTAAATTTGATATTTTTATGTTACTATGTTGCTTTTTGGAGATGGGACGTTTTGATTCATTTTGACTTGATTTTTGGATTTTTAACCGATCTGTTTCACAGCGGATACAAACTCATAGAGGTTTAAAACAGCATAAGGTTGTATTAATGATGACAGATGTTTCACATTTGAGTGAACTGTTCTTTTAAATTGCAGTCTCTGTTGGCAGCTTCAGAGCGTAAATCATACTGTACATCAATGGATGTGTTTTAAAACTTTCTCCTTTCAGTTTTATTGGTTCAGAACCAGCGTGCTGTGTGCTTTATGTAATATAAACTCACGAGTGTCTTCAGCACATATTGAATGGAGTGTGTATATGAGTCATATCCAGTCACTTCCCCGCTGTGATGTGTTTGTACGACAGGAACGTCTGCTACTCTCACTGCTTCCTGCTCACATCGCTCGAGTCATGAAAGCTGAAATCATACAGAGGCTACAAGGGCCAAAGTTTGGACAGGTGGAAAACACCAACAACTTTCATAATTTATACGTACAACGGCACACCAACGTCAGGTGCGTTTACTGTCTATCACTGCACTGCACTGCACACCAAAACATGACTATTCATGCTCATTGTGAACAAAGCAAAATAACTCTTTATTATGAACTAGAGGGTATAATTAACATCTATGATTGTATAACAGTAGATGTTCATTGCCTGTTGCTTTTTCGGACTGGATAATTGTATGTTTTTGTGTGATTCGCATCATTTGAATTCATACAAAACAGCGACACATAAATAGGTACATTTTCATCTAAAAACATGGTACTTTTCCTGAATGGGAGAGACAATAAAGATTTCGTTTTATTTCAGATTACAAAAAGCTTTCATTCATTCGCCAGGAAACCTTTAGATGTGCCAACAGTAACAGTATTATTGATATTTGAGGAGCTCGGATGCAAAAGACGCTAAACCCCATCTCTGTCAAAAATTAGATGATGATATTAACCGAATGCTGACGGCACGTATTATACGTTTATCATATACCTTCACCTAATCCTCAGGCCTTTCAGAAATTTGTTAGTTAGCAGAATCCACTAAATGCCAAGTAAGTTTTTCAGCAAAGTCCTCTAAGTGCACGAAAAATTAATTGGATGAACGACAACGCATAAAACGACCGAGGATGACATTTAGACCGGGGTTCCTTCTGAGTACTTGGACTGGAATACAACTCGAATGTGGCAGTCACATGCATTACAGCACTTATCAATTGCAATGTTTCTAGTTGCATCTTTAGGGATTTTGCAACAATTTGATCAAAGAAGTGGAAATTTGTGCATGTACTTAGAGGGTTTTGCGGTGAAAGACAGTCACATTTGTTAAATACCAATGAAATGACTAAGACCTGGGACACACTGGACGATTTTTACATCTTAAACGATTTTAAATCCATGGGAGACCACAGACATAGGGACATTGTTAAAGATTTTTAACAACATAGTCCTCAGAACGCATCCCACACTGGATGATATCAAACTTTTTTGAAATTTACGTTTTGGGATCGGGAGGATCCAATGCGATCAGGAGCAGCAAAATAATCATTCTAATCATTCTAAAAAATTTGAGTTTAATTATATTTTTACACAAGCAACATTTTTGTTTCTAGTACTTACCATTCTTGGACAATTACACCAAACATGACAGAAGTCCAAACGTTACAACTTACCCCATAGGTGGGTAAAAAAAAGAAAAAGCAGCACAATTATGACAAAACATTTTTATATGTGACCCAGTCTGTAATAAACATACTACAGTTTAAAAATCAAATTCTGAGATAATGAGCATCAAAGTCTGATTTTAGCCATTCATTTCATTATGATTTCAATCTTTGACGTGACCTTATTCAATCAATATTAAAGATATTAACAAAAATAAATTTGACACATGCTTTTTGATAAAACAGGCACATTTATGTTGTTGGCAGGCAGCAATCATTTGTGTGTAGCCTATTTAAAACAACAGCAAGAATTACACTAATGTTAGCGGTTTTCATATCGTAAGTGCTGAGGGGTTAGTTGTAACACAGCGTTACAATTAACCCCGCTGGGTCAAAATATTTTCAAGCCTACCAAAAAAGTTGCTAACAATGTAAACAGTTTGTGTTACAACTAACCCCACGTTAGTTTTTGCCCCGCGCACCCCTACTACTTTAGCATGAGTTTAATCCTATAATATCTTTTTATAAGACTAGAACAGACTTTATTTTAGAAATTTACACTCTAATAAATGATCAGTTATTTTCAACCCAGCGTTGGGTCAAAAAAGGATTGAACCAATTCTAGGTTGTTTCAACCCATTTTTGGGTTAAATATAAACATTTTCTGGGTTAATTAAAGGGTTTGGTTGGTCCCTTTTTGACCAAACGCTGGGTTGAAAATAACCCAGCATTTTTTTTGTGTAAAATATTCTTTATTGTGTTATAAATAAAAATAGTATTTCATAAACTAGTGCTATTGTCCTCACAACCATGATAAATCTTTTACTGTAGTCGTAACAGTCTGTCATCCGTGTCAGTTTTTAATAAACCGTCTAGTGATGAAAACCAGCATAAGAAAATGCTGATCTATGTTTTTTGATTCTCAAAGGGACAAACAATCTCTCATACACTCTAATGTCTCATATTTTACAAGAGTTTTAAAAGACGCTGGTACTTGCATGACATTTTGGAGGGCCACAATTCTTGCAGGTCTCTCTTGAAGCTTTTATTCGCTGTGAGATGGAAACATTGAAAGGACCCTGTTGCTCTGTCCGTAAATGCAATGAAATGGAAAGATCAAAGATATAAACGAAAATAAGATAATTCTGTTACACATTGTGGCTGAGATACAGAACTTAACATCTGAGATGAAAGTCTAATATGGGATTTAACATTAACATTAGCTGCTTGACATGTTGTAAAAAAGCAGTTAACACAGCTTCAGGTACACCTAAATATAACACTTCATCTAAACTATACACTAATATTCATTTTCAAAGATCTAGATGAAAGTCTTCTATACATTTTGTCCAAAAATATTTATAAAAAATGTCTTTTAAATTTTTTTTGTCTGTTGCAGCATTTTGTATGCTGATATTGTTGGATTTACCCGATTAGCCACGGATTGCTCACCTGGAGAGCTGGTTCATATGCTGAATGAACTTTTTGGCAAATTCGATCAGATTGCCAAGGTAAAGTGATTCACTCCATGCAGTAACAATGCAAATTCTGCATCATCACTGTACTAACCTAAATGTTTAGTGCTCTGTCATGTTGTTTTGGCTTGATATATTTCTTTTAAATCTCAAACAAATACTGTATAGATTATTTTATGTTTGGATAGTGTGAACATTTTTATGATTTGCCTCTCTTCACGTCATCCCAGACCTATGTGGCAATTGTTCATCTGTGGAAGGCATAAGCCGTAATGCTTAAGTTGCCATGAAAATAAAAAATCTCAATGAACAAATTCAAATCCAGCCCTGCCTTATTTTATTTCAGAAGGCAGTTTCACTCGATATACAGTACTGTGCAAAAGTCTTAAGCACTAGTCGGACGGGATTCGTTTTCCAAAGAACGTTTGAGTTTCAGCATGTCCCCCAGGACGTCTGTGATTTTATGTACCGATTCGGACGGGATTAAAATGATGCAGGCTATTCCAGAGATGGAGTGTCTGTTTCATGCATTTGGGCGTTGCACAAGAGCACGTGCTCTGGATACGCGTGTTTGTAATGTTTAATATTTTGCTTTAAATGTAAAATTATGACAGAACATGTAATTTATTAATTTAATTTTAACAAATCAAAATAAAATATACAAATCCTACTAAAGTAACGTTAGCCTACGTGTTTTATACAACTGTCTGCTTATAATAAACACAAAGAGATGAAGAAATAATGATTAATACAATTTATTATCTTTATTAATTAACATTACCATTCCGGAGTTGAACAACTTTGAACGGAGTTTTTTATAACGTTAATGATATTACAGTGGCCAGTCTTAACAGTGTTTGATATTCAGCTCGTCTTGATTTAATTATTTTATTTTGCCGAATGTGAAAAAACATCCATATCTGAATGAATGGGACTCAGGAAATACAATATACGCGCATTAGTAATTACGGCAGATCACGTTGGCCAAAACACGAAATGAACCGCGTTTTCAAAAAATATTGCGGGCAAACACAGACATTTGCATCCGGACGGGATTAAATTTCTCAGAGGACCTCTGAGTTCGGCGGAAAAACAGTAGGTAAATTGCTCTGTAACTCTTACGGAAGTCGTCAGAGAAAAACACAGACATGGCGATTCGGACGGGATTAAAAACACAGAGGACCTCTGAGAAGCACGGTTTTCTCAGAGGTCCCCCTGTAAAACTAATCCCGTTCAAATAGGGATTTAGGCCACCATATTACCATTAGATTTGTTGTTTTTGCAATTGTATAGTGATCATATATAATTATTTCTCAGTCTCTTTATTAGAATACAACCAGAACATACAGGAAATGTGTATGTAGTATTAAAAACAATATAAAGTATAAGCTGAAGTGTCAAGTATTTAGGGTAAACTCCTCTTCCACTTGAACAATAGCAGGTAACTGCAGGATCTATTAAAGGAATAGTCTACTCATTTTCAATATTAAAATATGTTATTACCTTAACTAAGAATGTCACGGTACGTGTAAACCGGATTGTGAAAAATAACAGAAGACGAACCCAAACGCAAGATGTACAAAAATAAACTATTTATTAAACTGAAACTGAAAACACCCACGAGGGGGTAAAAACAGAAGTAAACATAAACACTGTGTAGGAACACAAAATAAACAGAATACGAGAAACACTCGGATGAACACAGGGGACAAGAACACTGTATCAACAGACATCAAACAACGCACGCACACCACACAGAGAACACAAGGGCATTATAAAGACACCACATCAATGGGGAACAGGTGAACATAATTAATCACTTAAGACATGATTACATAAGGGAGTAGGGTAAAAGTGACAAGACACTGGGAATACGTGTTACACAGATATGATGTGAATACACACGTATTCCCACATAAAACAATGCTGCCCTGGTCCTGCCCTCTGGATAATAACCAAGGTCAGGCAAGACCATGACAGCCACAAAACACTGGGAACACGTGTCACACAGATATGATGTGAACACACGTGTTCCCACGTACACACACTGCTGCCCTGACCTTGCCCACAGAACATAGACCTGATCTACACTAAGGTCTGGCAAGATCACGACAGCAACAAGACACCGGGAACATGTGGCAGCCACACACAGAATGTGATCCCACATGTCCCCACACAGAACATGATACTGCCACGGTCCTGTCAGATGCACTCAGACCTCAGGACCATGACAGTACCCCCCACTTAAAAGACGGATACAAGACGTCACAAACAAAAACAAACAAAAACATTAAACACGAGGAACGAAAGACTGCACAACAGAAGACAACCACGACAACATTACAACGAACAACAGAGGTAAACAAACATAGGTGACAAAAGGATTGGGGTGATTTAACAAAAACAAAATATGATGAAGGGGTGGTGGGGCAAAAACAGGGGAAACAAAATGTCCAAAGTTATGAAACTTAACGTCCCGCGGCTGAAAAGCCGCCTGGTGACGTGTCCCCGGCTGCGCCGGCGGGTGACGTGTCTCCGACTGCGCCGGCGAGTGACGTGTCTCCGGCTGCGGGTGACGTGTCCCCGGCTGCGCCGGCGGGTGACGAGTCTCCGGCTGCGCCGGCACGTGACGTGTCCCCGGCTGCGCCGGCGGATGACGTGTCTCCGGCTGCACCGGCGGATGACGTGTCTCCGGCTGCACCGGCGGATGACGTGTCTCCGGCTGCACCGGCGGATGACGTGTCTCCGGCTGCACCGGCGGATGACGTGTCTCCGGCTGCACCGGCGGATGACGTGTCTCCGGCTGCACCTGCGGATGACGTGTCTCCGGCTGCACCGGCGGATGACGTGTCTCCGGCTGCACCGGCGGATGACGTGTCTCCGGCTGCACCGGCGGATGACGTGTCTCCGGCTGCACCGGCGGATGACGGGTCTCCGGCTGCACCGGCGGATGACGGGTCTCCGGCTGCACCGGCGGATGACGGGTCTCCGGCTGCACCGGCGGATGACGGGTCTCCGGCTGCACCGGCGAATGACGGGTCTCCGGCTGCACCGGCGGATGACGGGTCTCCGGCTGCGCCGGTTCCGAGGCCCTCTTCGTCCTTCTCCTCCTCCCCCTCGACGCAGGGAGAGCAGGTCCAAGACTGGCCCCGGGAGTAGTCTCTAGCACCGGGAGGACGGGATTCGACATCCCCATCCTGATGGACCCGGTCATTATGATCCTCTCGTTGGACTGAGTCTGGCGGGATCCAACCGATCCGGTCGGTCGCCGCCTGGCATTACCTTCGGGCCCGCATACGAGTGGGTCATAACACTCGTACCCCGACTCGTATGCGGGGCGGGATCTCCTTCCCCGTATCGCCAGGCGGCTGCCAGCAAACATCTCGCTGGGTTCTGTTGGGTGCGTGCGTTATGTCACGGTACGTGTAAACCGGATTGTGAAAAATAACAGATGACGAACCCAAACGCAAGATGTACAAAAATAAACTATTTATTAAACTGAAACTGAAAACACCCACGAGGGGGTAAAAACAGAAGTAAACATAAACACTGTGTAGGAACACAAAATAAACAGAATACGAGAAACACTCGGATGAACACTGGAGACAAGAACACTGTATCAACAGACATCAAACAACGCACGCACACCACACAGAGAACACAAGGGCATTATAAAGACACCACATCAATGGGGAACAGGTGAACATAATTAATCACTAAAGACATGATTACATAAGGGAGTAGGGTAAAAGTGACAAGACACTGGGAATACGTGTTACACAGATATGATGTGAATACACACGTATTCCCACATAAAACAATGCTGCCCTGGTCCTGCCCTCTGGATAATAACCAAGGTCAGGCAAGACCATGACAGCCACAAAACACTGGGAACACGTGTCACACAGATATGATGTGAACACACGTGTTCCCACGTACACACACTGCTGCCCTGACCTTGCCCACAGAACATAGACCTGATCTACACTAAGGTCTGGCAAGATCACGACAGCAACAAGACACCGGGAACATGTGGCAGCCACACACAGAATGTGATCCCACATGTCCCCACACAGAACATGATACTGCCACGGTCCTGTCAGATGCACTCAGACCTACATCTAGCACGGATGTCTGACAGGACCATGACAAAGAATTGTTGATACATCCCTCTATCATCTGTGTGCGTGCACGTAAGCACTGGAGCGCGCTGCGACGCTTCGATAGCATTTAGCTTAGCCCCATTCATTCAATGGTACCATTTAGAGATAAAGTTAGAAGTGACCAAACACATCAACGTTTTTCCTATTTAAGACAAGTAGTTATACGAGCAAGTTTGGTGGTACAAAATAAAACGTAGCGCTTTTCTAAGCGGATTTAAAAGAGGAACTATATTTTATGGCGTAACTTTTGGGAGTATGTCGACTCGCCTAAAAAGTCCGCTCCCCTTCTCACTCTCATAATGGGAGAGGGAGGGTGTTACTGCGTCGAGTCGAAGTACTCCCAAAAGTGCTATTACGCCATAAAATATAGTTCCTCTTTTAAATCCGCTTAGAAAGGCGCTAAGTTTTTTTTTTGTACCACCAAACTTGCTCGTATAACTACTCGTCTTAAATAGGAAAAACGTTGATGTGTTTGGTCACTTTTAACTTTATCTCTAAATGGTACCATTGAACGAATGGGGCCAAGCTAAATGCCACTGAAGCATCGCAGCGCGCTCCAGCGCCCACGCGCACGCACACAGACGACAGAGGGATGTATCAACAATTCTTGGTTGGAGTGGTAACATGTTTTAGTATTGAAAATGAGTAGACTATTCCTTTAAACCTAAATAAATTTAAATCCTAATTTCTAATTCTAATCGAATGACTTTAGGACTTCAGTTTCCTCAAAAAAGCTCAAGATGTGTTTAGTGCCAAGAGAGGTCACACTAAATACTGACCGATGCCTAAAGAAGACATTTAGTTCTGAAAATTTTTTTGTTTTTAATTTTGTGTACATATTTCCTGTATTTTCTGAATTGAGCGTTGCTTTGGGAAACGCGCAAGTTGAAAAATCTGAACTTTGGCAGATATTCATGTCACGTTAAGGAGCGAGCAGAGTTGCAGAAGCCCCTCCCATGACACAAATTTTCACATGAATGTCTCAAATGACTAGAATTTCACACGTGAACGAAGCGGGTAAACTCAAAATGTGTTTAGTGCGCGAATGGTGCGTATTGGTCGCCTGTAGCGCGGCTGGTGTGAACTTACAGTAGACTTTTGCACAGTACTGTACGTCACCACAAGGAAAATAAGGCATTCGCTACTTCCTTTTTTATGGCGACTTTAATGTCTGACAACCTTGGTCACCATTTACTTTCATTGCATGGGGAATAAAAAAGTCGCATTCTTCAAAACATCTCTTTTTTGTGATCCATTGATAAAAAGAAAGTCATAAAGGTTTTGTTTGGAACAACATTAGGCATAAAGGGTTGGGTTAAGGCGGCTGCTCAATTAAAATAATTTCTATGTGTTTCAGGAAAATGAATGTATGAGGATTAAAATACTCGGGGACTGTTATTACTGTGTATCTGGCCTACCAGAGTCCTTGCCAAACCATGCCAAAAACTGTGTGAAGATGGGCTTAGACATGTGTGAAGCCATTAAGTGAGTTGTGCACACACTCATCATTAACCTCTGTACTTCCATAGGGCTCGTTCATTCACCTTCACAGCTTGCAGATTTTACTCACAGATTAGCTTGAAACATCTGTCCTATTTTCATAATTACTGATCAGTTGTAAACTGGTATTGTGTTCACACATTTGTCTCAGCGCTGTTAGCCCATGTCATCAGCGACGAGTGCAGCTATACAGTAATGCTGTATGCACTGCGTGTACCATGAGCGTTCACTTATTTGTTTTGTTATTATTATAATCGTATGGATCGGCTGTTTAAATGATTACTGATAATGGTATCTACCATGGAAGTGCAATGGCAGCGCACATTTAGATGATTAAGTTTTGCAGAGTGATTTGAGAAGCAGAGCTTTTATTTCAGTGTACATGCTGAGGATCTGACTGATCTCTGTGAGGGACATGATACCCAGCCGGTCTGATAATGAGTCTGAGGTCTCAGAGATCAGACTATAGGAAATGACTGCTGTTCAGTCTAGACCAGAAAGCTGTCTTTTATCTTATCTTAATCATTGTCTTTAAATAAGTAGATGCTGCTAAATTGTGGTGGTGAAAAACATGCTGCAAATTTTTTATCAAAAGAAAGAAACACGTTGTGGTAACACGAGGTACACAAAGCCAGCTACTATGCCATTGTCAACTGTGTCCATAAATACAAACAGTTGCAATCAAAATTTGGCATACACCTTGCATAATCTGGAGAAAATTTTGGAACATTCAAACAGCATTCAAAGTTTTTAAAGGCTACAGCCAAAATTATTCGTCCAAATTTGTCATTTCGATAGGTAAAGCTGCTTTACAAATTTTTCACATTTTCTCATGGGAGGTGTACATTTTCTACAATGATCTTATAAAATATATAACATCAAAATTTCATGTTAACTAATTTACTTAATGTGGTGAGGAGCCCACCCCAACCCAGTCCCACGAAATTTTGTTATATAGTTACGTAACTTTTTGATTCTTTTTTCGTGATATTATCACGAATTTCCGTGTTTTTTCATGATCGTATAACGAATTCCTGTTTTCGTGCGATTATTACGTATTGGTTACTCAACTGTTTTGTCCTATTTTCTTACCATTGTCGCTTCGGTTTAGGGTTAGATTTACATAAAATGACATCCCTAACCAAACCCAACTCTAACCCTAACGCCAGGCGACGTATAAAAAAATTGTATAAACCAATACATAAGGGGACATTCTAATGCAAGCACCAAATCTATCCCCAAACCGAAGCGACAATGATTTGAAAATGGGAAAAAGTAGTTGAGTAACCAATACTTGATAATCACACGAAAACAGGAATTCGTTATACGATCACAAAAAAACACGGATTTTCGTGATAATATCACAAAAAAAGAATAAAAAATGTATGTGACTATATCACGAAACCTTGTGGGACTGGGTAGCGGAGCCACAGGCGAGATAATCTAGCCGGTTGTTGGTGATATAAGATACAAGGGTCCTGATCACCCTCTTAGGCTTTATTCTTCATTATAAAAAGGGCAGTTCTGGTTCTTCATCGATTGGTTGAAACGCGTTCTCAGCCGTGATAAAATACCCAGGTAAACCCACGGTTCAGACCGCATTACATAAGTATCACTGCGCCAATGTTGCTACATACTGATTTATGAAAATAAACACCACAGTCTTTAATCATATTCTTAATTTGTGTACAATTGCACAATTAATGGTGATATCCAGATAAATGTCAATAAATATTGTTGAGTCATCTAATCAATAAAGAGAAAACGTTCCCTGAGGAGTTACCTCGAATTCATATTTCCGCTATACACTGGGTGGCGATATTACCCAACTTAAACACTGACACATTCACTCAACACTAAAAACACAGCGTGTACATTTTAATGGCTCTGAATCTGATCTCTTACAAAAGTTATTCACAAAAATTGAATTATCTCCGCTTTTAGCTGAAAATTTGAGTGGTGATAAGAGAACAAATGAAGGTATGATGAAATGGGTTTTTTTGTTGTTGTTTGAAAGCGGATGGTCTGTTCTTTCAATTGATATTTTATGTTTATTTAAAGAGGATACTTTTTCTGGAAGGCATTAAACTAAACTGGGTGGCAACTTAAAAAACACTGACGGGGAAAGAGTTAAGCATGCTTCCAAGCAGTGTTGTATAAAGTACTAGAACGCAATATTTGAGTACAAGTACAAGTATTGTACTAGAAAAAGACTTTGGTAGAAGTGAAAGTTGTCTTTTAAAATATTACTCAAGTAAAAGTCTTAAAGTATCTGATATATACTGTACTTAAGTATCAAAAGTAATTTTCTGATATTTAATGTACTTTAGTATTTGAAGTAAAAGTAAAAAGTTTTTTTTTAAAGCAAGCGGTTAGAACTTTGATTGTGAACTTTATTGTGGCTTTCTTATAGTAAAGCATATTCATGGTTCCCATTATCTTCTTAATCTCAATCATCAAATAAAAGTCTATTTTTTCCAGGACTTTTCAGGCACAATTCTCTGAAGTTCAAAGAGCAAACAGCATATTTCTAGAGCTGACATCAAATAAAAAAGCAGAAATTTCACTTTTGTATGAACTTCAGGTAAAAATGAAAAATAAATAATAACTTATTTCTTTCAAAACATGAGCATATTTTTGAAAAAAGTGGAGTATCCTTTTAAGTTAGCTGCTCTACTAAGAAAAAAATGCCAACTTGTTGTGTGGCAATGAAAGCACAGTGACTTTGATCAACAATGCAAGTGTACATTCACAATGTATAACATTAGCACAACATTATCCTATAACCACTGAGTTTTGAGTTAATTAACATAAAAGGAAATCTCCAGTTTGACAAAACGTATGATGTTTTTGAAGACGTGAATACAATCCTTAACACTTTCTTTCTAACCTGCCACTGATTAACATAGCAGTTTTTAAAAAATATTTCTCAATCTAACATTAGCCTACCGGAGGGAATATTCGGCCGGCAGTTATGCTATAATGTTACCATAAACAGTTAAGCGTGTTTCAGTTGAGAGTTCTCTGTGAATTAAATAAATCCATGGAAAATCAGCGGTGTAACGTTAACGTTGACGTTTATTAAACATGTGCGCCTGGCCATCACATTAGACAGATCATTATCTGATACAGCTTGTGATAACTAATGTTGAATCACATTGACATTGTGGCTTTACTTAATAACTATTATTTTAACGTACCTTGATGTGATTTTTCAGGTTGGACGGGGAGTTTTTAAATGACAAAATGTAAGTGTTTTTCGGTAGGCATAAGAGGCACTTTATTCGGTAATCGGGAATCTTTAATTCCAATGTACAAAAACATTTCTTACAAATACGGCCACGGGTGTATAACGTTAGCTTTCTCACCCTGTTCATCGTCGGGGTGGTCGATTACGATAACGGGAGGTCCTCCAGTAGGTGCTTTCATTGCAGTTACAGTTTTGCTTCCTCATCCTTTGGCAACACTACGCTAAAATAGAGTGTGCGTGAAATAGAGTGTGCGGAGCGTAATGCAATCTAGAAGCACTGATTCGCCAAAACGTCTCGGTTACGTATGTAACCCTCGTTCCCTGAAGGAAGGGAACGGAGACGTCACGTCGTGACCGACGAATTGGGAACCGCTTCGCGGGTGACCTATCTACTTCGAGAACTATCAAAAACGCCAATGAACTTGGCATGCAGGTATTTGCATAATGCCGGCGCCGCCCCGCCAGGTGCGTATATAAGGCGCAGGTGCATAATACCAAATCAGCTATATTATTGCTGAGAAGCCGAGCAACAGTGCCCGGCCTGAACAGCAATGGAACAGCAAACTGTGGCGACGGGACGTGACGTCTCCGTTCCCTTCCTTCAGGGAACGAGGGTTACATACGTAACCGAGACGTTCCCTTTCAGTCGGTCACTACGACGTCACGTCGTGACCGACGAATTGGGAATCCCTACCAAAACGCCACTGCAGCTGAACCCTTCCAGTGCCTGCAAAAGCCCTCCGCCCTCCACATAAAGGGGCGGAACCTAAGGCGAATGCAGAAGGCCGGTCACTACCTGTTCCTTAACCCACGATAGTGAAGCAGCGAACTGGGAGAAGCGTCTAAACTGAGCGGAGCTAGAACACTGCGGAAGCCATCCCCTAAGAAGGTTAAATGGATGACATAAAAATAATGAAACAACCGACAGGTTGCTCAAATAAAGTCTCTGAACAATACATGGTATGTTGAGAGGTGCAGAGCAGGCTCTGCTAAGGAAAAACGTGGAGGATTAGAACCCCACGGACTATACACACAAATGAACCCCACGTAGGGGACAAATGTGGACGCCTAGCCTACACAGGTTTACAGAGAATACATCAGTGATAGGTTGACAGCGGATGCTCCGCAACACCAGCTATCAGGGCGGTGGAGGAGAGGCAAAAACAGTTTTTTAGACGTTTTTGCCCCGATGGCCTTCCATAATGGTGCAAATGTGCAGCACCAAAATAGAGGCTCCAAGCCGACACACGAGCCGACCCTCGGCATTCTTAACTAGTTAGTAGAAAGAACCCGAGTGGAAACCGGTTCGACACGAACACTATAGAACCTT
This sequence comes from Misgurnus anguillicaudatus, assembly GCF_027580225.2. Taxonomy (NCBI): domain Eukaryota; kingdom Metazoa; phylum Chordata; class Actinopteri; order Cypriniformes; family Cobitidae; genus Misgurnus; species Misgurnus anguillicaudatus. Next base: position 11,723,550 of record NC_073346.2, read on the forward strand.
GTGAACGTATTAGGTGTCGCCCAGCCTGCAGCTCTACAAATGTCTGTTAGCGAGGAACCGCGAGCCAGTGCCCAAGATGATGCCACACTGCGTGTAGAGTGGGCACGTAAATTAAATGGACAAGGCACATTCTGCTTTTGATATGCAAGGGCTATAGTATCCACAATCCAATGGGACATCCTCTGCTTGGTGACAGCTTTTCCTTTCTGCTGACCACCGTAACAAACAAAGAGCTGGTCTGAGGTCCTAAAACTTTGCGTCCTGTCTATATACACACGTAGTGCACGAACAGGACATAACAAAGCCATGGCTGGTTCTGCCTCCTCCAAAGGCAGTGCTTGGAGATTCACCACTTGATCTCTAAAAGGAGTGGTGGGAACTTTGGGCACAAAGCCGGGCCGGGGTCTCAGTGTTACGCTGGATGCAGCCGGCCCGAACTGAAGGCACGATTCATCGACCGAAAATGCATGAATATCCCCTATCCTCTTAACAGAAGCCAAAGCAAGGAGAGTTAAAGTTTTCATTGTAAGAAATTTAACACTCACACTATGCAGAGGCTCGAATGGGGCTTCCTGGAGTGATTTCAGCACCAAGGACAGGTCCCAAGGAGGAATAGAGGGGGGACGCGAAGGATTCAGTCTTCGAGCGCCTCTGAGAAATCTAATGACTAGGTCGTGCTGACCCACTGTTCTACCGTTTACGGGTGAATGGTGAGCTGATATCGCAGCGATATCGACTTTAATAGTGGATGGTGACAGCCTATTCTCCAAACGACGCTGGAGATATAAAAGCACAACACTAATCGGGCATTCTCGGGGGTCTTCACTTCGGGAAGAACACCAGTCGACAAACAGGTTCCATTTAAGCGCGTAAGCCTGTCTCGTAGACGGCGCTCGCGCAGCAGCAATAGTGTTAGATACCTCTTGCGGTAAATCACTCATATCCTCCGTGCCCCGTCCAGAGACCACACATGGAGGTTCCACAGGTCGGGGCGCGGGTGCCATAATGTGCCCTCTTGTTGAGAAAGAAGGTCCTTCCTCAGGGGAATCTTCCACGGAGGGGCTGTCGCGAGGAGAGAGAGTTCTGGAAACCAACTCCTGGTTGTCCAATACGGTGCCACCAACAGCACGCTCTCCTCGTCCTCCCGGATTTTGCATAAGGTTTGCGCAATGAGGCTCACCGGAGGGAACGCGTATTTGCGCATGTTTCGCGGCCAGCTGTGTGCCAATGCATCCACGCCGAGCGAGTCGTCGGCTAGTGAATAGAACAGGCGACAATGGGTCGTCTCTGGGGAAGCAAACAGATCTATCTGCGCTTTGCCGAAACGTCTCCAAATTTGCTGAACCGCAATGGGGTGGAGTCGCCATTCGCCGGGACGCGCAGCCCGAGAGAGCGCATCCGCCTCTACATTGAGCGTGCCCGGGATGTAAATGGCACGAAGAGACCTCAAATTCTTCTGACTCCATGTGAGGAGGTGACGGGCGAGATGCGACAGGTGACGCGAGCGTAAACCGCCTTGACGATTGATGTACGCCACGGTCGCAGTGTTGTCTGTTCGAACTAATACATCTTTGCCCCGTAACTCGTTGCTGAAACGGACGAGCGCAAGATATACAGCCCACATTTCCCGGCAGTTTATGTGCCAATGCAGCTGGGGTGTCGTCCAGACCCCCGAAGCCGCAAGCCCATCGTACGTGGCCCCCCACCCCGTGTCTGACGCATCTGTGCATACTATCGCGTGCCTGGAGACCTGTCTCAGAGGCACACCGGCTCGGAGAAACGCACGGTCTGACCACGGAGTGAAAGTGCGACGACACGCAGGTGTAATGATAACACGGTGAATGCCGCGCAACCACGCTCTCCTCGGGACTCGATCGTGAAGCCAACGCTGAAGCGGTCGCATATGAAGCAGTCCGAGCGGAGTTACAGCTGCGGCTGCTGCCATATGCCCCAAAAGCTTCTGAAATTGTTTCAGCGGGACCGCGCTCTTGCTCTTGAATGTATTCAGGCAAGTCAGAATCGACTGTACACGCGCTTCTGTTAGACGAGCTGTCAAATCGATCGAGTCCAGTTCCATACCGAGAAAAGAGATTCTCTGCACGGGGCAAAGCTTGCTCTTTTCCCAGTTGACCCGAAGACCCAAACGAGCGAGGTGTTTTAAAGTTAAATCTCTGTGATCGCACAGCGTCTGACGTGTTTGAGCTATTATTAGCCAATCGTCCAGATACGCGAGAATGCGCACACCTCTCTCTCTCAGGGGTTTTAAAGCCCCCTCCACTACTTTGGTGAATACACGGGGCGACAGAGAGAGCCCGAATGGGAGGACTTTGTACTGGTATGCTCGCCCCTCGAACGCAAAGCGGAGAAACGGCCTGTGTCGGGGGAGAATCGATACGTGAAAGTACGCGTCCTTCAGGTCGATAGATGCGAACCAATCGTTTGGACGAATGCATGGAAATATGCGTTTGGGCGTCAGCATTTTGAACGGCATTCTGTGAAGTGCACGGTTCAGCGAACGCAGGTCCAGGATCGGTCGCAAGCCGCCGCTTTTCTTGGGTACAATAAAGTAAGGGCTGTAAAACCCCGACCTCATCTCGGCTGGAGGGACCGGCTGAATCGCGTCTTTCGCCAATAAGACAGCGATCTCCGCACGGAGGACGTGCGCATCGGCAGCTCTCACCGTAGTGAAACGAACGCCGGAGAATTTGGGGGGACGCCGGGCAAATTGGATCGCATAGCCGAGACGAATCGTGCGTAAAAGCCAACGCGACGGGCTGGGAAGCTGTTCCCACGCCCCCAGATACCGTGCGAGAGGGACTAAAGGCACGATCGGTGTACCCGCGGCGGGCGCAACGGAGGTGATCGCCGGTGTGTGCGTAACGGCCGCACCGACAGCAGTGTTGTGTGTGATAACACTCACCTGAGTCCGTTGCTGGGTGGTTGAGTAAGGGAGGCTCTGCTGAAGACACCTCACACCACTCGATGCACCCTCTGGCGAAGGAGGAGGGAGACGATGGGTTATGAGCCCGTAGCTGTCTCCTACCGGCTGAGAGCGCGGTGGGGTTATGAGCCCGTGCGTCGCTCTCGTTCTCCTCTGATGAGTCGGAGAACGAGGGGGGGTTATGAGCCCTCTCGTATCTCCGGAGCTCATCTGAAGACCTAGAGATGGAAGTGGAATTCGCTCTTTTTGTGGATTTGTGGGTGCCGACTGAAAAGTCGGCGGAACAGAAAAATGAAACAAAAGATTCCCCAACCGGCCCTCCTCCGGTGGGGGGAGTGGTGCCTTCACCATCTCCCGAAGAGCGATCCCCTCCATCTCTAGGTCGCCCGTCTCAGGGCCGCTTTGATCTTCTTTTACCACCCTTTGCAGCGGGCTGAGCGGGCGGGGCGGGCTGCTGACGACCGGTTCCTCGCTTCTTAGAAGAGCCCCGGGGAGGAACGGAGGCGGCCGCCGCAGGACGCCCTCGGCGAGGAGCAGGCTGAGGCGCCGACGTGGATGGGGCAGGCGCAGGACGCTTCCGACGTGGCATGATCTGAGCGATGGCCTCAGTCTGCTTCTTGGCCGCGGAGAATTGCTGGGCAAACTCCTCGACCGTCTCGCCGAACAGGCCGGTCTGGGAAACCGGAGCATTCAGGAGCCGGGTTTTATCAGCGTCCTTCATGTCCGCCAGACACAGCCAGAGATGGCGTTCCTGGACTACCAGGGTAGACATCGCACGCCCGACGGCGCGTGCGGTGACCTTGGTCGCACGAAGCGCCAGATCTGTAGCCGCACGTAGTTCAGAGAACTCCGCCGAGTCGTGACCTCCCGCGTGCAGATCCCTCAGAGCCTTAGCCTGATGAACCTGCAGCAATGCCATGGCATGCAGGGCAGAGGCTGCCTCCCCACAAGCCTTGTAAGCAGCACCGGACAGCGCCGAAGACTGCTTACAGGCCCGTGAGGGGAGAGTAGGCTGGTCCCGCCAGGAGGAAGCGACACCGGCCGGACACAACTGCATCGCGACCGGGCGCTCCACTGACGGGATACCAGTGTACCCCTTGGCATCTCCACCCTCGAGAGAGGTGAGAGGTGAAGGCTGATACGGCCGGTTCCGGGCGGAAAACGGGGTTTTCCACGACCGCGTCAGCTCTTCATGCACCTCGGGGAAGAAAGGCACCGGGGGCGAGGACTGAGAAGCCCTGGCACCCCCGAAGAACCAATCATCGAGGCGGGACGGTTCAGGTGGGGGAGGTTTAGTCCACTCCAAGCCGACCGCCTCCGCCGCCCGAGCGAGCATGGCTGCCATCTCAGGGTCGAACGCAGAAGCCGCAACCTGGCCCGAAGGCGGGAGCGGATCCGGATCGACGTCCGAGGCTGACAACCCCCCCTCCGACGTTACGGTGGATATCGCGTCAGGTGGAGGCTCGACAGAGCGCGAGGACACCGTAGAACACGGGCCGCTCGTCTCCATCGGGACCTCCGCTGGCAACGGATCAGGGCGCTGGGAGCTACTGGACGAACCAGCAGACCGACCCAGCACCGTTATACGGAGGTCATCCTTCGCCAATCTGGTAGCTGCGCCCTTAGCAGCACCAGACTGGGAAGGCGGGGGCCGTTGCCGGAGGAACGACACCCGTCTCCGCAAATCCGCTATAGTCATGCCCTCGCAGACGGGGCATGAACTATCACGCAACGCTGCCTCTGCGTGCTGGAGCCCCAGACACGAGAGACAACGCTTGTGGCCATCCTAGGGGGCGATGAACACACCGCATCCAGGAACGGAGCACGGACGGAAATCCATCTTTAAAAAGACGACCCCGACCGTGACACGAATGAGTGGCTGTCTTTAAAAAGACACAAAGCTCAAACGTGCTGCTCTTTTAGGGAAATCACTCTTTTGTGCGAGCTGGTGAAACACACAGGGAGAGGCAAACGCACTCACTCGAACTCAAGTCCTAAATTAAAGAGACAGAGAGAGAGAGAAAGGGTGGAAAAAACACTGCGAGCCTCCACTGAGGTGTCTTTGCCCAACCAACTTCAGCAAGCTGAGATATTTTTTTCCCACACAGCACAGGATCTACGAAGATCAGTAACAGCTTCTCGAGAGCAGATGTCTGCCGGCTTCGAAGCAATAAAGCCGATTTGGTATCATGCACCTGCGCCTTATATACGCACCTGGCGGGGCGGCGCCGGCATTATGCAAATACCTGCATGCCAAGTTCATTGGCGTTTTTGATAGTTCTCGAAGTAGATAGGTCACCCGCGAAGCGGTTCCCAATTCGTCGGTCACGACGTGACGTCGTAGTGACCGACTGAAAGGGAACCTCCCTTATTGAGGTCGCACACATTTCTTCTGATTTTATTTTGTAGTAACGAGTAACGAATATGCTTAGTGGAAATATATCGGAGTAAAAGTATACATTTTATCTAGAAAATGTAGTGGAGTAAAAGTGAAAGTTGACATAAATTTAAATAGCGAAGTAAAGTACAGATACGTGAAATTTCTACTTAAGTACAGTAAAGAAGTATTATTACAACATTGCTTCCAAGCATATTTGATCATCACTTCAACAGTTGCACGATATAAATTTATAAATTAGATAAATGTTTATTTATAAAATAAACACCACAGTCTTAAATCATATTTTCATTGTGTCTTTGCTGCATCTGTGTTGGTTGGGAACAGCGCTCTGTTTCAGTCACACTTGATTCTGAGGAACTACTTTGTTTGGCGGAAGAGTAATATTTGTACTAATATAATTACAACTTATTTATGTTTTATTTTATGAAATCCTGCTAACGTTATGCATATGAAGTAATCGTTTTATAAAAGCAATAGGCCCCGCGAGGCAGTGGTGTTACAGTGCATTTTATAACAGCTTCACGTCGTGCCTAACAACGCCCCTTAGCTGTTATAAAATGCACTGGTAACCCACTGCTTCTTGGGGCTTATTGCTCTAGTACGTCATTCCTTATTTTGCACTACTCTCTTTTCTATATAGGAAAGTACGGGACGCCACTAATGTGGACATTAACATGCGGGTGGGTGTTCACTCTGGAAATGTTCTCTGCGGTGTGATTGGCCTTCAAAAATGGCAATATGATGTCTGGTCACACGATGTGACTTTAGCCAATCACATGGAAGCTGGTGGTGTACCTGGGTAAGCCATTGTGCTTTATCAAACCTACCTTAAAAAGGTAAGGTGTATTTAGTAATGTTCAATGAACTAACTTGTTTTAAAAGGAAATGAGTGAACTGAATCTTGTGGAAATTGTATTAGTAATTGTTCATTTGTTTCGAGTAGACGAGTCCACATCAGCTCAGTTACACTCGAGCACTTGAACGGGGCGTATAAAGTTGAAGATGGAGATGGGCAGGAACGGGATCCTTACCTAAAGGAGCATGGAGTTATAACGTACTTGGTGATCAACCCAAATGTATGAGAAAAACAAAGCAAATTCCAGTTTGCAAAACTATGAGGGTGTGCATGGGATAAAAATGTAATAAATAAATATAAAATGTTGTTCATAACTTCAGTTGGGAAATTTTTCTTCAAATTGTCTTCTAGGCTGAAGGAAATCACTACAGACCCAGAAACACCCTGTATGGAACCAAGATGAGAGCTTCGGTCCGGATGACCAGATACCTGGAGTCCTGGGGTGCAGCCAAGCCTTTTGCCAACCTTCACCATCGAGACAGCATGACCAATGAGAACGGCAAGATAAACACTGCTGTGAGTGTCCTATGACTTTCTCGAAAGAAAAATAAAATTAAAATTCACCACAGTTAGTTAGTATAATGTAAAATAAATCAATGAGGCCTTTGTTTAAGATCTAAACACTAGGATGTCACCCTTACCTCTAAAACTACTCACCAGCTAATTTCTTATTAACAGGATGTCCCAATGGGCCAGTATCACTTTCAAAGACGATCAGAGAGGTGATTTATACTCTTCATCTGTACTTTTTCTGTCACTGCGGTTCTGTTTTGTACCTTTACAGTTATACAATGCATAATACAATGTTGTACCTTTTTGGGTACATGACTGTACCTTAAAGGAATTCTTCACCCAATTTAGATATAAATATATTATTAAATTGGGTCACCTACAGTATGTAGTAGAAATGTGACGTTTTTTTTAGAAATTGGTGCCTTCTAGGCTGAGAAAAGACAGAAAATGTGTTTTTGGCTCATGTGGATGAAAAACACTAAATCCCAGAATGCACTGCTTCCGGTCTACGAGGCCAAGCCTACCAGTTTGAGAGGGCAAGCAGGAGGGAGGGACATTCAACTAGGCTAGCTACTAGCAAGTTTACTCGAAAACTGAAATGACACCAGTTAACGTGTGATACCGGGATGTACAGTCAAAACCAGGAAAGGACAAGCAGTAAGTTTCCATCATTTACGAAGAGAGCCTTAGCGAAAAATCAAGATGGCTGACTCTCGTTTTGATTCATGCTTTTCCGAATGGACTCGGCAGTCCAACCCCTATGGGCAGGTTGAAAACATACAGAAATAGCTCCTTCTACTGTCTGTAGTCTTTGCCTCTGGCCAAAAAGTCGTCCGATGACGCAAAAATCTTCATTTTGCGACATCTGAGGACTTTTTTCCAGAACCAAAATACAGATATCTCTCTTCGCAGGGGAACATGAGGGAGGGAAACACGGTCATTCAGAAATACTGCCGGGTTTCTACTGATACAAAGCTAAATCGCTGAAGTATCCCTTTAACTCATTCACCGCCAGCCTTTTTGAGAAAAGTTGCCCACCTGCATTTTTGTGATTTTAACAAAATTTTCACAAAATTCCTTGCAGGAAAAATTATTTTCTATAAATATATAAACATACAAATTATATCAAATTAAAGAACACACCCTCTGCTTTCAAACAAACAAAATGGGGAAAAAACGTTTCATTATATATTTACTTTTTCTACTTAATTTAACGACTGAAATATGGATATTTCTCTTCAAAAATACAACATTTTGAGCAAAAAGCTTAAAAAAATGCGTTTTTGTAAAGGAATTTATGTTAGAGATCAGACTCAGAATGACTATCAAACATAAAGGCAGTTAAAATAAATCATTAAATCTTTTTAACTTCCGTTTTTGATAAATTCGGTTTGGCGCCATCTGGTGGATACAAGCGGTATTACACTTTCACTTTGAAATTCGTCCAGAAAGGCATATTTATTTGTTAAATATGAACTCATAAATGACGAGATAACTCGTCAATGGCGGTGAATGAGTTAAGGACCTATTGTGTACCTTTAAAGGTCCCCTTAACATTTAACTGGTACACAATAGGCCTTAGGGTATATTTAAATGTGTTGTATAACCATAAATGTACACAAAGAAACCTCTGAGGGTACCACCCCAATGACAGAACAGGTACAGTTTTGTACTTTTGTTTCTGATAATGTGTTTCTAATACTGCTTGAGATGAAGTCATTAATAAGTCGATGTCTTTTCAGAACCAAATCTCAGAAGAAACGTTTCGAGGAAGAACTGAACGAGAGGATGATTCGAACTTTCGATGGCATCAATTCTCAAAAGTAGGTCAACTCGCATCTTTTACATAAGTCGGTATGTAAATTTTCTAGGTCAGTTTTTTGCCTTTATTTTTAATCTGTTTTTTTATTCCAACAGGCAGTGGCTCAAATCCGAGGACATCCAAAGAATATCTTTGTTTTTCCACAATAAAGCATTGGAGAAAGAGGTGAGCCATTGTTTACTTGAGTTACAGCCATCCATAGTTTATTAATTATACATCAGCATATCAATAATTGAATCGCAGACCTACAGAATTAGAGGGAAGAATCAATCAACTGAATTAAAGCAAACGAGTGTTGGATGTTGAATGAGAACAGTGTGTTCTTTTCCCTGCAGTATAGAGCCACAACCCTGCCAGCCTTCAAATATTACATCACCTGTGCCTGTCTGATATTCTTCTGCATCTTCATCGTGCAGATCCTGGTCTTGCCCAAGTACGTTCATTCTTCATAAGCCACAGACATTGCTCTGGTGGTTATTTTAAGACATGTGACAGGTTAGGTTAAAGCATTTAACATCCCTGTGGTATAACTGGGAATAACAAACCTGCAAATGTTGCAACTGGCCAATCAAAATCAAGAATTCCAACAAGTTGTGTAATGACTGCACACATACTGTAATAGTATAAGATGTTTCATCATCTTTTCAGAAACTTGAATTTCTCTGAAATCACATTGTAACTTTCAGAGATCAAAACTTTCGCCACTATCCAAAAAAGGGATTTTTTTGAAATTGTGCCTCAAAAATGACTCGCAGCTAAACACATTTCTCAGATCAAGTACACTGAAAAAAACAACTTGTAAAATTTACTTTAAAAAATCCTCGTAACAATTTGCACAAACTTTTTTAAAGTAAAATTTACTGCTTTTTATAAGTAAAACTTACCTACTAAAATCAAATAAAATTTACTTAAAATTGCATGATAAAACATATGTTAAATAATTAATTAAATGTAACTTAATTATTTTATTTAGAAGTTAGATTTATTTTAATCGTTTAGGTAAAGTCTATTAGTTTTTTTTTTGAAAATTGAAGCATTGCTGTCCTAATAATATTAAATAAATCGTATTTTCTGTTTGTTATTTTCTTTAACATATTCCTATGGACCTAGTTATTTTTAGTGTTATAAATGGCATCATAACACAAAAATCATGACTGACAACGAGTCAGTCATTGAATAAACTTGATTCGGAACAGAAACGCACACAAACTGTGTCTCTGACATGCATTATCAGTACTGTGGAGAGAATTACAATACAATGTTCTGAACAGGGTTCATGTAAAGAAACACTGATCACCTGAATGGTGACTTCACAAAATTATTATTTACAACAAAACAACATCAATAATATAAGAGCTTAAACCTTTATGACATTTTGCTAACAAAAGTTAATTAAAGTTAAAGTTCTTATCAGTTCTTATTCTGTGATGAAGCTTAAAAAATAAAAATATTCAGGCGCAAAGAATTGTGGGTATTCCTTACAACATGTGCAAATAAATAAAAAGTAAATTTTACTTAGATTTTTTAGTTTAATGGATTTAATATTTTTAAGTAAAATGAACTAAGATTTTTTACTTGAATCTGCTAAAGTTTTTGATTAAAATTTACTTAATTATTTTAGGACTATGTGCAGTGATTATAAAACAGTTAAATAATACAAGAAAATATCTAATAAGACTTACTATTCCCACACAGTTCATTTTTTACATGAATTAATTGTGTATTTATCATCATTTTACTTAGGAAAATCTAGTTCTCAATAAATGTTAATATTATTATGTAGAAATTATGAGAGTTAATCTAATAAATATTACTACACCAAAAAGTTCGTTTTTTCAGTGTACGCAAATTTTGTATATTACTTAAAGACACAGCAATAAACAGACCTAGCTAAAGTAATATTTTTTAGTTTAATGTTTAGGGGCTGTAACGATTATTTTTACTCATGCATGAATTGCTCGTCTTCAAAAAAAATATTTCAGCAGTAATTCCTACATGAAATGAAAACTTGGGGTCTTGGCTTTAAATGTGTATACTTTTTACTTTTAGAATGTATTGTAACAGGAAGTAATTAACCATCAAAGACACTCTGACACAATGTGATGGGGTATGGGGTTGGTTGTCCTATTCACCTTATTCCGACACGCCCCTTTTTAATTCTTCGCTCTTCCGCATTTTGTCAACCGACTTCCGCTGCTAATATGGCACAGTGCATTCGGTGGTTAGTTTGGGGGTTAGAAGATTGTTTGTAGTTCACTATAACTTTAGCCAAATGACAAATATCGCTACTGCTGTTAATGTTTTAAATTAGGAGCACGGAGAAAACTTCATAAGACGCTCGGATAGTCTTATATCGTCCTATAAATCGTCTCGTGGTTAGACGATATGAAGCGGCCGCGGCAAGTAACCTATGGGACATATTACCTCGTCCTGTCAGGAGTTGATGGATCAGCATTGGAAATTATTAAAGTGCTTATGCCTACCAATATTTACACAGTGATTTCGTCTTTTTTAAAGCAAATGTGCACCTGCAGTCCAATAACTATTTCGTTTTTATGTGGTACCATGATAGAATTAATTTGCAAACTTGCCAACACTTATTCCTTCAAATCAGGAGACTTAAATCCTTTTAAGTGGAATCTACAAAGCTTACATATGGTTTAAGAAATTCCTTATAGATAATATCTGATCACACTGTAAAGGTTTATATAACTGCATGGCAGGTTACATCTGATCACATAGTAAATGTTTAATATAACTGCATGACAGGTAACAGCTGATCACATAGTAAAGGTTTAATATAACTGCATGACAGGTAACAGCTGATCACATAGTAAAGGTTTAATATAACTGCACAACATCTGATCACATTGTAAAGGTTTAATATAAATGCACAACATCTGATCACATTGTAAAGATTTAATATAATTGCACAACATCATATCACATAGTAAATGTTTAATATAACTGCATGACAGGTAACAGCTGATCACATAGTAAAGGTTTAATATAACTGCGCAACATCTGATCACATTGTAAAGGTTTAATATAACTGCACAACATCTGATCATATTGTAAAGGTTTAATATAATTGCACAACATCTGATCAAATTGTAAAGGTTTAATATAAATGCACAACATCTGATCACACTGTAAAGGTTTAATATAAATGCACAACATCTGATCACATTGTAAAGGTTTAATATAATTGCACAACATCTGATCACATTGTAAAGGTTTAATATAAATGCACAACATCTGATCACACTGTAAATGTTTAATATCACTGCATGACATCTGATCACATATGAAGGTTTAATGTAACTTTACAACAGGTAAAGCAAGACCACCCTGCAATAAATTAAGACACAGCTTTATCGGAGTCATCAGGAGCTGATCTCAAGTGTTTATCTGGAAGCTGTTGGTGTATGTACTGGTAAAGTGCTTGGCGACTGTGTAATGGATGCAATATCAACCCTCTGTAAAGCTGAACCAAAGATGGTTGTTTCTCAGCAGAGATATGTACATTTGTGCCAGCTCAACACATTGAAGCAGTTTCTCGGACAGGGTTTACGGGACTAGGATTTAATTATATTAGGACATTTTAGTTTTTACAATCAAACTCTACAAAAAAACAAGACTGGTGCACATCTTGTGACAAAACAATGGCACTCATATATGTTGAGGTATGTCAGTAAAAGGTGTTTTTAAATTATTGTAGCTCAAATATGCATTTTAGCCTGGGACCAGCATAAGCCCTGTCAGGGAAACTGCACCATTGTTTTCCCATATCAGATGTAGGTTGCTTCAGGTTGAGTTGTGATTTTAAAGTGAAGTTGTGGTCAGAGACGGATGGATCCTCCCATTGTGTTTCTGCATCACAGTTTAGGAACATGTTGATTGTATCATCCTCACAGTTGTCCACTGCATCACTAAACATCAATGCATCTGTGAAAACAATATAACCATAAACATTTTTATGTTAGTATTTAAAATAAACTTGCATCATGAGAATTAATATACAAATGGCACCCATACTTAAACAGAACAGTGTGTAAGAGAGAGATGCATTAAAAAGAGACAGTAACATTATACACACAACCTCTACCTTCAGTGTTAAATAATACGTTGTTTAATAGGTCATTATCAATATCTGAATGAGAAATGAACTGACATTCTAGCATCTGAAATCTTAGTAACTTGTAGGAATCACGTGGGCTACTGTAAGAATGCAATGTACTATAATATCTCGTTGTACTATCGTAAATATAAAACTATAGGTGGACAATTAAAACCATTCAAATAGTTGCATTTTATAAACTAACGTTCCTGATCTTAAGTGTATTTGTGAACGGACTTCACAAATCCAACTTTAGGCGAACGAGCACAAAGTTAGCTAAGATAGCTTACCTGAAACTGGCCACCTTTTCAACACCCGGCGTGGTTTAAAGTTACCGGAACATCGTAGTCGAACCATAACTTTGGATAAAGGTGTTCCTCAGTTGGCTTAAAATTAGTAAGAAAGAAACATAAAGGCGCTCGAGTGAGCTTTTTAAGCTTAACGCGTCGCCTTCAGTCACTGCCTCAGCTGCTCATCGTCTATGCGGCCGGAAGAACGTTGACAAAATGAGCGAAATGGCGCCGCCCTTGTTGTCGTGAAAAATAAGGTGAATAGAGGTTCAATAGGATTTCAGTGATAAATTGGGATCTGAAAAGATAATGTGTAACTTTTTAGTTTTTTAAGCTAGAAACTGCAAATAAGTTTTAATATGAATATCACCCCTATGATAGTTGTCATTAATGCCCATTATGTTTAAACAGTGGGATTTAAGTGGGCGTTTGTGAAATAAAAGTGTGTTGAGAAATAAAATGAAATAATTTTAAATGGTAAATGGTAAATGGACTGCATTTATATAGCGCTTTTAACAGACCTATGGCCATCCAAAACTGAAAACATATCTTAAAATACATCAGTGCCCTTTGTTTTGCCTCAGAATGCACAGGTAATGTTTTTAGTAAGGTATGTTTGTTTAAACTATAGTTATATTTCCCAATTAAACTCAGGTCTAGTCATGGTTTAAGCTAATCCCTGTCCGGAAAACCGCCCTATGAGTCGGAGTCGTTTATAACATGCATTTAAAAAAGCAACAAAAACATTCAAAATATTATTTTTTATCATGAAAATACCTGAAACAATTTGAAGAACAGCGATATAAATATTCTTATAGACATTTCCTGTAATAGCGTTTGTAATGCTACTTGTTCTGTGGCACAAAGGGAGTTTCTGCACGAGAGCACCCTCTGGCTTTGGGATGTGCTGGGATTTCACCGTAACACAGTATAGTTAAAATTCATTCATTGAGAAAATGCGCATTTGCACGATTAATCGTTGCAGCCCTATTAATGTTTTCTACATAAAATCATCCTAAAGAACATTCTGTGAAAATATAACCTTGATATTGATGGAGTAAGATCATGTTAAAGATTTAAATTATTTTATTGAAATCAAACTTTGATGCTCCTAATCCAGCTCAGTCACGTAATAGTCACGTCAATTTTTGATTCTTTTTTCATGATAGTCTCACGAATTTCTGTTTACTTGTCATTGTCACATATTGGTTACTCAACTGCTTTGTTCTATTTTCTTACCATTGTCGCTTCGGTTTAGGGTTAGATTTACATAAAACGACATCCTTACCCAAACCCAACTCTAACCAGGCGACAATGGTTTAAAAATCAGAAAATATAAAAAAAAAAAATTTTTTTATAAACCAATAATTAAAGTGACATCATAACGCAAACACCAAATCTTACCCTAAACCGAAGCGACAATGGTTTGAAAGTAGGAAAAAGCAGTTGAGTAACCAATACATAACAATGACATTCGTGATACGTTCACAAAAAACTCGGAAATTCGTGACACTATCACGAAAAAATAATCAAAAATATACGTGACTATATCACGAAATTTCGTGAGACTGGGTAGCCTAATCTCATCATTAGATTAAGAGACTTTTGTTTGGATTTCACAGACAGGGACACAAATGAGTGTCAGTACAAAATCCTTAAAGGATTAATCCAGATAATTTACTCACCACCATGTCATCCAAAATGTTGATGTCTTTCTTTGTTCAGTCGAGAAGAAATTATGTTTTTTGAGGAAAACATTGCAGAATTTTTCTAATTTTAATGGACTTTAATAAAACCCAACATTTAATACTTAACTCAACACTTAACAGTTTTTTCAACAGAGTTTCAAAGAACTATAAACGATCCCAAATGAGGCATAAGGGTCTTATCGAGCGAAACGATTGTCATTTTTGACAAGAAAAATAACAAATATACACTTTTAAAGCACAACTTCTCGTCGTGTAGATCTGGTCGTGATGCGCCAGCTGACCCCACTATGTCACCGCAATACGTCATGACGTCAAGAGGTCACAGAAGACGAACGCGAAACTCCGTCCCAGTGTTTACAAGCGTCTTGAAAGAGGACCGTTCCTACGTTGTTGTATGTCAACTGATACTAATTAATGTCTTTGTTGCAGTTTATTGTTTAAAATGGTCCGCAAATGTGCGTTTTATATATGTAACACGTGACCTCCCTACGTCACTACGCATTTACGTTAGGTCGCGCTGGACCGGACCTTGACGAAAAGTTGAGGTTTAGGGGTGTATGTTTTTTGTTTTTCTTGTCGAGGATGACAGTCGTTTCGCTAGATGGGACCCTTGTTCTTCGTTTGGGATCGTTTAGAGTCCTTTGAAACTCTGTTGAAAAAAACTGTTAAGTGTTGAGTTGAGTATTAAATGTTGGGCTCTATTGGAGTCCATTGGGGTTGGAGAAATTCTGCAATGTTTTCTTCGGAAAACATAATTCCTTCTGGACTGAACAAAGAAAGACATCAACATTTTGGATGACATGGTGGTGAGTAAATTATCTGGATTTTTCTTTTAAGAAAATGGAATATTCCTTTAAGACTTAATACTTTAGACTGATATATACTGTGCATATATTCTCTCTCTTTCAGGACCGCAGTATTGGGAATATCATTCGGATTGTCCTTTCTCATACTGTCTGTCATTCTGCTTATTTGCTTCATTGGCCATTTTCTGGTAAGTGTTCATTTGCAAAACATAATTGACATCGGCAGGAGGCAATCAGGCCCCTAGTTTTACCCAAAACAATAAAGCATTTTTGGTAATTTTATGCTGTTTGTTATTTGTGAACATGGTGGGGAACCAAATGTACCTCTTTGGCTTAATCTTTACTTAGTTTATTTTTCATACAGTTTGACCAAATGTTTCTAGAATGCATTGAGCACTTGATCAGATTTTGTTCACATTTACTGTATGCGTTCGGTAGACACGTTTATCCAAAGCAACTTACAGTGCATTCAAGCTATACATGAGTGTTTCCTGCGATCGAACCCACAGCCATTTGCACTGTTAATGCAATGAACAGAAACATTACAGAAATACTCAGCGTTTAATGTTGTGATAGCTTCTTCTGAAAGCATAAAGATTTCCCAAATGTAGAAGCATTAGAATGGGTTTAGGAAATGAAGTGAATCATGTATTCATTCTGCACCATAACCTTGTGAAAACAGTTTCAGATAAGACTATACTTATTTCCCATGGTATACAGTACACAAACAATACATTTCATCTTACTGAGCCATACAGTACTGCATCTTATATATACGATTCAGTTTGCTTACTGAAATCCCTTATTAAGAGTAATATTAAGAGATTCGGATTCTGATAAATCATATACATTTAAATACTGAATCATAATGATTAACAACATGCATGTACACACTACAGGGTTGGGTTAAGATTAGAGCTTAGTTCAGTGTTAGTTGCATGCAATTTGCATACTTTACCATTATTACTATAGTAATAACATGTGTACCAAAGACAATGAAGTGTTACCGATTCGTTTATTTGAAATCTCATAAGTTAAAGGATTCATCCCCTCATTGAATTTATTCACATGCATTATTACACTTGATGTTGACCAACATACGCCTCCCATCTACAGCAGTGCAATAAGACAGCCTCTGCATCTTGGCTCTGGATCCTGAGATCGTCAGGAATCATCGCCAACAAGCCCTGGCCACGCATCACCCTCACCATGGCAACCACAGCCCTCATCCTGGTCATGGCTGTCTTCAATATGGTACGCAACGGTAACACTTAACATTAAGGTTGTATTGGTAAACATTAGTAAATGCATAAACAAACAGTGAACAGTATAGTATGTATTATTCATGTTATAGTCAACACAGTTATTCATCTCAGTTCGTGCTGCATTAGTTAATGTTAACAGTTACAATGCTTGATTTTATAAATGTATTAGTAAATGTCGAAATAACATGAACTAAGATTGGTAATAAATGATGTAGAAGTATTGTTAAATGTTAACTCTACATGCATTAACTAAGTGTTAACATGGCAATGATCCAGGAATTTTCATATCAATATTTGTATGCATATGGTCGTATAAACAAGAAACGTTGAAGGTTTTAACTGCAGTGGCCTGATTTTGAGATCGTTGGCAGAGATGTGTGTCCATCTGCACACTGTCTGCAAATTTGGCCATTGCGCTCGTGCCATATGTCACTGCGTGTAAACAAACACGAGACATATTTGTCAGTTTCAATATTGTGACCAGCTAAAGAAAAGCATTTTAATTTTGTAATAAACTCTACTATATCAATAGGAGTTAAAATGACAGAGGGCTTTACTATATACTGGTTCTGATAGGTCAACTTATGTTATACTTTTATTAAGCATATAATAATATAGTATTACTCAGTTGAATAATTTATATGAATTATATATTCACAAGCTCGCATTAACATGTAATCGATAAGGAATGAGATAAAGCATATTTGGCGTGCTGTCCGAGGGGAGGGCTCTGAGAGTACCCAGAGTACTCCCCCCTCTTTAACTGGGATAGATGAAACTAGCTAAAAGTGAGGTGATGGGGTGCAGGAGGGATGCTGCAAAAAACTGTCAGAGGACGGCTATTTATAGGCACCTCTTCACGCTGATTGGTTGGATCACATGACCATGCTCCTCCCGAACTTATTTAAATAAACTTCATGTTTTCTGAGACACATTGTGGCGTGTGCACTGTGTATTTGTCTTTCATAACAAAAGCATTCAGGTAACATTTCTCTTTTCTCTTGCAGTTCTTTGTAGAAGAGAACCTGCCGCTGACAGATGAAGTTTATAATAAATCAAACGAGACGTTACTGCACCCTGATGGACGTCCCATACCTTACCTGGACAAAAACACCTTCTACCTTCCTGTATGTGTTCACTAGTTTTGTGTTTGTGTGTCTTTACTGTCATTTTTAGTTTCAGTTCTTTTCTATTGCACAATTTATTTTCGGCTCATAACAGCACCTTACAACATTTCAAACTTTCCAGATGAACTTCGAGACTATGATTGCTAATATCTGTCTGATGCAAATGATTTAAATGTCAGGAAATATAAACAATGCGCTTCAAATGAAAAATTGGATTTGCTATGAATAAATCAAACTGACTACATAAATAAGTACATAAAAGTACAATGGGGGAAATAATTGTGATGCTTAATATTAAACAGAACAAATGTTTTGTTATAAATAAACTTGAGTTGAAACAACACAGCATAGGTTTATTTATAACCCAATGGTTGGTTCTGTCTAATATTTACACAACCATGGGATAAAACCAAACTTACTATTTACTATTATTTATTAGTATAATAAAACTATTATTAGAGATGCACCATTTTTCCACTGATAGCCAATTGACCTTTCGCCGGCCCCTCCCCCAAAACGGCCATTGTCCAATCACACATCACAGCAACCGTTACTATGCGAGCACCTCCGACAAACATTCACGCCCGCAGCGTTTGTGAGCGTTGCATACAATGGATAAAACAGTGTGGACTGCCCCATTCAATGGATAAAACATTGTGGACTGCCCCATTCAGTTAAATGTGTCGAACATTTACGAAGCATAAATACGTCTGCACAAAGGTAAGGCTTACAGATAACTAGTTACAGTGTGGTCTAGATCTACTAACTAGGGGCAAGAACACAAATTGGACCAAAGTTATGATTACCATGAATATAATTGCCAGAATGTTAACCTACTCTCTATGCTAAATTTAATGAGTTATTTTGCCAACATTAGTTAACATGTTAGCTAACGCTAGCTACATTAGCTGCTGTTGTGTTGGGACTTTCAGCTCCCCAACTTTATTTTTCGTCAGTTTACGACAAAGTCGAACATAGCCCCCTTAACAATCAACTTTAAATAATTTGTTTTATCTTTCATGTAGCATTTTATGAACGGAAAACCTACCCCTGAGTTTCCCACTCCCGTAAATGCTGTGCAATTTTATTATATTATAAGTTTTATTTATTATATTATCTGTCCTGCAACTTTTAAGACAAAACAATTTCCTATTTGTGAAATCTATCACCATAAATAAAACATTATGATTCTCAAAACGGCTATCCTCAAAACAACAGACAGAGAAATGTTAGTTAGCTTTGAATGGCTTTGAAACACACGTAGGTTTAGCTAGCCAACATATCCTTGTATTTTAACAAAATAGCTACTCGCAATAGACATTAATAGACTATACCATATGAAAGATAACTTACTCGGCAGTGCAAGAGCATGACTGGTCCACAAGGCTGTGCTGATTGCATTTAGGGTTGCCAACTTTCTGAAATGGAAATAAGGAACGGTGTGGGGGGGGGGGTTGGCTGGGTCCGGTGACATGCCCCCACGGAAGGGAATTTTGAAAAAAAAAATAACCCATGAAATGAAGACTTCTGGTGAAAATAGTGGAAACTAATTCATAAATTTAGATAAATATATTTCATACAACTTCTTAGGCCTAAATATTTAATGAACAGCAAAGTATGCCTATTAAGTATACGAGACTGAACCACATAGATGTGAAATATAAAGGCAATCATGATCATTATGCCAACAATGAACCATGGTTTTGTTAAGTTTATAATACATGTAACGTTACGCCCTCTTCAAAGACCCCACCACTTTTTAAACCTTGAGCTATCTAAATCCATAATTATTTAATAAGAAACCCATCAGAAATGATTGACACATTATGAGACGGGAGGGAGCGGGACACAGGAACAGAGGGAGAGCACACTTTCTTATCAACTATATTTGAGTTTTAAAAATCCACATAATTACATACCATATGAGCCTAACTTTACTGACGGACAATGAACCTTGACATTGCTCCATCCTGTGCCCGCAGATTTTCGCTCCTCTTGTGATTATCTCCTCATGCGTGCTGCTTAATATCACACACTCCGCCGTGACAAACAGAAAAACCGCGACGGCATATGGTACAATTGGCCTTGTATTCATTGTCCCTCACACATTTCAGCCACGGGTATTTTCCCATTTAATTCTATATTTTTGTGCTCGTTTCTTTTTCGCCAGCTGCTCGGATGCAGCCATTTTTACATTTCCCGCTGTTGTCACTTGTCGTCATCGTTGCTATGATACGTGACATCACAATGACTGAAACGACCAATTAAAAGTTGATGGAGCTGCAAGATGTTAAAGCGCTACGCTGATCATAGACAAACAGAGGGAGAAATTACCGCACCCTCAGGGTTTTCTTATACAAATGACGCGGTCTTTGTTCATGGCTGACATATTATAAGCTATGTGTCTGTCATGTATTTGCACTGAATTAATTTTCATAAAATACGGAACAAACTGCGTTCCGTATCAGTTCAATACGGAACAAGAATTTTATGTGTCAAATACGGGACGATTCCGTATTATACGGAACGGTTGGCAACCCTAATTGCATTTGAGTTATAGGTCATGTGGTTTCTCATTTCTTGCGTGAGACCGGTAAGCATTAGCCTCGATAGTAGTCGTGTCTCCTTCATTGCATATTTTTATTTTTTGAATATATCCCTCCACTGCATACTGTAACCCCTTTTGCCTCGATCTGGAGGAAATCGCGGCGGTATTGCGCCAAAAAATATCACTGACACGCACGGGTATATCGCTTTCCGCCATGGCAATCTGTCGCGCTGGTCATTTGTTTGTCGGAAGTAGCAACAGTAACTAAGGGGGGCGGGGCTCGGCGAAAGGCTAATTATTCATCTGCTAATACAGCAACCCAGTATCACGAAATCACATAGTCACGTAAATTTGTGAGTCTTTTTTGTGACACTGACACTGACACGTTTTTCCACCTTTTTACATGAACGTATCACATATTTCTGTTTATGTGTCATTGTCACGTATTGGTTACTCAACTGTTTTGTACTATTTTCAAATCATTGTGACTTCAGTTAGGGTTAAGTTAACATAAAATGACATCCTTACCCAAACCCAACTCTAACCCTAATGCCAGGCGATAATGGTTTAAAAATCATAAAATCCTAACGCAAACACCAAATCTAACCCTAAACCAAAGCATCAATGGTTTGAAAATAGGACAAAACAGTTGAGTAACCAATACGTGACAATGACGTGTAAACAGAAATAAGTGATACGATCACGAAAAAGGCGGAAAAACGTGTCGGTGTCACGGAAAAGACTCACAAATTTACGTGACTATAGGTACATAATGTCGTGATACAGGGTTGAATACAGATATTTATGTGTTTATATTATCTTGCATTAACTAAATACTGAAGATTACATTTTCTTATTTATTTATTTATGGTTATTTATTCATATAATGACCATTAATATTGAACATTAAACAAGTGATGTTTCTTTTCATTTTCTATACACAGATCTCAAATTCAATGCATTTTTCTGTTGATTGACAGGATATATTGGCCATGACTATCGACTATAGCCGATAGTGTTAAAAATTGCGCAACTCTATTATTTATATTACTTTTTAAATTAATTTACTAACATTGCTTAAGCGTAAAGCAAAATCATTTATATTAAAGAAAAATATTTGTCTCCATATCAAACCCTGTAGGTTCAAAATTGCTTTCGCTTCCTTGCTTAAATTATATTTGATACTTAAATTAAGTTATACTCTGTTCATCCATCAATGTAAACATCTAATCTCAAGCACAGTTTGTATTTTGCAAAAGCAACATTAAAGTCCTCAATTGATTCTGTCAGTGTACTTAACTGATTGTTTACGCGGCATTGCACACGGTTTGCCACGCTGCTTTAAATTACCCTTGCTATTCAGTGGGTAAAGTTAATTTAGCTTATATTAGTAAAAAATCGTTTTTACAGTAAAGTATTAGTTGGACATCCAGTTACGATATGAGAAATGACCGTGTCAACTGTTGTGTTTCTCTACCGTCAGTACTTCATGTACAGCTGTATCCTGGGCCTGATCTCCTGCTCGGTATTCCTGAGGATCAACTATGAGCTAAAGATGCTCATCATGTTAACGGCAGTGGTGCTATACAACGTCATCATACTTCAAACACATGCGTCCCTACTGGACGAGTACAGCAAATACCTTTACAAAACAGAAGCCCTGGAGAGGTGAGTCTATGCATTAATTGCTCTATAAACTTATTGTTTCTTTGTTTGAGATCTTATATTCAGAGAGTACAGAGTTATGATAAATAAAGAAACACCCCAAGTGTCCAAGTCCAAGTGTACATGCAGAGCTTTATTATTTTCTCTCTTTTTATTAAAAACGTCTTCAAAGTCACTGAGCTTGCAGCTTTCGTATTTTTGTAATGCTGGTTTGAGGTCATATGAGGGAGTGATCTTAAACAGAAATCTTTCTTACCCTGCTCGCTCTCTTTCTCTTTGTCAGTAATCCTTTGAAGTGAATGCATTCTCAGAAGTGTGAAAGCTATTGTTGGCCAGCAGCCTAAACTTCTTCTGTGTCTCTTTTAGAATTGCATTATTACTGCTTCCATTAAGAAATAAGCATGTGGACAATGTACAAAGTGGGTCTGCATATTCATTCATCCCAACAAAAGACACAAAAACATCAACAGAATGCACAAAACGACACTTAAGATTTGCTTTACGCCCAACAGTTTTCTGAGGATTACAGATTTCTGTCGAGAATCACAGATGGATGTTGAAAATGAAATGCTGTGAACCAGCACAGACTTTACTGTTAATTGACAGCTGGGGTGGACGTGGTCTGCTGACCCTTCTTCAGCTACAGATGATATGATTTGCTTCCAAAAACCAGTGATGCTGACTCTCTCTCTCTCTCTCTCTCTCTCTCTCTCTCTCTCTCTCTCTCTCTCTCTCTCTCTCTCTCTCTTTCATCAAACCAGGCCGGGAGTTCTGAAAGACTTGAAAACAATGGGCTCTATCTCTCTCTTCATATTCTTTGTCACTCTACTCGTTCTAGCCAGACAGGTGAGTTTTTATACAGCAGATTAAACGTTTCCAGAGAGCAGACGACTTTGGGCCGGATCCACACCGGATTTGCGCCTAACTGAGCAGTTCTGGTGCAGATCTGGCCCGGAGTCTTCTCTGGTCTGGGTTGTAATTTAAAGGGCTGAAATATTTAAAGGGATAGTTTACCCAAAAATAAAAATCCTGTCATCATTTCCTTGTTCTAAACCTGTATGGGTGATTCTCACGAAACCATTGAAACACCACGGCACTAATGATTTTAGCTTTAAAATGTGTAATATAGTAACATTAAAAAGCATCAGAATTAACACAATGCTGTGTTCTACCTTGCACAATGTGTGATTTCAACATAACAATTTATAATTGTAAATTTTATCTCATTTTCTGCTGAAATTCTCATTACCGCAATGTGTCCGGCTGTGTTTGAACATGCGTTATGTTGTAATTTAATCAAATTAACACAAAAATATTAAGAAAAAAAATAAATGGATGTTTTGCTAGACTACTTTAGATGACAGAAAAAATATTTACTGAATATTCATGTATAATAATAATGAAGAAAAATTAGGAAAATGATGTGTCCATGCCTCATGTTCTCATCCTCCGCAACACTTTTTGAGAACAGTTTAAGCACACATACAGAATTTTAATAAAGTTTGATTTTGAGTGACCAAGCACAGTTACTTCAAGATGGCTACCAGGTAAGATCATTTTTTACAGTTAATTTGAAATATTGTCTTGTCAGAATGCTTACACGACATTTTGATTATCATTACCGCAACAGATGCTTATTAAATGTTAATTTAATTAATAGAAGCATAATACTTTGATTTTAAATGCATGTGCAGAATCTCCAAATTATGTTCTTTCAGGTTTGTCATGTCATTTTGAAAATATGTCAGTGTTGATGGTTTCTGACTGTTGCGGTAATGAGATTTTTTAGGACTAATTTTTTAAATTATGTTACAAAAAGTGTTAAATGATAAGTAAAAGTTTTTAAATGAATGTTCCCATTTACTCCAGACTTTGTTTTCAATGTCTGGTGGGAAAAAAAGTTAATTTAAGCAATTTTTACATTTTCATGCTTGACATTTTTAAAACCAAGTTTTCGTGAGAATCACCCGTATTCACTTTTATCATTTTGTTAAAATGATGGTAACCACAAAGTTGATGCCACCCATAGCAGAGAAAAAGTACTAAGGGAGTCAAATGGTGTTTTTGGAACCCTTTCAAAAAGGGTTTGAAGTGAATTGTAATTGTAAAGCCATTCTCACTTTAGCTCCCCATCGTCTGTACTTTCTGTTCTTTCTGATGGCAGGCTAATAAGGTGGTAAGAACCCACCGTGCCGTGTAAAGTTTATTCCCTCTGTGAATATTTTGCCTGAACGTTCGCACAGAGAATGTGTGAAAAGCCCTTCTGTATGTTTCTATATTCAGTATCACCATTCTTCTTTGCTGTTTTGAGCAACAGTCTCAGAGGTCCAGTAGTGTTGGACCACATTCACACATACAGTATCTACAAGAAGTGCTTTTCCCAGTAATAGCCCACAATGTCATCCGTCTCTCCCTGCATTGAGAGTGATTTATTGAACGAGGGTTTTAGAGGTAAAATCGATCATTTTCTCCAATGTGGAATCATGGTGATCCACCGGAACTAGAATGCATCATTGGGATATTGATCTTGAGCAAGCTGTGCAAAATTAGTACGTATTAAATCACACTGTTTAACCCTTATATTATGTTCTGAGTCAATTTGACCCGTCTTGATTTTTAAGCTGTCGGAAAAAAACAGTTAACCTGTGATTTTATTCTTGAAATTTTTCTCATTGATGGCCATGAACATGCATGCAAAGTTTGGACATGCAGATATGTTTCGAAGTGTACGCAAATAATTTTGTAACGATTTTGATGTTCAGGGGCCTCATTTATAAAGCATGCGTACACACAGATTTGATCGTAAAGTATGCGTACGCAAAAATCCACGGCAAAGTCAATATTATAAAAACTGTCTTTGACGTGGAAATGGGCTTAACGCCATGTCAGGGTCTGAGCAGACATACGCACTTTTGCTTGTCTGTTTGCTGCAGGTTTTTTTAAATTTAAGCCATTATTGTTGTTTAAAATTGGGTGTAAACATTGACAAGCGCTCTTTTATATGTCTGACATTAATTACGCATCGCTTAAAGGCGGATATCTGAAACAGCTCGGCTGCGCGCACAAGTTCAAGTTAATTTGCGATTTATAGATTTGAAAGGGGTACGCACGTTTTGTGCGCGTACGTTCGGTTTATGAATCACACCTACGCATTTTTGTTAAATGATCGTAAGATCAAATGTAGGATGGTTTTTAGGCAGCATTTTATAAATGAGGCCCCAGGGGTCAATTTGATCCGCATATTTTTTGTTCCAAAGCAACCCAAACTAAATATATGTTTTTAATGTTTGTTGCTATATTGGTGTTTTACTATCCTGACATGGGGGTAAAATGCTTCTACTCACTCTTTTTAGTACTAAAAAAGACTTTCACAGACACAGATGGTAAAAGTGAGCTATCATTTCTATTTATGTATATGAAATACTGCTTAAAGCAACACCAAAGAGTTTTTTTTTACCTTAAAATAACGTTTCCCAAAAAGTTTCAGTGGTTCATCCACTCAAAACAGGGTGAATGGCACTTTCACATTCGCTTTGCAGCCCTCTATCGGCCAAAACCGCACTAAAGAAGTTTCCAACCGTTGGTCCTGTAGTTTGAGTGAAAACTACAAAAACTTGCTTTACGGCAGAACTACAATCCAATCAGAGCCAGTTATGCTGCAGTATTTACGACAGTGGTAATGAACAATTACGCTTCTAACCTGTAGGGGGAGCAAAGAGCAAAAACTCTTTAGTGTTGCTTTAAAGGGACACTTCACTTTTTTGAGGGTGTGCTCATTTTCCAGCTCATCTAGAGTTGAGCATTTGATTGTTTTTATTGTTTTGGAATCCATTCAGCTGATCTCCGGGTTTGGCTGTACCACTTTTTGCATGGCTTGGCATAGTCCATTGGATCCGATTAGACGCAAAAAAAAAACAAAGAGTTTCAATATTTTTCCTATTTAAAACTTGACTCTTCTGGAGTTACATCGTGTACTAAGACCGACAGAAAATTAAAAGATTTTCTAGGCCGATATGGTTAGGACTATACTCTCAAACTGGTGTAATAATCAAGGACTTTGCTGCCGTAAAATGGCTGCAGCAGGCGTAGTGATATTACCTTAAATTGCCTTAAAATAGTCCCCTGCTATTGAAAGATACTAAGGAGACTATTTTTGGGCAATGCGTAGTATCACTAACGCCTGTTGCAGCCATGTTACATTAGCAAAGTCCTTGATTATACGCCAGAATGAGAGCACAGTTCCCAGCCACATCTGCCCAGAAAATCGCAACTTTCAACCCTCCGTCGGTCCAAGTACACGATGCAACCACAGAAGAGTCAAGCCTTAAATAGGAAAAAAATATTGAAACGCTTTGGTTATTTTTGAACGCGATGCTAATGGTCTAATCAGATTCAATGGATTGTGCTAAGCTATGCTAAAAGTACTAGCGCCAGACCCGGAGATCAGCTGAATGTATTGGTAAAAATGGTAAAAATCAAATGTTTAACTCTAGGGGAGCTGGAAAATTTGCATATTTTCAAAAAAGCGGAGTGTCCCTTTAAGTTGTCTTTTTCTTGTAGACATTTGGTCACTTTTTTCATTTTGGCCCATGAACATGCATACAAAGTGAGGATACACTGATGTGTTTTGAAGTGTTTTTTTAACACGAATATTTTTTTTACGATTTTGATATTTGCGGGTCATTTTGACCCATATTTTTTAGATCCAAGGAAACTGTATAGACACAAACTAAATACATTTATTGCATATATGTTGGTGTTTTACTACTCTGAAGAGGAAAAATAAGCTTTTCTTATTTTCCGTACTGATAAAGACTTCCTCAGACACAGAAAAGTAAATATGAACTATAATTTCTATTCTCAATGTATATAAAATACTATGTAGCAGATGAATACAGGTGATGCCAGTTGTGCCCCACAAAACATGACACCAAAACAAGCACCATTAAAATGCAAGAAATCAGAAAGCACATGCTTGATGTGTGCACATCATGTAAACAGTGATTTCTTGAATTTGTACAATGAGCCTCAAGAACAAAATATGAGCCTGTTTAGAGAATGAAAAGCTTAATTTAATATCACAACAATATTACATTGTTTATTTAGGATGTTTTAAACATAGCTATGTAAAAAAACATGTTGCATTAAAATTTAAAATGTTAAACGTTACAACAATTTATTTTCAACATTTGTTAAAACAAACATGTTAAAATTGTGGTTAAATGCATTTTTAAATATCATACTTTTTGATATTAAATGTTTGTAATGTGTGACAAATAGTGATACTAAAATTGTCCTGTTCATACCCAATTCTTTTTCGTTTTTAATTAGGGAATTGCATGGAATCCAATGCAGGTCAATTTGACCCACTCCATTAAAATCGTCACAAAAATTTAACACAATACAAGGGTTAATAGAGTATTTAACTTGAAATATCCAGACAGCAGACGACTCTGGGTCGGATCTGCGCTGAAGTTAGCAGTTTTAGTACAGGTTCATTGTGCATCTGGCCCGGAGTCGTCTGCTGTCTGGGATGTAGTGATGTGATAGCAGAAACAGCAGATTGATATTCAGGGTCACTCTCATTTCTCCTCAGGGTCTCTGTACAGCAACACTCAGTCACGTCATTTCACCCAGACGTGTTGATTTAATTCATTTTTCCATTAGTCTTCTGATTTCCTTCATACGGCTCGTGTTACACGGATCACAGATCCATGTGTCTGTTTATTGAAGGAACAAGTTTTCTGTACCTATTTGCGATAAATATCAAGGACCCTTGGGGTCGAACTGTGATGCTTCTCAAGCTGGACAAATAAATGAAAGTGTAATATGTGGTCTGGTTCAGTGTATGTTGTTTATTCCCATCAATAATCTGGATAGCTCTTGTTTTTATCACCTGTTCTACAGATTTACACATGAAGGTATCTAATATTGAGCTCATATAGTTTTCTACTGTACGTGATCTCTCATTACATGGAATTGATCTGTGTGGTGTTTGTCACTGAAGAAAAGCGCGGTGACCTCCAGTCTCTTCACCTCTGTGTCCTCTTGTAACAGAATGAATATTACTGTAGGTTGGATTTCCTGTGGAAGAACAAGTTCAAGAAGGAGTGCGAGGAGATCGAGACTATGGAGAACCTCAATCGCGTCCTGCTGGAGAACGTTCTGCCGGCTCACGTTGCAGAACATTTCTTGGCAAGAAACTGGAAAAATGAGGTAAGAAGGTTTCTGTGTGGAATAATAGGAAATGGATCTGGGCTACGTTCCAATTCACTTACTGTACTGTTCATTTGGCAACACGTTACTATATCAATTTTAATAGTTAAGACATGAGTAATGTACATTAACATTTATGCATTTGGCAGACGCTTTTATCCAAAATGACTTATAAGGTATACATTTTTTATCATTATATGGGTTCCCTGGATTTGAACCCACGATCTTTAGGACTGCTAACACAATGCTCTACCACTGAGCTATACAGAAGCACTACAGTAGGTAGTAATACATTATAATGTGATTTATGACATGAAATAATGACTACCATATACACTCGCCTAAAGGATTATTAGGAACACCATAATAATACTGTGTTTGACTGCTTTTCGCCTTCAAAACTGCCTTAATTCTACGTGGCATTGATTCAACAAGGTGCTGAAAGCATTCTTTAGAAATGTTGGCCCATATTGATAGGATAGCATCTTGCAGTTGATGGAGATTTGTGGGATGCACATTCAGGGCACTAAGCTCCCGTCCCACCACATCCCAAAGATGCTCTATTGGGTTGAGATCTGGTGACTGTGGGGGCCATTTTAGTACAGTGAACTCAAGAAATCAATTTGAAATGATTCAAGCTTTGTGACATGGTGCATTATGCTGCTGGAAGTAGCCATCAGAGGATGCGTACATGGTGGTCATAAAGGGATGGACATGGTCAGAAACAATGCTCAGGTAGGCCGTTGCATTTAAACGATGCACAATTGGGACTAAGGGGCCTAAAGGGTGCCAAGAAAACATCCCCCACACCATTACACCACCACCAGCAGCCTGCACAGTGGTAACAAGGAATGATGGATCCATGTTCTCATTCTGTTTATGCCAAATTCTGACTCTACCATCTGAATATCTCAACAGAAATCGAGACTCATCAGACCAGACAACATTTTTCCAGTCTTCAACTGTCTAATTTTGGTGAGCTTGTGCAAATTGTAGCCTCTTTTCCTGTTTGTAGTGGAGATGAGTGGTACCCGGTGAGGTCTTCTGCTGTTGTAGCACATCCGCCTCAAGGTTGTGCGTGTTGTGGCTTCACAAATGCTTTGCTGCATACCTCGATTGTAGCGAGTGGTTATTTCAGTTAAAGTTGCTCTTCTATCAGCTTGAATCAGTCGGCTCATTCTTCTCTGACCTCTAGCATCAACAAGGCATTTTTACTCACAGGACTGCCGCATACTGGATGTTTTTCCCTTTTCACACCATTCTTTGTAAACCCTAGAAATGATTGTGCGTGAAAATCCCAGTAACTGAGCAGATTGTGAAATACTCAGACCGGCCCGTGTGGCACCAACAACCATGCCACGCTCAGAATTGCTTAATTCACCTTTCTTTCCCATTCTGACATTCAGTTTGGAGTTCAGGAGATTGTCTTGACCAGGACCACACTCCTAAATGCATTGAAACAACTGCCATGTGATTGGTTGATTAGATAATTGCATTAATAAGAAATTGAACAGGTGTTCCTAATAATCCTTTAGGTGAGTGTATATTTACATACTACTTCAAGGTACTTGCTGAAGAATACTCTGGTACATGTTAAACCGTTACACTATTGTTTGATGTCCCAAGGCCACCCAAACGGTAACATGGTACCTTTGGGTTGATTTTTACTTATTTTACAGGAGTTCTCTAATGCAGAAGTATGTGATGCTCTTAAAAGAACTATATATTTGAGTTATTTGCTGGATGTGATCTGTTTTAATAGATACTTTTGTAGAGGTCATGATTAAAATGTCATGCTTTTTATATAGATTCTTATTTTTTTGTTGAAGTTATTCTTGAGATATTGAGCGCAGAGCATCTTTCTCCTCTGTCAATGACAGGATCTGTATCATCAATCATATGACCTGGTGTGTGTGATGTTTGCTTCCATCCCGGACTTCAAAGAGTTTTACACGGAATCAGACGTCAACAAGGAGGGACTCGAGTGTCTCCGACTGCTCAATGAGATCATTGCAGACTTTGATGAGGTAATGTGGGGCTTCTAGTATTGTACACAAAGTTGCATTTTCTTTTTACTTTTCAAAGTTCGTGACCACTGAACTGCTTTGAAGACGTTGTACAAATTCTGCTTTCTGTCTGTGACATTGCTGATGTTTAAGCATGCTGTGTTTTAGCCTTAAAAGTGAATCCCATTTTGCCAAACTACATTGTTATTATCGTGATGCGGTCCTTTATCACGATGCAGTTTTGATGATGGTTTGTTTGATGTGTACTCTGCTATAGTTATGGCATTATCTCATTTTTTTCTGTGCAGTTGCTCTCAAAGCCAAAGTTTAGTGGAGTGGAGAAAATAAAGACCATTGGAAGCACATACATGGCAGCCACGGGACTTAATGCCACACCAGGGCCAGAGTATACACAGGTATGAGGAATAAATTACATTCATTTATTCCATCCATTTATCAATCATCTGTCAATCTAATCAATCTATCTATCCATCCATCCATCCATCAATATATATTCTTCTATTAATCTATCCAGATCTAGTCAGTCTAGTCTAATCTGTCTAGTCTAGTCAGTCTAGTCTAGTCCAGTCTGTCTAGTCTAGTCCAATCTGTCTTGTCTAGTCTAGTCTAGTCCAATCTGTCTAGTCCAGTCAGTCTAGTCTAGTCCAGTCTGTCTAATCTAGTCAGTCTAGTCCAGGCAGTCTAGTCTAGTCCAGTCTGTCTAGTCTAGTCCAGTCTGTCTAGTCTAGTCCAGTCTGTCTAGTATAGTTCAGTCTAGTCTAGGTCAGTCTGTCTAGTCTAGTCTAGTCAGTCAGTCAGTCTAGTCTAATCTGTCTAGTCTAATCTGTCTAGTCTAATCAGTCTAGTCAGTCAGTCTAGTCTAGTCCAATCTGTCTTGTCTTGTCTAGTCTGGTCTAGTCTAGTCAGTCAGTCAGTCAGTCTAGTCCAATCTGTCTAGTCCAGTCAGTCAGTCTAGTCCAATCTGTCTAGTCTAGTCAGTCTAGCCCAGTTTGTCTAGTCTAGTCTAGTCAGTCTAGTTCAGTCTGTCTAGTCTAGTCTAGTCAGTCTAGGCCAATCTTTCTAGTTTAGTCAGTCTAGTCCAATCTGTCTAGTCTAGTCCAATCAGTCTAGTCTAATTAGTCTTATCCAATCTGTCTAGTCTAATTAGTCTAGTCTAATCAGTCTAGTCCAATCTTTCTAGTTTAGTCAGTCTAGTCCAATCTGTCTAGTCTAGTCAGTCAGTCTAGCCCAGTTTGTCTAGTCTAGTCTAATCCGTCTAGTTCAGTCTGTCTAGTCTAGTCAGTCTAGTCCAATCTGTCTGGTCTAGTCAGACTAGTCCAATCTATCTAGTCCAGTCAGTGTAGTCCAGTCAGTCTAGTCTAGTCAGTCTGTCTAGTCTAGTCAGTCTAGTCCAATCTTTCTGGTCTAGTCAGACTAGTCCAATCTATCTAGTCCAGTCAGTCTAGTCCAGTCTCTCTAGTCCAGTCAGTCTAGTCCAATCCAATCTGTCTAGTCTAGTCTAGTCCAATCTGTCTTGTCTAGTCTTGTCTAGTCTAGTCTAGTCCTATCTATCTAGTCTAATCTGTCTAGTCTAATAAGTCAAGTCCAATCTGTCTAGTCTAATTAGTCTAGTCCAATCTTTCTAGTATAGTCAGTATAGTACAATCGGTCTAGTCAGTCAGTCTAGTCCAGTCTGTCTAGTCTAGTCAGTCTAGGCCAATCTTTCTAGTTTAGTCAGTCTAGTCCAATCTGTCTAGTCTAGTCCAATCAGTCTAGTCTAATTAGTCTTATCCAATCTGTCTAGTCTAATTAGTCTAGTATAGTCAGTCTAGTACAATCTGTCTAGTCGAATCAGTCTAGTATAGTCAGTCTAGTCCAATCTGTCTAGTCTAGTCAGTCAGTCTAGCCCTGTTTGTCTAGTCTAGTCTAGTCTAATCCGTCTAGTACAATCTGTCTAGTCTAGTCAGCCAGTCTAGTCCAATCTGTCTGGTCTAGTCAGACTAGTCCAATCTATCTAGTCCAGTCAGTGTAGTCCAGTCTCTCTAGTCCAGTCAGTCTAGTCCAATCTGTCTAGTCCAGTCCAATCTGTCTAGTCTAGTCTAGTCCAATCTATCTTGTCTAGTCTAGTCTAATCTGTCTAGTCTAGTCTAGTCCTATCTATCCGCCTGCTTTGTCTGTCCGTTTGCTAATCTAATCTATCCTTCCATCCATCTATCAATCCATATGTCAATATAATCTAATCCAATACATCCATCTACTTTTTCTGTCTATCCAGTACATTCCGTCTATCTATCCATCCACCTATCTCTCAGTCCATCTGTCAATCTGATCTGATTTGATCTAATCTAATCAATCCATCCAGTACACCCTATCCATCCACCCAGCCATCTATCAATCAATCCATAAATCTGATCTGGAGCATTAACTAATGTAAACAAATCTTATTGTAGCGTTACCAAATCGTTTCCTTGTAAGACTTTTCTTGAATAACTTTTAAGTCTTTAAGGCAAGTACATCATGTTTCTGTGCTTTGTATTTCAGGAACATGACAGGCAGTACATGCACATCGGCACTATGGTGGAATTTGCCTTTGCACTGGTGGGGAAACTTGATGTTATTAATAAACATTCCTTCAACGACTTCAAGCTCAGAGTCGGTGAGTAAGAACAAATCAAAGGACCCAACATCAAAATTCTCTCCACTGCTAAAAATGAGTTTTTAGTGAAAGGTACAGGCTACACATAACTGATCCATGGAGACAAGCCATAGGCTAAACAAATGAATAGCAGGCTTGGTCTCTGCAGATCTCTTTGTTTCATGCTGTGTTTTGTCGCTGTCAGAAAAGTGATGGTTGCTGTGGGATAGCAGGCTACATTCAGTCTGTTCAAACCAATGGAGCTTAACTCGGCACATGTGAGCAGAGATGTCTGATGTGTTCCTGTCTGCACAGAAGCTTCTTTTATCCACGAATCTCAGACGGCACACCCACTGCCCACTGTTCTTGCCATAGGATTGTTTTTTTTTTGCAGGAAGGAGCACTGTCAGAAATAAAGGACCCTTTAAATGGTTCCTAATATGTACACTCTAAAAATGCTGGGTTACATTCATCCCAGCTGTTGGCAAAAAAGGCACGAGCCCAGCCCCTCGGGTTGTAATTAAACCTATGCTGGGTTGTTTCAACCTACTGTTGAGTCAAATATAAACATTTTCTGGATTAATTAAATTAATAATTAATAATAATATTAATTTAACCCACCGGCTAGGCTCATAGATTTTTGACCCAGCGCTGGGTTGAAAATAACCATAGTGTACCATTTAGGTAGCATTATGTTCCCTTGAGGTACTAATATGCACCCTTAACATACAAAGTTGTACTTTTTATAAGGGTACCACCCCAGTGACAGCTTATGTACCTTTATTTCTGAGAGCGAGACACACACATCCCTTTCTGGCCACGGACCGTAATAATGTGCCGGTGTGTAGGCTATGCTCAGCAAAGAATACAGGTTGGGTAGTTTGTATAATATATAATCTCAGGTGCAGACGCCCTTTATGTAGGTTAAAGTTTACTGATATTTCTGGCCAGCCCCACTTAAGATTGTTATTAATTTACTAATGTACAAGTATACACGATCGCTTTACTCCCATTTAAATCTCATATAAAAACTGTTATTTATTATGCTAATTTTTCAAGTTCATTAAGATTCTGCAGCCATGGCACAGAGCAAACGTCAAGACAAGTACAAGACGTAACATTCGTTACAGTTGATGTTACTGTACACTGTATTCTTCGAGTATGAATGAATAAACGAGTAAATGAGATCAAATCAAATGTCATGCAAGGAAAGAAATAAACAAAGACTGACCTTGAAACTGCACATTATGTAATTCAAAAAGCACTAATGTATCCGAAAATCTTCCAGTCTGGCTGGAAAATGGTTTCTCTTTTGAATTTGAGGGTGCAATTTTCTTGTCAACGTGATCAAAGATACATTACGAGGTAAGAGTAAATAAAGGGACCATTAGTGTACTTAATGGAGAAAAGCAGAGTGGTCCTACTGGGCGAAAACAAAACGTTAATAAGGTGTTTATTAAAGTGTTATATAAGCGACACACACAGTCAGAAAAAATGCTCCTTGTTGTCACTGTCCCTTAAAAAGGTCCTAATATGTACCATTTAGGTACAGATATGTATACATTTGGTACCAATATGTAACTCTGAGGTACTAAAAAACACTTTGTACTTTTTAAAAGGGTGACTATTATTTCTGATTAGAGTAACCCCTGATTTACACCGCACGAGTTTGCGGCGCGTTACGGCTCCGAGGTGGCTTAGTTTCGTCTTCTACGCGGTGCCAACTCACACAAGAAGCGGATCAGAAGAGCAGCAGTAGAACGTCACGTGATTTTCCTGTCAGACTTTTTCTTGATTTTCTGAGTTATAACATGGATAAGTTGGCTAATTGTTAATGTTTTGTTAGGATTCATTCTGTATATTGTTTAGTTTTTTGCATTGTCCTATTTTGTTGTTCTGTAGTAAAAAAAGTGAATAAACATAAAAATTCAGTTAGGATGGACAAATATTAAAGTATTTAGCTATGCATATTCGTCTAAAACACATCCTCAATTATGTTTATTTCACATACAGTGCCTGTGAGCAAGATGATGTGAAATACTGGATTATGCACAAGGTGTTTATTTTGAAATTGACAGGATTTTTGACTTTTATTTTATATTTACGGTGCGGCGCGTAGAGTAGCTTCTGGGACGCTCTTGAAATGTGCCGCGGCGCATCTGATGTAAACACAAGCATTGACTAGAATGACCGTGATCAGTTCCGGTTGCCTTTTTGGAGCCGTAACGCGCCGCAGACTCGTGCGGTGTAAATCCGGGGTAACATAAATGCATGAATTTATTGTTGGTGTATTATTGTTCCCATGCAGGTATTAATCATGGGCCTGTGATCGCCGGAGTGATCGGTGCTCAAAAGCCTCAGTATGACATTTGGGGTAACACCGTGAATGTAGCCAGCAGAATGGAGAGCACAGGGGTGCTGGGAAAAATACAGGCAAGATGCTTTTTTCTTTTTATCGAACATCATTGCAAAAAAAAAAAAACATACTACCTTATTCACCTCTGATTGCTCTCTTGTGGATTTCTCGATCTTTTAATTGCCTGAAATTATAAATCAGTCCCTTTTGGTGGAGGTTTGATTGTGCAAGCGCTCGAGCGTCTAGACGGTAAAGTCACGCAACGAACGGTGTGACTCATTTATCCCTTCGATTCCTCCGTGTGTCTGTCTGCAGGTGACGGAGGAGACGAGTCGGATCTTGGAGAAGTTGGGCTACACGTGCACGTGCAGAGGAATTATCAATGTGAAGGGGAAGGGAGAGCTGAAAACGTACTTCATCCACACTGAGATGAGCCGGTCTTTATCCCAGGGGAACGTTATGCCTTGAATCACGACGCTGAACAAGCATCCAGAAATTGGACGCTAAAGAGACATTTGTAAATAACTGCGCCTAGACTTTAGATGCACGCGATTTTGGATGTATTGAAAGTGATACCATTTCTACTGTATCTCATAGGCAGGGTTTGGGCACAGGGTACTGCATTACGGTAGCAATTATTTTGTAAGAAAATCAGATATAACAAAAAAGTGTTTTGATGTTTTAATGCCATTGTTTTAAATTTTATTTTGTAAAAACTTCATTAAACTTTATATGTAATTAGTTTTCCTGGTGACATCTTTATTTTAAGTGTAAATCGTTGTATTTTTGATAGTGGTCATTGATATTTTCTCTACTAATAGGCATACATTGATGTATATGATACAGTATGCGTCCATATAAAGAAAAGCTGAATATGATCATCTGAAAACATCATCTGATCATACGCGGTTCTGAAAATAATGAATGAGATTTGCTGAGGTAAATCTCTCCCACACTTCAGAACTGTAAACCTTGACTCGTACCTGAGGAGGTTTACTGTCGGATGAACCGAAGTGAGTTTCAGATGGGCTGTTAATCAGCAGGCTTACGTTTGGCCTTTACTTCGCTGCTTCATGCATTTAAGAAAACCCACACCAGATGGTCATGAGCCACTTATATGGTGATGGATGGAAAAACCAAAAGTTATTTATGTTGGATTCACAGGTTTAGATGTCAAGGCCATTGATGCGGTTCTTAAAAAAATGTTTATTTGGTTGCAATCAACAGCAGCAAAATGATTTACAGTAGTAGTTTTCAAAAAAAAAAAAAAAAAACAAATAAAGAAAATACCTCTGTAGAAATAAAAAAAATAGCATTATTAATATAGATTATTTTAAGTCACACAAAAGATCGACTCCTCTCAGGATCCAGTAGTCTGGGGAAGAATTCGTCCTCAAGTCGACAGCTGCGATGTAGTTCAGGTCTGTTCGAACAGGTTTCTTATATATCGGACACGAGTACAAGCGAGTGTCTTTGACGCCTGAAAAAAGAAAAATAACCATAATTATTAATCATGTATTATTATCTCATACATTTATTTTCATATAAAGACAATTGAAGAGCTCAGATGCAAAATCCTCTAAGGTAGCCTGCACACCAAAACACAGCTGGCGTATGTTTTCAATTGTTTCCAATGGAAGCTCTGCACTTTTAAAAAGACGTTTTTTTCCGTGCTTAGCGCCCTTAGTTGAAAGATGTTCAACTTTGGCTAAATCGCCTAGCTTGTCAATGTCACTTCTTACTCGGCTGTCCAATCAGAGTGGAGGGGCAGGACAAATATCTCAACAACCCATAGATATATACACTAGATGTCGCCTTGGCTACGGCAGTTCATTGGACCGAATGCGTCAAACAGAGCCGCCATCTTGAAACAGGGGAATCCCGCATCAGCGTCATTGTAGGCAATGGTGTAACAGAAATAAAATCACCATAAATCGTCATGAACGTGATTTTCTTGTTTTTCTTTTGGTTCGTTTCAACAGTCAGACATGTATTTAGCATTTAGTACAGGAAAAATAAAAGTTTTGATTTTATGAAAATTTAATTTTTCTAACTATAATGCATAGTGCTAGTAGCCCTTTTATCCATGCGCAGCACAAAAGTCCGGCATCGTCCATGAATTCGAAGTACAGGCAGAGATAGCAGCTTAACCTAGATACTTCTTATGACAAGACCCCTGTTCTAAGATGGCGGCGGTTTTGACGCATGCTCAGAGCCCCAAGGCGACATCTAGTGTATATATATCT